>NC_134355.1:482486832-482826475 GCF_048569485.1 Anomaloglossus baeobatrachus
AGAGAATACAATAGTGCCGAACTGCAATTGGGCGCTGATGGTCAACCTAAAGGGAGAGGCAGTGTCTAGAGTCCCCCCTCTGATGGAAACTAGACGCTGTCTTTTCCCGATGGTTTAGGACATCGGATGGCTATGTGTCCCCTCTGCCCACAGGAAAAGCAGATGACAGAAGGCCGAGGACCTGTGGTAGAGGAGGCTGCTTTGGACACCTCCATTGACTCCACGGAGTCATCTACAGAGCTGGATGGGGGACCTGTCCAGTTGAAGGTAGGGGCCAGACGCTCTTTTGGCCGAATTGATGTGGGTGCCGAAGAGACCTCAAGCTTCCGCTGTGCCTGGTGGATATCTATGCGA
The DNA here is from genome assembly GCF_048569485.1 of Anomaloglossus baeobatrachus. Classification (NCBI taxonomy): domain Eukaryota; kingdom Metazoa; phylum Chordata; class Amphibia; order Anura; family Aromobatidae; genus Anomaloglossus; species Anomaloglossus baeobatrachus. The sequence continues at coordinate 482,487,187 of NC_134355.1, forward strand.
GAAGCAACTTGAATCAAGGCCTCCAAGGTGGCAGGCACCTCACGCGTGGCCAGTGCGTCTTTGACGAACCCTGGCAGGCCCTCCTAGAACACAGGAACAAGGATCTTATCCGGCCAGTCCAGCTCTGCGGCGAGTGTCCTGAAGCGCAATGCAAAGTCCCCGACCGAAGCGGACCCTTGCCGAAGTCGTAGGAGCTATAGCGCGGAGTCGTGGGTGACTTGAGGCCCGAGCAACACCATTCTCATGGCCCCAAGATAAGCCGCAAGGTTATTCACCATCCGATCTCCGCGCACCCACAACGGCGTGGACCACTTCAGTGCTTTCCCTGTGAGCAGGGACTGGACGAAGGCTACCTTCGCCCTCTCAGTAGCATAATGAGTTGCAGATAGCTCCAAGTAGGTGGTAACCTGATTTATAAAACCACGGCACTCGGAGCTATCCCCGCTAAAGCGCTCTGGAAGTGCAAGGCGAGGTGACCTTCTTCCCAACACTACAGCCTGAGTAGCCGCCTGGGTGGCGACTGTCGCTAGAGCAGCCTTATTGGAGGAGGACTGCTCCACTGCTGCCAACTGCTGCACATAGCGCAGCAACTGCTGCTGCTCTTCAGCCATAGCCAGACCTTTGGCGCGACCGTAATGTTACGCGGGGGACCCGGGGTAGCCTGCCAAGATGGTATAGAGACAGCTTCCGCCGGTCAAGGTCTACTGTGCGGTGTAGGGGACCGCTGCTACGGTTGAAGAGTGAGCGGGTTGCTGCTGACGATCGTCTGCTACGTCACAGGCGATCTGCATACACTGGCTCGCCCTAACCCGTGAGGGTTGTATGGAATGGGGCTCACAGCTCGGTGTACTTGTTGCACGATGAAGCACAGTGGTGCCCACGCACGTGTGCCCAAACGGAAGTCACAGAAACGTGGCACGAGGGTAGCACAGCGGTGCCCACGCACGTGTGCTGTAACAACAAGGTGAGTCCGAGGGAGTCCCAAAGACCTCACCGAGGGCAGGAACACGGCCTGCAAACAAGATACTGCCTGGGCAGTAAGGGCAAAGCCCACAAGTAGACAAAATGCCTGAACAGTGGCGTAGCAGCACGCTGCCAGACATCCAACAATAGAGAACGATCGCGCGCTGCCATATTGGCAAGCGGAGCTTTTAAGGAGGTGCAGCTAGGTGCAGCTACACCCAAAGGCAGACGCGAGGCGGTGATGACGGATTTGGCCCAATTAGGGTCCATGATGTCCCAGCCCGGCCAGTCAGGGTTCACCACGTCATCAGCCTCACTGATGTCAAAGCAATCGGCTTGCGGCGCGTCATCAAGCCGTGTGACGTCAGTGGGCGAATCAAAACATGCTACTTGGTGCACATGTGCATCCTCCCGCCTCTGGGACATAGAAGCGGGATCCACGTTTTCACAATGTGCAGGGATAAGGAGACTCTTGGAGCTTCCCTGAGCAGCTATCCTCTGCACATTGCGTAGTCTCCTAGACCTTTGGTGCTGCTGAGCAGGAGGACATGTGGCAGGCAAGGAATGAGAGACCACATCATTCCTTGCAACAGGGGAGCCACGAGGTGTAACAGTGTCATCCAGGGGAGGCGAAAGGCTGGTGTATGTTTGAGAGTGCTTCATGCAAAGCATCTTTTTAAGATTTCAACTGGGGGACAACTGATGCCAGTGAAGTGGTGTGTGTGTGTGTGTGTGTGTGTGTGTGTGTGTGTGTAAGTGGCCCAATTTTTGGAAATGAGGGAGACTGTGGTTGGAGTACCCTTGCTGTGTTTTACATGATTTTTGAAGGGCATGACATGGCTTAGAGGTTGACTTTCAGCATCTGCAAACTGTTGGCTACAGAAATGCTGTCTTTCCAACCTTTTGAACAGAGTATTTTCGAGACCTTATGCCCATTGCAGTGCCCCAAGAGCCGATGCCCAGTCGCCACTCCTTCTCCAAGAAAGGCATGCCCGCGCTATACCAGCATGTTGCACACAACATCACCACTTCCTTGAGAAACTCTGTGTGTGACAGGGTGCATTTCACCACAGATACTTGGACCAGTAAGCATAGACGGGGTGTTACATGTCGCTGACTGGGCACTGGGTAACTATGGTGAGAGATGGAGAAAGTTCTGCTGTACTAGTCTTTCCGTCCCCACGAGTTGTGTGTTAATCCTTCCTCTGTATGTAGAAGTACCTCCACTGCTTCTGCCTCCTCAACCTCGTCTAGGTCCTCAACCTCCACTCAAAACCTGTATTGTAAAACCACCGGCGTTGTAACTGTGCACAAGGAATCCTGCACACCTCCTTACTATGCTGGCAGTAGAGCTCAACGGCATCAGGTGGTCTACTCTTTACTTTGAAATGTCTGGGAAATGTAAGTCACACCGCTGAGGAGTTGTGGACGGTAAGCTCTGGAGAGTGAGACAGAGTTTCATCAATGGTTGTCTCCATTCAACCAGCAGCCAGAGAAGGCTGTGTGCGACAATGATGCAAATCTGGGTGCGGCCCTTCGCCGTGACAATGTGACACACATGCCTTGTATGGCTCATGTGTTGAACCTGGTTATCGAGCAATTTTTAAACCACTATCCCGGCCTACATGGCCTTCTGCAGAGGGCACGGTGTAACGCCTGCCTTGATCCACACACTCAGACGGGCTGTAAAGGATAGGCTAGAGGGAAGCCACTCACCAAGCAGGACCCCCAGAACCCTGAAACCCTTTAACCCCTATACAGGGATTTGGAATTACACAGGGCCCAAGGTGATCAATACCTGTGGAAGGCTGCAGTCCGAGAGAGTAGTAGTCAGGCAGGGTCAAACCATGAATTGAGGAACATGAACAGAATGGGACGGCCAGGACTTAATCAGAAAACAAGCCGAGATCAAATGCTGACCGTGAAACGAGGTATATAAACAGCAGGCAGGAGACATAGTCAGGAAACAAAAAAATAAAAAAGAACAAGCTTCGGCACACTCAGATAAGAGAAAATGAAATTAAAAAAAAATTTTCTCAGGTGATTTTATTGCAAGGCACAAAAAAAGGTTCATCAATTACACTGACGTTTCAGCTCATAGAGCTTTTATCAAGGTGATACTAAAAAAGATATATAAGGACATAGACCATACATTGGATGGATCAATTGGATCAAAATGTGTTTGTGGGATGATGCCTATTGCTGCAATAATACAAGTAGGTGTGAAAAAGAATGGTGATGATGCCAATATATACTGGCGAAAAGTGATGCTGTCCTTGGCAATAGTCCTCAGCCGAAAATAGAAAGTTTGGGAGCTGTAGAGCATGAATCGCATATGGCGTCATTGGGGTATTTTAACGGCAACCGTCAATACAGGCTTAGTGCAATAGGGATCCAATGGAAATCCTAGGAGATATCTCCTGCTGTCCCCTGGCGTTTAAGAGTGCACACCCTGTTCCCCAATGACTCCGTTCATAGGCACTTCCAATGGTCTCCTTGAAGCATACCACAGCCTGATTTGAATGTGGAGCTCTGATATGCATTATATGGTTCAATAAACCTGGAGAGATTATCACTATTACACACTTACCTTTAGGATTTCCATTGGATCCCTATTGCACTAAGCCTGTATTGACGGTTGCCATTAAAATACCTCTACAATGCACCTCCTGGAGCCAAAAGCAGAGTGCCACATCATCAGTGGCATAACCAGCAGCCTATTCGGAACCGCCACTTCAATGATGACCTCATCAATAATAAGGTGACAAGTCATTGGGGCGGGCCTCTGCAAGCCAGTCCAGAGTGGCCTGGCCACATCATCAGGACACCTGATGCCCTGTGGCCTATCTGGGCCTGCCACGTCACGGACAGGGCCAAAGAGTTCATTACCGGACCTAGCCTCTGATGCACTAAGTGCCTGAGCATGCTCAGTAGCCTGAACAACAGTCTCAGAAAAAAGACTATCAGCTTCAGCATGCTCTCTAGGCACAACACAGGACTTAGACACGGCACGGAGTTCAAATACCTGTGCAAAGAGGCTTTTCGATCTAAGTTTTGGAGCATGCGCTGTAGCCCGAACTGAGGACTTAGCCTCAGGAATGGCACAGTCAGGCTGAGCATACTCACTAGGCGAAACACTGGACTTAGTATGTGGCTGGGGTAAATCTGCAAACGCATGTGCAATAGCCGCCTCTCCCCACTTAGACGTGGAGGAGAAAGCAGCCAGCTGGACGACCCGAGGCACAGCCAAAAATGGCAGCTGACGCCTGGGCACAACTGGAACCGCAGCAGGCTGCTTGCGTCTACAGCGGCACCGATTCGTAACACCAACTACCAGCCAAAATAACAGCTGTACTTCTTCCCGTGGATAATCTGATATGATCCCTTTTTTCACGGACACGACCATCGCTAACAAATGTAGATGAGGCACCAAAAGAGCAGGTGCTTCAATGGATCTCAAGTGCTCCATAAAGTGGCCTCTCCTCCACCCCAAGTTCAATATCCCAAATGCTCCATTCCTCTGTGGTGTCAACCCAATTGCACTTGCTTCCTAACAGCTCTCAAGTTTCCACCAGCCCTGCTGAGTATGGGGTAAGAGAGATGGTTGAGTCTGCAGAGTTGTTCAGTCACGCTATAGCCTGGGAATCAGAGGTCTGCTCCAATGCTGCAGTGAGTCCAGACAAGGAAATGATCTGCCCTGATGCCCAGAAGCTTTGTGAGTTGGATCCAGGCCCCGATGAAGAAGGTGCTGAGCATAATGTACACCCTCATTCTCAAACTGTAAATCCTTCTGGTGGAGACAATGGGGAACATGCTGATGAGACTCAGATACCTGACTGGAACGACAACTTTTCTATTTGGTCAGGGCAGGAAGAGGTTGTCTCTGAGGACTCAGGACAAGGGGAGTGAAAACACATAGGGTGATGATGAGGTTGGAGACCCCACTTACTGTCAAACCAAAATCACTTAGTCGATGAGGTCAGCAAAGGAGGTGGAGTAGGATCCTACTCACGACGAGGCTACATTGCATCTTCCTGGACAGAGACAAAGTACTGGAGGCACGTCAACAACTGAATCCTCAGCCACAACTCTGCCTCTGAGCAGAAGTCGTGGTGGCTCTGCAGGTCGCATGGGCTCCAAGCCTTGCCTAGCCTGGGGCTTTTTTGACATCGCAAAGGATCACCCAAGTCATGTAATCTGTAAGATTTGTCACCAATCTCTAAGTAGAGGCCAAAAACTCACTACTTTGAGTACTTCGTCCATGAAGTGTCACATGGATATGAATTGATAGCGTGAGGGTGTATTGATCAGCTTTATCCAATGTCAATGCAACATGCTTATTTGCCATTCATTGCATCCATTGTTACAGCTGTGCAACCTCCGTCTGCCCCATCAAGTGCATCTGCGTGCTCTTCATCCTCTGTGACTGTGGGGACAGCAGTCACAAATGCTTTTTCACGCTGACCTTCTAACCCTTAACCCGCAAAAGGGAGTGTGATTGGCAGGTCGTCAGTTGTTTTGGAAGTGGAAACAGCTGGTGGTGTTGAGCTCTCTCAGACATCGAGAGAACCACCTTTGGATGAAGGCAATATTATATCCACGCCTGCACCTTCGTCACAGATTGGCTGGACTACCTGCACTTAATAATTGCGTAGCAGAAATGGAGAGGAGTGTAGAATTCACATGTGGTGTACCTTGCTCAGCAGCAAAGGAACACTAAGGTGGTATCCCAGATAGTGATGAGCGAGCATGCTTGTAACTACTCGGTACTCGCACGAGTATCGCTGTACTCGGGCTGCTCGGCGGGGACCGAGTAATCTCGCGATACTCGTGCTGTACTCGTGGTCTTCATTTCTGCATGTTGGCGCTCTTTTGAGAGCCAGCCCTCATGCAGGGATTGGCTGGCAGACCACTGCAATGCCACAGCCCTGTTAGTTGTGGAATTGCAGTGATTGGCCGGCCTGCACAGCGTGACCGAGCCTTTATACCGGCCGGCGCGCTGTGCTCTGCTCACAGCTATCCAGACAGTCAGTGCAGGGAGAGTGTCGCTGATTCAGGGAAAGCTTTGCGGCCCTTTATAGCTTTTTCAGTTGCAGGGCTGCAAACAGTGTGACCAAAAGTCCTTCTCAGGACTATTCTAGTTGTATACAGGCAGGCAGGGTATAGCCAGGTCGGAGTACAGTAGCAGAGTCCTTCTCAGGACTATTGTTGCTATATACAGGCAGGGTATAGCCAGGTCTGAATACAGGCTAGTGACCAGAAGAGTCCTTGTCAGGACTATTGTACCAGTATACAGGCAGGCAGGCAGGCAGGGTAGTGGTGACCGTATACCAGCCTTCATCATATCTGGGGCTGGTGTACACAGTGTAAAACAGTCCAGATAGTGTCTGACTTGTCTGTAATTGTCGCTCCCCAAAAAAACCTGTTAGGTTCTTATTGCGTCCGTGCTTGGTTTTTAAAACCGCACGTGTGTGCCTGTTGGTGGCAGCGTACAGGTGCACTTGTGTGCAATTTCCACAAACTTTGATATAACGCACAAGTAGTGAATATACACGTCAGCAGTGCACAGCATTGCAAAATGCGCAAGGGCATTGGCAAGGAACAAGGAAGTGGACGTGATGGTGGTGCAGGCAGAGGCCGAGGTCGTGGGCAAGCTCTAATTTCGCCACAACAAAGGGCCACATCTAGTCGCTCGCACGTCCTGTCCCAAATTCTTGGGGACCGCAGCAGTACACCGCTCTTGAACCAAGACCAGTGTCAACAGGTTGTTAGTTGGATAGCAGATAATGCTTCCAGTCAGATTGGCACCACCACAAACACTCTGTCTTCCACACGGTCAAGTGTCAGTAGCCGTGATACTGCACCGCACATTTCTGAACCTGATCCTCCTTCCTACCACCAGGCTGAGTACACGTCCTCCTCGGACATTAATGATCCCACACTTGGACACTCGGAAGAGCTGTTCACGTTTCCATTCACACATTCTGGCCTCTCGCCAGCTCATATTGAAGTGGGTCATGAGGAGATCGTCTGTACAGATGGCCAAATATTTGAGCAGCCACGTTCTCACGAAGTTGGCAACGTGTCTTAACAAGTGGTGGACGATGATGAGACACAATTGTCAGGAAGTCAGGAGGAGGAGCAGGGTGCGGAAGAGGAAGACGACGTGGTGGATGATCCAGTAACTGACCCAACCTGGCAGGAGGATATGCAGAGCGAGGACAGCAGTGCACAGGGGGAGGGAGGCGTAGCATCACAACAGGCAGTAAGAAGCAGGGTGGTGGCCCCAGGCAGAAGTCAGGCAACCGTTCCCCGGAACAACACGATGACACAAGGTGCCTGTACAAATGTTAGGTCTTCCCGAGTCTGGCAGTTTTTTAAGTTGGATCCAGATGATTCAAAAAAGGCCATTTGCAACACCTGCCATGCCAGCATCAGCAGGGGTACCAAAACTAGCAGCCTGACCACCACCAGCATGATCAGGCACATGTCAGCCAAGCACCCGACTTTGTGGGAAGTACAACAGAGTCGAGGAGCAGTGCTTGCTGATGTCACTGCTACGTCTTCGCTGGTTGTGCATGCGAGCCAATCCCCTGTCCATGCTGCCTGCGAACAAGCCTCCTCCACTCCTGCACCTGCAGTTGCCTACGCAGAAAGAACACCATCATCAAGCACGTCCTTGTCCCAGCGCAGCGTTCAGTTATCCATTCAGCAAACCTTTGAACGCAGGCGCAAATACACTGCCAACACCCCACATGCCACAGTTCTAAATGCTAACATTTCGCGACTGCTTGCGCTGGAAATGTTGCCTTTTAGGCTGGTGGAGACAGAAGCATTCCGTGACCTGATGGCGGCAGCTGTCCCACGTTACTCGGTCCCCAGCCGCCACTATTTCTCCCGGTGTGCCGTCCCCACGTTGCATAACCACGTGTCACAAAACATCACACGTGCCCTGAACAACGCTGTTTCACCCAAGGTCCACCTAACCACAGACACGTGGACAAGTGCTTGTGGGCAAGGCCGCTACATCTCGTTGACGGCAAACTGGGTTAATATTGTGGAAGCTGGGACCCAGTCTGAGCGAGGGACGGAACACGTCCTTCCCACACCAAGGTTTGCAGGCCCTACCTCAGTCAGTGTTTCACCCACACTCTACAGCTCCGGAATGTCATGCTCTTCAGCCTCCTCCTCCTCCTGCGCATCCTCATCCACTGTACCCTCCACACCAGTCACAAGCTGGAAGCACTGCAGCACTGCCTCGGCGAAGCGGCAACAGGCTGTGCTGAAGCTAATCTGCATAGGTGACAAACCCCACAATGCAGAAGAGCTGTGGACAGCTCTGAAACAGCAGGCAGATCACTGGCTCACACCTCTGAACCTAAAGCCAGGAAAGGTCGTGTGTGACAATGGCCGGAACCTGGTGGCGGCTTTGAGGCGAGGCCAGCTGACACATGTTCCATGCGTGGCCCATGTGCTCAACCTCGTGGTTCAGCGGTTTCTAAAGTCATGCCCAGAGCTGTCTGATCTGCTGGTAAAAGTTCGCCGCCTGTCTGCACATTTTCGAAAGTCACCTACTGCTTCAGCCGGCCTTGCCGGCTTTCAGCGCAGTTTGCATCTTCCGGCTCACAGACTGGTGTGTGATGTCCCCACGCGTTGGAATTCAACTCTGCACATGTTGGTCAGGATATGTGAGCAGAAGAGGGCAGTTGTTGAGTACCTGCATCACCTAAGCTGTCGGGAAATGGGTCAAACTCCACACATAACACCTGAGGAGTGGAGATGGATGTCAGACCTATGTACCATCCTCCAAAACTTTGAGGACTCCACCAAGATGGTGAGTGGTGATGACGCCATTATTAGCGTCACCATACCGCTACTCTGCCTTCTAAAACGGTCTCTGCTGAAAAACAAACATGATGCATTGCAGGCGGAGCGCGATGAGTTGCAGCAAGAAACAGTAGTGGGTGTGGGTGATAACACACAGCCCAGCCTCGTCTCATCACAACGTGCAGTGGAGGACTATGACGAGGAGGAGGATGAAGACATGGAGCAACTCTCCGGCCAAATTGAGGATATGACATGCACACCAGTCATATCCTCGGTTCAGCGTGGCTGGCCAGAGGACAGGGTAGATGAGGAGGAGGAGGAGGAGGAGGTGGAGGAGGACAGCATGTTCAGTCATCTTGTTGGTCAGGCTACTGAAGTCCTGGCTGTTAAGAGTCTGGCGCACATGGCTGACTTTATGGTAAGCTGCCTGTCTCGTGACCCTCGCGTTAAGAACATCTTGGCCGACAATCATTACTGGTTGGTAACACTGTTAGACCCACGCTACAAGGAGAACTTTTTGTCTCTTATTCCCGTGGAGGAGAGGTCAACCAAAATGCAGCAGTTCCGGAAGGCCATAGTCACGGAAGTAGGCAAAGCATTCCCCTCACAAAACGCTAGCGGCATAGGTCAGGAATCAGTGGACAACCGAGGCGTACAGCCGAGAGAGGCACAAGTCCAATCCGCCAGAGGTAGGGGAACAGTCTTTAAGATGTGGGACAGTTTTCTCAGCCCCTCACGTACCACAGCCCCTGAGGTGCGGGGTAGTGCCACAAGAAATCCTAAGTTTGCCCAGATGCTGAAGGAGTACCTTGCAGATCGAACAACTGTACTCCGACATTCCTCTGTGCCTTACAATTATTGGGTATCCAAGCTGGACACGTGGCATGAATTGGCTCTCTACGCCTTGGAAGTCCTGGCCTGCCCTGCTGCTAGCGTTTTGTCAGAGCGTGTTTTTAGTGCCGCAGGTGGAATCATTACAGATAAACGCACCCGCCTGTCAACTGAAAATGCTGACAGGCTGACTCTGATCAAGATGAACAAGGGTTGGATTGGGCCAGACTTCACCACACCACCAGCAAATGAGAGCGGAATTTAAAGTTTGCCATGTACCTCCACTCACCCATGGGTACACACTTCTGGACTTTGGATAATCGCTGGACTGCTCCTCCTTCTCCTCATGCGCCACCATGATGATGACCGTTACAAATTGCAATACTTAGGCCTTTGTTTCAGGTATACCCCCAGTGGTAAATTTTTTCGCCCATTCTTTGCAGAATGGACATTACAACGACAGGAGACCCGCTCCTTTGCAATGGGAACAATGTTTTGAGGCCCTCATGCACGTCTCTACCCAGGGACAACGTGGAGCCTCCCAATTTTTGGCTGCCCTGCCTAAGGGCTATACTGTAATACACCCACTTCCTGACAATGGACACTTAATGTTTTGAGGCCCTCATGCACGTCTCTACCCAGGGACAACGTGGAGCCTCCCAATTTTTGTCTGCCCTGCCTAAGGGCTATACTACAATAGACCCACTTCCTTACAATGGGCACTTCAGGTTTACAGGCCATCATGCACGTCTCTATCCAGGGACAACGTGGAGCCTCCCAATTTTTGGCTGCCCTGGCAAAGGGCTATACTAAAATAGACCCACTTCCTTACAATGGGCACTACAGGTTTACAGGCCATCATGCACGTCTCTATCCAGGGACAATGTGGAGCCTCCCAATTTTTGGCTGCCCTGCCTAAGGGCTATACTACAATAGACCCACTTCTTTACAATGGGCACTTCAGGTTTACAGGCCCTCATGCACGTCTGTATGCAGGGGCATTGGTGAACCTCACAATTTTGGACTGCCCTGGCAAAGGAAAATACTACAAAGACTCACTTCCTCAAAATGGGCACATTAGACTCAAGAGGCCTTCATGTACGTCTCTTCTCAGGGACATCGGAGTGCCACACAATGTTTTCACGTAAAATCTTTCATGTATTAATCTCAAAAAGTAACATACACCAGCTCTATCTCACTATTGGGTATGTGCCCTTAACATTTCCGCCATGAAAAATCATTTTGGGGTCATTTTGGAAGGTTTTCTGGTGAGTCCGTAAAAATGGCGTAAAACGCGGACAAAATTGTTCACAGCTGTGACTTTTCAGTGATAAATGCTTCAAGGGGTCTTCCCCATGCTGTTGCCATGTCATTTGAGCACTCTTCTGAGACTTTTGTGACATTTTTAGGGTTTCTCCATGCTGCCGGGGGGTCATTTCACAAAAATACTCGGGTCTCCCATAGGATAACATTGGGCTCGTTGCTCGGCCCGAGTACACGAGTATCTTGGGAGGCTCGGCCCGAGCTTCGAGCACCCGAGCTTTTTAGTACTCGCTCATCACTAATCCCAGACAATTGTAGTATGCCCCTAACAGTGGCAGCATTTTTGTAAATTAAAATTGCATAGCAGAAATGGAGAGGAGTGTAGAATGCACATGTGGTGTACCTTGCTTGGCAGCAAAGGAACACTAAGGAAGTATCCCAGACAACTGTAGTATGCCCCTAACAGTGGCAACACTTTTGTAAATTAAAATTGCGTAGCAGAAATGGAGAAGAGTGTAGAATGCACATGCAGTGTACCTTGCTTGGCAACAAAGGAAAACTAAGGTAGTATCCCAGACAATTGTAGTATGCCCCTAACAGTGGTAGCACAGTTTGCAATTAGAATTGCGTGGCAAAAATGGGCAGGTGGGTAGAATGCACAGGTGCTGTGGATCAGTGGACAACAAAGGAACACTAACTTAGTATTCCAGACACTTTTAGGATGCCCCAAAAAGTGTCAGCTCTTTGGGGAAAGAAAATAGCATGGCAAAAATGGGCAGGTGGGTAGAATGCACAGGTGCTGTGGGTCAGTGTACAACAAAGGAACACTAACTTAGTATTCCAGACACTTTTAGTATGCCCCAAAAAGTGTCAGCTCTTTGGGGAAATAAAATTGCGTGGCAAAAATGGGCAGGTGGGTAGAATGCACGGGTGCTGTGGGTCAGTGGACAGCAAAGGAACACTAACTTAGTATTCCAGACACTTTTAGGATGCCACAAAAAGTGTCAGCTCTTTGGGGAAATAAAATAGTGTGGCAAAAATGGGCAGGTTGGTAGAATGCAGGGGTGCTGTGGGTCAGTGGACAGCAAAGGAACACTAACTTAGTATTCCAGACACTTTTAGGATGCCCCAAAAAGTCTCATCTCTTTGGGGAAATAAAATTGTGTGGCAAAAATGGGCAGGTGGGTAGAATGCACGGGTGCTATAGGTAGCAGGATAGCAAAGGAAGCTTCACTTTCTATCCCTGCTAATGAAAAAATGCAGCAAGGAATTGCCTGAGCTGAGGTAGCCAGACGCTGTTATCTAAAGCCCTTCACAGCGTTGGCACGAACCTGCCTATCAGCTATGGCTATGAACGCCTGTAAATCAGCCCTGAAAAGGGTTGAAATAACCAGTAGTCCCTAATCCCTAAAGCGCTGTGTAGATTGCACTGTATGGCTATAGTGCACACAGCAGCAGCAGTGGGAGCTGGAGCAGTGACTGTCACCCACCTGCGGTAGAGAGCTAATGGCGGCAACGGGGAAAATGGCCGGATCTTATAGTGCAAAGACATGTGACATGCACACCCTATGACCAATGCCCTTGCTTGTCTGGCAAAAATCCACTTTGCAGTGTGTATCTCTGTGATTTGCTGACAGCCTGGCCCACCCCACTGTACGCGCGGTTAGGGAAAAAAAAAAAATGACGATCGGCATTCTCTCAGCACTCAGCAGCAGCACTGATCTAAATCCCGTCCCCCCCCGCACACTATACGCTGAATTTTGATAATAGCGTGATTCACAGTGACTCACACTATTACAGTGAAAAGCCAGCTAGTAACTAGCTAGGCTTTTTGTTGATCGAACCGTTCTCGAACGTAACTCGAACTGTCGAGCTTTTAGCAAAAAGCTCGAGTTTGTCGAACGTCTCGAACAACCCCCAAAAACACTCGAACATGAAATTGGCGAACCTCGAACATCGCTCATCTCTAAAAAAGACCTAAGCGGATATTTACCTGACTCTGAAGAGTCAAAAATTGTTAAAAGTCTTGCAGAGCAATTTGAATTCAAATTGCCAAGTTATTAGGTCATGATCACAGAACTATAACAAGTTTTGTTGCAAACAGTCATCAAAGTCACAAAAAAGTACCAATGAAAAATATGTTCAATGCCCAGATAGCCAAGGTAAGGCTGAAACCCGACCACCACTGAGTAAGACACATAATTTGAAATGTCAAGGTTGGGTAAAGAAATATCTGACGACAGGTTTTCAAAAGTTTTATGCACTGATGAAATAAAAATGACTCTTGACTATAGATGAGCCACACCCCTAGAGTTCGAGCTCAGTTCGGTTCGTCGAACGGTGCCCCGTTCGATGAACCATTCGACAAACCGTTCGACGAACCTCTCCAACCCCATTGAAAACAATGGAAGGCAATCACAAACACCTAAAAACACCTGGAAAACACCCTCAAAGGTGTCCAAAAGGTGACAAACAACTCCCAAGACAACACACATACATGGGAAAGTGACAAGGACAAATACCTATGCGAAAACTAAACAGCTGGACGAGGAAAAAAAGGAGGAGACACAGATATAGACATGGCATGCCCTTCTAAAGTCATAAAAAACACAGCAAGGAGACTCCAAGCTGAGTCTCCCTTTTTTCCCAAAATTGGGCTACACAAACACCCCTTCAGTGGCAGCACTTGTGCCCCAGTTGAAAACTAGACAGGTAGATTTGCATCAAGCACATTCCAAAATACACCAGCCTTAACTGTCCCCGGGATGACACCAGGGTAGGTAGCGAAGTCTTTGCTGATCCATGATTTGTTCATCTTGGATCATTTTTAAAAACAGAGCATGCGGACTCAAAGCAGAGTCTCCCTTTTTTCCAAAAATTGGGCCCCACAGACACCCCTTCAGTGGCAGCACTTGTGCCACAGTTGTACACTTCACAGGTACATTTGCATCAAGACATTCAAAAATACGCCAGCCTTAACTGTCCGCAGGATGACACCGGGGTAGGTAGCAAAGTCTTTGCTGAACCATGACTTGTTCATCTTGGCTCAATTTTAAAAACACCGCAAGGATACTCCAAGCAGACTTTCCCTTTTTTCCAAAAATTGGGCCCCAGAGACATCAATTCAGTGGCATCACTTGTGCCCCAGTTGCAAACAGGAAGTTTTGATTTGCATCAAGCACATTCAAAAATACGCCAGCCTTAACTGTCCCCAGGATGACACCGGGGAAGGTCTAGCAAAGTCTTTGCTGAACCATGACTTGTTCATCTTGGTTCATTTTTAAAAACACAGCAGGGGGACTCCAAGCAGAGTCGCCCTTTTTTCCAAAAATTGGGCCACACATACCAATTCAGTGGCATCACTTGTTCCCCAGTTTCAAACTTGACAGGTACATTTGCATCAAGCACATTCCAAATCCACAAGCCTTTACTCTCCCGAGGATGACACAGGGGAAGTAAAGTCCTTGTGGATCCATGACTTGTTCATCTTGATGAACGTTAGTCTGTCCACATTGTCACTGGACAGACGCGTGCGCTTATCTGTTAGCACACACCCAGCAGCACTGAAGACATGTTCTGAGACAACGCCGGCAGCTGGACATGACAAGATCTCCAAGGCGTAAGTGGAGAGCTCAGGCTATTTTTCAAGATTTGAAGCCCAAAATGAGCAAGGCTCCAGTTGCAAAGTCATGGCATTGATGTTCAATTGGAGATACTCCTGTATCATCCTCTGCAGCCGTTGACTATGTGTCCGACTTCTTGTCTCTGTTGGCCTTGCAAAGGATGGTCTAAAAAAATTATGAAACGATTCAATAAAATTGCTGTTACCAGCAACAGATACGGTGCTGCTGGTACGGATAGACTGTTGATGACGAGACCGTCCCATGTTTGTCAAGTTACAACTGGGAGATTCACTCCGTGCACCAATGGTGTTTGGTGGAAAAGCCAAGCTAAGATTGAGTAACAGCTTCTGCTGATGCTCCTGCATACGTGCGTCCCTTTCTATGGCTGGAATTATTTCACAAAATTTGGACTTGTACCGGGGATCTAATAGTGTGGCAACCCAGTAGTCATCATCACTTCTAATTTTGACAATCCGAGGGTCATGTTGTGGGTAGTGCAGCAAGAAGGTGGTCATGTGTCTTGCGCATCCATGCAGACCAAGTCCTTGCTGTGTTTGTGGCGTAGAGGTGATAACCGTGCTTTCTTCCACTGACATTTCTCCCCAACCTCTTTCAACTGAAATGTGACCAAGCTCTCCCTCACCTGCTGAGTCTTCCATGTCCATGGACAGTTCGTCCTCCATTTCTTCATGTTCTCCTGCACCTTCCTCAACATTTTGCCTGATACCATGCACCCTTGTTAATCCCTCTCCCCCATCGTCCCATGCCTGCCGCCTTGGTGATGATGAACGTCTGGACCTTGGTGATGTTGGTATCCCTTGCGCATATGAATCCTCATGTACTTCCTTCCCTTCCTGTTGAACCACCCCCTGACTCCGAATAGTGTTTAGCGTGTGCTCCTGTATGAAAATGACTGGAATTGTCATGCTGATAATGGCATTGTCAGCGCTAAACATATTCGTCGCCACGTCGAAACTGTGCAGAAGGGTGCATATACGTCCTTCATCTGAGACCACTCCATCAGAGTGATCTTCCCCACCTCTGCATCTCGTTGGCCCAGGCTATACGTCATGACATATTGCACCAGAGCTCGGCGGGGCTGCCACAGTCGCTGTAACATGTGGAGAGTAGAATTCCAGGGTGTCGGCACATTGCATTTCACGCGATGAACCGGCAGGCCGAAAGTCTTCGGGAGCGATGCAAGTCGGTCAGCTGCGGCGGTTGAACGGCGGAAGTGAGCAGACAGTTTTCGTGCCCTGTGCAGAAGGCCATCTAGGCCGGGATTGTGTGTTAAAAATTGCTGGACAACAAGGTTCAACACGTGAGCCATACAAGGCACGTGTGTCACCTTGCCCAGGCGATGGGCCACACCCAGGTTTGCAGAATTGTCGCATACGGCCTTACATGGCTGCAGGTTGAGTGGAGACAACCATTTATGAAACTCGGACCACAGAGCTGTCCACAACTCAGCCGCTGTGTGACTCTTATTTCCAAGACATTTCAAGCTAAAGACCGCCTGATGCCGTTGCGCTCCTCTGCCAGCATAGTAATGAGGGGTGCGTGATTCCTTGTTCGCAGTTACAACGCCGGTAGCCTGACCAGACAGGCTTGGGGCGGAGGTGGAGGACCCAGATGAGGATGAGGAGGCAGAAGCATTGGAGGAACTTATACATACAGAGGATTGACGCACAAGTCGTGGGGACGGCAAGACTTGTTCAGCAGACCCTTCTCCATCTATCACCATAGTTAGCCAGTGCCCAGTCAGCGACATGTAACACCCCTGTCCATGCTTACTGGTCCAAGTATCAGTGGTGAAATGCACCCGTTCACACACAGAGTTTGTCAAGTAAGCAGAGATGTTGTGTGCGACATGCTGGTGTAGCGCAAGCACACCTTTCTATGAGAAGTAGTGGCGACTGGGCATCTGGTATTGGGGCACAGCGACGGACATAAGGTCTCAAAAATCCTGTGTGTCAACCAGGCAGAAAGGCAGCATTTCGGTAGCCAAGAGCTTACAGAGGGATAAAGTCAACCTCTTAGCTTTGTCATGGGTCGGAGGAAATGGCCTTTTATTTGTCCACATCTGAGGGACAGAGATCTGGCTGCTGTGTGTAGACGGTGGTGAGTAGTGTGTCTCTTGAAAAATGCAGGTTTGTGAGGAAAGTGCAGGCGTAGACATGATCTTGCCTTCATCCAACGTTGGTGCTATCGATGTCTTAGAGAGCTGTACACCCGCACTTGTTTCCCCTTCCAAACCAAATGACGACGTACCAAGCAAACTGCCTGTTGTGGTTACAGTGGTGGAAGGTGTGCGTGGAAAACCAGGTGTGACAGCAGAGCGTGCGGATGCACTGGAAGGGGCAGGCGGTGGTTGGCCCGCTACGCTAGGCCGCATTGCAGCACAGTGAGCTTCCCACTGGGAATTATGCTTGGTATTCATGTGACGATTCATGGAAGAAGTTGTCAAACTGGTGAGCTTTTTGCCTCTACTTTTAGATCCCCGACAAATTTTACAGATCACATGATTTGGGAGATCCTTTGCAAGGTCAAAAAAGGACCAGGCTAGGCAAGGCTTAGAGGACATGCGACCTGCAGAGCCACCCCGACTTGTACTCAGAGGCAGAGTGGTGGCTGAGGATGCAGTTGTAGATGTGCTACCAGTACTCCGACTCTGTCCAGGAAGGCGCAAGGTAACTTCGTCGTCAGTTGCATCCTCCTCCACCGCCTCTGTTGACCTCCTCAAGTGCCTAACTGTGGGTTGACAGTAAGTGGGATCTAGAACTTTATCATCAAGCGTTGTGTTTGCACTCCCCTTGCCCTCAGACCTAGCCTCTTCCTGCCCTGACCGAATATTTAAGTTGTCACGACATATCTGGTATCTGCGTCTCATCATTATCAGTATGTTCCTCATTGTCTAAACCAACAGGTGTTACAGTTTGTGAATGAGGGTCTACATTATGCTCATAAACTTGGTCATCAGGGCCTGAATCTAAATCACAAAGCTTCTGGGCATCACTGCAGACCATTTCCTAGTCTGTACTCACTGTAGCTTGGGAGCAGCCTCTGATTCCCAGGCTATAGTGTGACTGAACAGCTCTGCTGACTCAGCCATCTCTGTTACACCATACTGTGCAGGGCGGGTGGAGACTTGAGAGCTGGGAGAAAGAAAGTGTGATTGGGATGACAACTCAGAGGACTGGGGGGTTTTTTATGTGGTAGTTGAGGTGGAGGAGAGGGCACTTGTTGGAGCACTTGAGATCCATTCAAGCATGTTCTTTTTTTGTGCATCATCTACCTTTCTTACAGTTGTTCGGGTCCATAAAAAAGGGAGCACATCGGATTGTCCACGGAAAGTAGTAGACATCTTACTTTTGCTGGAAGATGGCTTATCTTCAGCAGATGTTAATGTAGCTTTGCCAACTGCCCCACGGATACAAACTTTTTTTGTCCTTTTGCCACTCATTTTGTTAGCGATAAGATTAGCCACTTAAAATGTGGTACCAAAAATTGAGAGGTGGTGTAGATTGCAGAGGTGGTCTAGCTTTATTGACAGGTGAAGAACCAACACCGACTATCCCTGACAATGCAACTATGGCCCTAAAACTGGCAGCACTGTTTGCTGTAAAAATAGCATAGCAAACATGGGCAGCAGGGTAGAATACAGAGGTGGTGGGACTTGCTTGGCACAAGTGGGACACAAAATTAGTATAACAGACACTTTTTGGATGCCACTAATTTTCAGCACTGTTTGCTATAAAAATAGCATAGCAAAATGTGCATGAGGGTTGAATGCAGAGGTGGTGGGACTTGCTTGGAACAAGTGGGACACAAAATTAGTATGGCAGACACTTTTGGATGCCACTTATGTTGTGCACTGTTTGCTATAAGAATAGCGTAGCAAAATGTGCATGAGGGTAGAATGCAGAGGTGGTGGGACTTGCTTGGCACCGGTGGGACACTAAATTAGTATAGCAGACACTTTGTGGATGTTACTTATGTTCAGTACTGTTTTCTATAAAAATAGCATAGCAAACATGGGCAGGAGGGTAGAATGCAGAGGTGCTGGAACTTGCTTGGCACCAGTGGGACACTAAATTAGTATAGCAGACACTTTGTGGATGCCACTAATTTTCAGCAATGTTTGCTATAAAAATAGCATAGCAAAATGTGCATGAGGGTAGAATGCAGAGGTGCTGGAAATTGCTTGGCACCAGTGGGACAACAATGGAGTATAGCAGCCACTTTTTGGATGCCACTAAGTTTCAGCACTGTTTGCTATAAAAATAGAGTGGCAAAAATGGGCAGGTTGGTACAGTGGCCGGGTTCTCTGGGTCAGTGGACAGGAAAGGAAGCCTCACTTTCTATCCCTCCTAATGGTGAAATGCAGCAAGGAATTCCCTGAGCTTCGGTACACAGACGCTATTATCTGAAGCTGTATACAGCGTTACCATGGACCTGACTGTCACCTATGGCTCTGAGCCCAAGGAAATGAGCCCTGAAAAGGGCTGAAATAAACTTCTGTCCCAAATCTGTAGAGCGCTGTGTGTATAGCGTACACAGCCGGAGCGGCGCCAGGAGCTGCGTGAGCGGTGACTGTCACCTACACAAAGAAAGCAGATAATGGCGCCGTGAGGGAAAATGGCCATATTTATAATGCAAGAACATGTGACATTCACAGCCTATGACACATGCCCTTGCTTGTCTGGCAAAAAGGACCACTTAGCTATGTGTGTGTCTGTGATTGGCTGACATGCTGGCCCACCCCACTGCATGTGTGCTTAGGGGAAAAAAAAAAATGGTGATCGCCATTATCCCAGCAGCACTGATCTAAACGCACCCCCCGCCCCGCACACTATACGCTGAATTTTGATAATAGTGTGAATCACAGAGTGACTCACACTATTACAGTGAAAAGCCAGCTAGTAACTAGCTAGGCTTTTTGCTGATCGAACCGTTCTCGAACATAACTCGAGCTGTCCAGCTTTTAGCAAAAAGCTTGCGTTCGAGTTCGATCTCGAGCACCCCCAAAATCACTCGAACATGAAATTGGCGAACCTTGAACCTCGAACATCGCTCAACTCTACTTTTGATGGACCAGATAGGTGGGCCTGTGACTGGATCATTATCGCTACAGCAGCTTCACATGGACCCACCTGTCCTGCGACTGTCGCTGTCGCTGCGACGGGGGCGGGGACTATCGCGCTCGGCATCGCAGCATCGGCCTGCGATGTCGCAGCATGCAAAGTGCCCCTAAGAGATGCCCACTATTTGTGCACATATACCTGTTCTCCTAAGAAAGAGGATACCTCACTTTTACTTTCATAACTATTCAGGATTCAGATTTATTAACATTTTGGATTGACTGACAGTGCTATAGATATTAAATAATAAAATTAATCTTAATATATGTAAAATTCCCTCCTAATTGTGTACAAAGTTTACAGCTCCATATTGTCAAGCAGTGTGATCGCATGTGTCTTTATACAGCATATTTGTACAAACCTTTGCCATATGCATGATACCTTAGTTTAATAGGTTCAGCAACTATTTCAAAAGACTTCTGCTTTCAGTCTCTAGAATATAAAGTATTTGCTGCTTTTGTATATCAACCAGTCAATCAGGAGACCTGATAGATAGCATTTTCCTGGAACTAAATTACAGACAGAAAAATGTACAACATGCTATGTCCCCTACATGGCATGTGAACAACGGGGCTCTGTTCAGTTGAGACCAAAGTAGAACTTTTTGGGCTAAGGATGCTTTCACACTGAATTTTGTTCCCCTGTTCACTGGTCCCATTGGGCTTTCATCCAAATGCCCAGCAAAATGGGATTCAGACGTATGTTTTGTCGTGCCATTGACTATAATGGTGCGAACAGAGTCATGTTATGCTCTGTCATGTGTGAGAGTCTGAAATGGGATTGTGTCAGCAGTGCAGTAGGACCCTGTGAGTTCTGCCTGCCTGCCTGCACTGATCAGCAGGGTTTTGGGTCAGAGACCCTGTAGCTGCAGGAGTTACCTCAGAGGGAGAGTGCTGAGCCCGGGCTGGCTGAGGGAGACAGTTGTGTGACTGTGGGCTAAGAGAGCCTGTAAAGAGAAAGAGATCAGAGAGACTGTTGGAGATTTTTTTTTTTTTTCCTTTTTCTTTTCCTCACAAAAGAACCAGGAGCAGTGCTGAAGGAATTGAACCGAGTAGTGTGAGAGAAAGGAGCTACAATTTCCTGAGGGGAGGGCTGTTCTCTGGACTGAGGAATCCTGTGTTCTGTCTGAGGATTACTACAGAGCTGTGGGCCTGAGACCATGTTCTGTGTGGAGTAATTGGCTAATATCAACTAAGTCCGGGGTCTCTGCATGGCAGGACCGGGGTGAAGACATCCTTAGAGCAAGAAGAATATTTTTGTGTTTCCTTTTTCTTCCTCCTTCTTTGGAATTATATACAGCGGACTCAGATCACAGGCCTGTGTGAAACTTACCTTGAAGTTAACAGTACCATAGCTTTAAGATACCCGGGTATCCCTTTGTTCAGTGTAAAACAGACGTTGGTAAAATGTAATGCTTTTTTATTAGTGGTGATAAGTTATACTCAATGCGCCATCTGATAGGTTCAGTCAGAGTGCTCCCACTGGATTTACACCTTTTGCTTCTAAAGTTAATTGTTTTTCTTTGTTCAACCTAATGAGTAGGTAAATTTATTCCCGGTTCCTGTGGTAATATACATAGCCCGGGAACTCTGAGATCAGCGCATTGATTCCGGCTAAAAGCTGAGTGTGTTAATTCCCCTCTTGTGGTGCTTTGAGGGGTTCTTAAGTCAATCGTAATTTATTCTAGATCGTACTCTAATTCTCAACCTAGTAAAGAAACCCTTGTTTACTTCTGCCTCTGTCTCGGTTTGTAACTAACTGGATTCTCTTCGGACCTATGGTCATTACACATGCACCATTTTTGGGCATAAACACTTACTGGACGTGGACACCCAGATGCAGTCTACCACGTTTGGGTGTCTGCATCCAGTAGGCGTATATGTGGCGCCCCTGACCTGGTCAGGCACCACTGAGTACTGCACCCATGCTGGGAACAGTACAATACAGGTAACCCAGAAGGCTGACCGGGGTGTGGAACACAGGCGCATAGTGATCAGGTCTCACACATGTACCCATGAGAGGACCCCTGGGGATCCCAGGAGGGGGAAAAGCCTTCACCTTCACTGGAATAGTGGAGGGGGCCAAAAGCCTCCATCTCCTCTCAAGGGGTGTGGTAAGAGAGTCTGGTTGCTAGGTGGCGTAGGCAGGCACAAAAGGGAAAAGAGAAGGAGGAGTAGACAGTCTAGAGTCTGCAGCAGAGTGTGGAGGAGTGAGGAGCAGAAAAGTGAGGCTCTGACAGGAGCAGCAGTGAAGGTCCCAGATGTGAGCCGGTTCAGAGCAGAGTCCAGGGAGCTCCGAGGAGAGCTGACCCCTTCCCCTGGGCTGCTGTAGTCTGACAGCGTCCGCGCAGTGGCTACCAACGGGGGAGAACGGTCAACTAGGAGTGCTACCCGAAATCCATCTTCAGCTAGAGAGAGAGCAACGGAGTGGGAAGTAAGGAGACTGCTAGAGAGTACCAGGCCCAAACGGGCGGCAGATCCCGAAGCGGAGATAGATCCAGCTTTCTTTTGCTAAACCTGCCGGTGTGGGGCTCTCAAAGCCCACGCCACAACACCACAAAAGCCGCAGCCACGTAGCCACAGTTAGGGCCCATAGGTCACAGGAGGCAAGCAGCTGGAGTGGCCTGGTCCAGGCGACAAGCAAACGGCAAACGAAGGGGAGAGAGGCTGCAGCATCTTCCCTGGGTGACCCCCATAGGGACTCAAAGTCGGGGTTACCCCAAACCACCAAGGGCTAAGGAAGGCGAGTTAGTAGTCACCCTCACAAGTCAGCCTGAAGGACACCTGGTTCCCACTTGGTTCATCCCAGCTACGCCCGGGTCACTCACCCTGCCATCAACTGTGAGTAAAAACCCTGAAAGACATCCTGCCTGTGTTGAGTCATTCTGCGCCTTGTAGTTCTACGCATCTACACAGGGCCCTGGGGCTTGCCTCACTCTCAGGAGGCTACTACAACTGGCTGCACCCACCATCAGCCCCAGGCATCCCTTAACCTGCAGTGGCGGTCCCCCACTGACCGCAAATCTGAGAGTGGCGTCACGACAAACTACAAAGAAGGTTTCCTACCTGTGACCAGACAGATCCAGCTGAGTGGAGTCCCTGAAGGTAATGCACCGACACAGCGTTTGCGGGGCTCCACATCTGGCGTCACGAACAGGATAAGGACTAGACCTGTTGAGACAGGTGACCATGTGCCTGGGCGGTCCGCTTGAAAAATTGGAAGCGCCGCCATATTGCCACCATGAAAAGCGCGCTGAAAAACAACAGCAGCCCGCGCTGGAAGAAGTTACCGCCCACGAAGAGGTGTGGCTACCCAGAGATCCCCTGCAGAGTTCTGACCTCGCTTGTGAAGAGAGCGGAAGCGTCCAGAGACGGCGGGAAGGACAGAGAGCCACAAGCCTGCTGCTGCAGAGAGAAGAAATGGAGTCCGGACGTGGATACCCAGAACCAGGCTCTGCTGCCTGGTGGTGCCGGGAGCTTGCTATCTTCTGCGATCAGCTGGAGGCCAGGATTATGCGACAGCTCAGAGAGGAACGCATGGAGCTTCTGGAGATGGCTGCGGCGGTTCGGACCTACGAGGAGGGAGCCGCGCGACGCATGCCAGATCGAGCGGCGACGACTCAGATCCCGATGGTGCCACCGATGGGTGAGTCCAGAGTTGCCCCGGCCAGCGCAAGTGCTCCGACCCCTGCTGCTACGACCGCGGTCCCAGAAGAGGCGCCTGGCGCGGCGACGCTGAGCGAGGCCGCAGCCACGCTAGGTGCGGCCCGCCAAATCCAGGCCGCCGCAGCGACACCCCGCCTGGCCCGCAAAGGTCCGACTGCCACGGCGATACTCATCCGTGCCGCAGGTGTGACGCTGACCCAGGCTGCCACCCTGCTGAGCCCAGTCCGCCAAGACCCCACCGCAGCAGCGACGCTCGTCCGAGCCGCAAGTGAGATGCTGAACCAGGCCGCAGCCCCGCCAGGTGCGGCCCGTCAAGCCCCGATCACTGCAGCGACGCCCAGCCCAGCCTGCACAGATCCCATCGCAGCTGCGACGCCGATCCAGGCCGCCGCCATACAGGGCGCGGCCCGCCAAGACCAGGCCGCCGCCATACAGGGCGCGGCCCGCCAAGACCAGGCCGCCACCATACAGGGCGCGGCCCGCCAAGACCAAGCCGCCGCCATACAGGGCGCGGCCCGCCAAGACCAGGCCGCCGCCATGCCGAGCGCGGCCCGCCAAGACCAGGCCGCCGCCATACAGGGCGCGGCCCGCCAAGAGATTGCATCACCACTTACCCCGGTCTGCAAGGCCAGAGCAGACACCGCTCCCCAGTCCAAAGAGGTCCCTGCTGGAAAGCCCACGCTGGGGGAGGACCCCGCATACTGGCAGCTGAAGGCTGACATGGAGGTCAAGTTTCCACAATGGTTGGTGGACCAGTACATGCTCCCTCCGCACACCCCCAAGAGGATTCCGGCAACCCCTGCAGCAACCACGCCAAAGAGTCCCCCGCCTGGGCCTGTTGAAGGAAGTTCATCCCCAGCACCGCCACCAAAGGAGTGCCAAGAAGAACTAAGGGGGAGAGGAGGCCAGGAAACTGAGGAGCTGACTCAGGAGCCACCAGCAGTGGATCCATGCCTCGAGCCAGAGATGCTGCCGTATTCCCGCTGGGACGAGGAAGACCTGACACCTTCTGCTGAGGAAGATCTGCCCCAAAGCCTCACCTGGGAGCTTGTAAGCTGCACTTCGCAGAATCCAGCCCGCAAGACACAGCGCCGCAGTAGAACCCAGTCTTTCCCTGCACCGCCATCCCCAGAGCAGAGAGAAGTCACGGCCAGAGACCTACAAGAAAAACGGTTCCTGAGAAGAGCCAAAGCCCAGATCAGAGGACCCCTGCGTCGAGGAATTGTCGAAGATTTCAGCCTCAAATCAGGATACGGGTTCATTGTTGCACCTGGTATCAAAGAAGGCATTTTTGTCAATAGGAGAGACGTCAGAGCTAATTTGCCCAGAGGACACCCTGGCAGAAACTTAAAAATGGGAGACTCCGTACAATTTACCATGCACCAAGGAGAAAGAGGGTGGTACGCGCTAGATGTAGTGCCATGTCCCAAAGAAGAAGAAAGAAAAGACAAAGGACCTACTGATGAGACTACCACAGACGAAGAAAGAGGTCAAGGAAGCAACAGGTGCCGCAGCCCTACAGGCCCAAGCCCTGGTGAAGAGGAATCTGCCTAAAGTAAGAAGTACAGCAGTTGAAAAGTTAAAGTTTTGACCAGTTTGGAAAGTTTGTTTTGCAACGTTTTAAAGTTCAAGAATGTGCCCACATAAACTATTGTGAGAAATAAACCTTAAGGCTATGAACTGGCTATAGCCACAAACTCTCGCAGTGTAAATAGTTACACCAAAAGGGCACCACCACCACCAGAGTCAGCCTGTTTAGGGGCTTGGCTCGTCTGCAACCAGGAGGAGCCCGTCCGTATATAGGGCCTTGGCTCGCCTGCGACCAGAGAGCATGCCTGTTTATGGGGCCTGGCTCTCCACCACAAAGAGGGTACCTGGTCAGCACCAACTGTGGAGGCCGCCTCTACATCCTGCCAGAAGCGGCTGAAGGCGCGGATCCACCAGGCTAGGTATACCCTGAAGACCACCAGCCCATGAAAGCCGCCTCTACATCCTGCCAGAAGTGGCTGAAGTCGCGGCCAACGTGAAAGGGTTTTGGGTGGGTTAACGGACTTGTGGGTGGAGGGTGGTGATGTATGGTACCTGGTGCTTTTAAAAAAAAATGTTTTACATGTTTTAATGTTTTATGCATTTTAAAATGTTGTCTTGCAGCCCGAGGACGTGCTGGTGATAACTAAGGGGGAATGTGGCACCCCTGACCTGGTCAGGCACCACTGAGTACTGCACCCATGCTGGGAACAGTACAATACAGGTAACCCAGAAGGCTGACCGGGGTGTGGAACACAGGCGCATAGTGATCAGGTCTCACACATGTACCCATGAGAGGACCCCTGGGGATCCCAGGAGGGGGAAAAGCCTTCACCTTCACTGGAATAGTGGAGGGGGCCAAAAGCCTCCATCTCCTCTCAAGGGGTGTGGTAAGAGAGTCTGGTTGCTAGGTGGCGTAGGCAGGCACAAAAGGGAAAAGAGAAGGAGGAGTAGACAGTCTAGAGTCTGCAGCAGAGTGTGGAGGAGTGAGGAGCAGAAAAGTGAGGCTCTGACAGGAGCAGCAGTGAAGGTCCCAGATGTGAGCCGGTTCAGAGCAGAGTCCAGGGAGCTCCGAGGAGAGCTGACCCCTTCCCCTGGGCTGCTGTAGTCTGACAGCGTCCGCGCAGTGGCTACCAACGGGGGAGAACGGTCAACTAGGAGTGCTACCCGAAATCCATCTTCAGCTAGAGAGAGAGCAACGGAGTGGGAAGTAAGGAGACTGCTAGAGAGTACCAGGCCCAAACGGGCGGCAGATCCCGAAGCGGAGATAGATCCAGCTTTCTTTTGCTAAACCTGCCGGTGTGGGGCTCTCAAAGCCCACGCCACAACACCACAAAAGCCGCAGCCACGTAGCCACAGTTAGGGCCCATAGGTCACAGGAGGCAAGCAGCTGGAGTGGCCTGGTCCAGGCGACAAGCAAACGGCAAACGAAGGGGAGAGAGGCTGCAGCATCTTCCCTGGGTGACCCCCATAGGGACTCAAAGTCGGGGTTACCCCAAACCACCAAGGGCTAAGGAAGGCGAGTTAGTAGTCACCCTCACAAGTCAGCCTGAAGGACACCTGGTTCCCACTTGGTTCATCCCAGCTACGGCCGGGTCACTCACCCTGCCATCAACTGTGAGTAAAAACCCTGAAAGACATCCTGCCTGTGTTGAGTCATTCTGCGCCTTGTAGTTCTACGCATCTACACAGGGCCCTGGGGCTTGCCTCACTCTCAGGAGGCTACTACAACTGGCTGCACCCACCATCAGCCCCAGGCATCCCTTAACCTGCAGTGGCGGTCCCCCACTGACCGCAAATCTGAGAGTGGCGTCACGACAAACTACAAAGAAGGTTTCCTACCTGTGACCAGACAGATCCAGCTGAGTGGAGTCCCTGAAGGTAATGCACCGACACAGCGTTTGCGGGGCTCCACATATACCCACGAAAATAGGACACGACAGAGCACACGGTGACTCTGTCTGCACCATTATCATCAATGGTATGGCGGTGCATACATTTGAATCCCGTTTTGTAGGAGATTTGGATTTATATATATAAAAATAACAATAACTGGCGTTCTAACCAATGACTTATTATAGTATGAAATGTACTTATTAGATGTTGTAAGAATGAAGCTGCTAGTAGGCACGGGGTTCGTGTGTGTATCCCCACAATGAAAAAAATAAACCAATAATTTAAACTGCATTACTGCGCTAAACATTCACAAACTAATGAGTGTATATGATAGTATAATTACCTTTTGTATATTTGAATGCCAATATGATGAATATAATAATGATGGCAACTGCTGGTGACAGCTAAAAAAGTAGTGAGCCACACTATCCTATTGTACAAAGCGAAAAATTAATTAGTTGATAGGTGCAATGATACTAAAGCAGATATCTTTAAATAGCATGAATAATGATTAGTTTAATATTTACCATATCTAGTTGACGTGGGCTGATATATATATATCTATTGTGTAATGGTTGACATATAATTACTGTTCTGTACAGGGTAAATCCCTCAATAAACAAGACTCTCTATGTTCTTAGGTTGGATGTCCCAAGATAAGATTGAGTCAGGTGAGTCAGATGACAATATGATCTATAATGAGATTAAATGACAGGTAATTGTGCATAGAAGGGCGATTCATCAACTTAAGTAACTAAAACAAACAAGTCTCCCTAGGTCTTCCTAGGTCTGCTAACACATTATCTATCAGCAACCTGTCAGTGCTGCTGCCCCTTCTCCCCTCTCTCCAGCGTTCAGGAGCAAAATTCAGCATTAGCTCTGCATCATACAGGAGATTGGGGCTAAATCCTGGGAGTGTACATTGGTTACCAGGGAGATTAATTCACACACTGAGAGAATCGTCAAACAGTGAGTTTTAACCTAGGGAGCCTTTTGTTTGTTTCTTTTAGTTACTTAATTTGATAAATCGCCCTTATACAGTGTGTCCACCCATAACCTGTCCACCGCCATTAACTTGAGAACGGCGGCAGCTATAGGCATAGAACTGGTGTTAAGGTATAGTAAGGAAGTCATGCGCTATGCAATGAAACCACCTATAGCGCCACCTGGTGGAAAACAACACAGCATTTTTATCTCAAAGACGGAACGAGATAGAAAAGAAAAGTGAATTAAAAAATCATCAATTCAATATGAATCAACACCTTGCATACAAAAATGCTATGATATGAAACCGATGACCCCCCCCCCAAAACATTGAATGCTGGTTACGCATATGACGCACATTTAACTTTGATGATCAAAGTGGCCACTGTCAGCAGCAATGCACATCTGGACTCTGGAAAGCATACTGTATCTTGCTGCACATTGTGTAATATGGTAGGTGACACATTTACACAAGCATCTGTGATACGTCGTCGTAGGTCCTGCAATGTTGGTGGAGGGGTCGTATACACCTGCTGTTTGATGTGACCTCACAGAAAGAAGTCCAATGGGGTCAGGTCAGGTGAGCGTGGAAGCCACTCCATGCAGCCACCATACCCAATGACTTGTAGGAAGGTCTCCATGAGGTATTGCTTCACGTCCGCAGCCTTGTGAGTTTTACACGTTCTAATCATAGCATTTCTGTATGCAATGTGTCGATTCATATTGAATTGATGATGCCCTACAACTTTCTAGTTCACTTTTTTCTCTATCTCGTTCTGTTTTCGAGATAAAAATGCTAACTCCGTTATTTTCCACCAGGTGGCGCTATAGGTGGTTTCATTGCGTAGCTACTTTACTATACCTAGACACCACTTCTATGCCTATAGCTGCCGCCGTTCTCAAGTTAATGGCAGTGGACAGGATATGGGTGGACACACTGTATGCACAATTACCTGCCATTTAATCTCATATATAGATTGTACTCTTATTGTCATCTGACTCATCTGATTCAATCTTATCTTGGGACATCCAACCTAAGAACATATAGAGTCTTGTTTATTGAGGGATTTACCCTGTACAGAACAGTAATTATATGTCAACCATTACACTATACAGTTAGGTCCAGAAATATTTGGACAGTGACACAATTTTCGCAAGTTGGGCTCTGCATGCCACCACATTGGATTTGAAATGAAATCTCTACAACAGAATTCAAGTGCAGATTGTAACGTTTAATTTGAAGGTTTGAACAAAAATATCTGATAGAAATTGTAGGAATTGTACACATTTCTTTACAAACACTCCACATTTTAGAAGGTCAAAAGTAATTGGACAAATTAACCAAACCCAAACAAAATATTTTTATTTTCAATATTTTGTTGCGAATCCTTTGGAGGCAATCACTGCTTTAAGTCTGGAACCCATGGACATCACCAAACACTGGGTTTCCTCCTTCTTAATGCTTTGCCAGGCCTTTACAGCCGCAGCCTTCAGGTCTTGCTTGTTTGTGGGTCTTTCCGTCTTAAGTCTGGATTTGAGCAAGTGAAATGCATGCTCAATTGGGTTAAGATCTGGTGATTGTCTTGGCCATTGCAGAATGTTCCACTTTTTTGCACTCATGAACTCCTGGGTAGCTTTGGCTGTATGCTTGGGGTCATTGTCCATCTGTACTATGAAGCGCCGACCGATCAACTTTGCGGCATTTGGCTGAATCTGGGCTGAAAGTATATCCCGGTACACTTCAGAATTCATCCGGCTACTCTTGTCTGCTGTTATGTCATCAATAAACACAAGTGACCCAGTGCCATTGAAAGCCATGCATGCCCATGCCATCACGTTGCCTCCACAATGTTTTACAGAGGATGTGGTGTGCCTTGGATCATGTGCCGTTCCCTTTCTTCTCCAAACTTTTTTCTTCCCATCATTCTGGTACAGATTGATCTTGGTCTCATCTGTCCATAAAATACTTTTCCAGAACTGAGCTGGCTTCATGAGGTGTTTTTCAGCAAATTTAACTCTGGCCTGTCTATTTTTGGAATTGATGAATGGTTTGCATCTAGATGTGAACCCTTTGTATTTACTTTCATGGAGTCTTCTCTTTACTGTTGACTTAGCGACAGATACACCTACTTCACTGAGAGTGTTCTGGACTTCAGTTGATGTTGTGAACGGGTTCTTCTTCACCAAAGAAAGTATGCAGCGATCATCCACCACTGTTGTCATCCGTGGACGCCCAGGCCTTTTTGAGTTCCCAAGCTCACCAGTCAATTCCTTTTTTCTCAGAATGTATCCGACTGTTGATTTTGCTACTCCAAGCATGTCTGCTATCTCTCTGATGGATTTTTTCTTTTTTTTCAGCCTCAGGATGTTCTGCTTCACCTCAATTGAGAGCTCCTTAGACCGCATGTTGTCTGGTCACAGCAACAGCTTCCAAATGCAAAACCACACACCTGTAATCAACCCCAGACCTTTTAACTACTTCATTGATTACAGGTTAACGAGGGAGACGCCTTCAGAGTTAATTGCAGCCCTTAGAGTCCCTTGTCCAATTACTTTTGGTCCCTTGAAAAAGAGGAGGCTATGCATTACAGAGCTATGATTCCTAAACCCTTTCTCCGATTTGGATGTGAAAACTCTCATATTGCAGCTGGGAGTGTGCACTTTCAGCCCATATTATACATATAATTGTATTTCTGAACATGTTTTTGTAAACAGCTAAAATAACAAAACTTGTGTCACTGTTCAAATATTTCTGGACCTAACTGTATATATATATATCAGCCCACATCGACTAGATATGGTAAATATTAAACTAATCATTCATGCTATTTAAAGATATCTGCTTTAGTATCGTTGCACCTATCAACTAATTAATTTTTCGCTTTGTGCAATAGGGTGGCTCACTACTTTTTTATCTGTCACCAGCAGTTACCATCATTATGATACTCATCATATTGGCATTCAAATATACAACAGTTAATTATATATAATATACACTCATTAGTTTGTGAATGTTTAGCGCAGTAGTGTAGTTTAAATTACACTGGGGAATGCAATTTTTTAGGAGTTAGGTCAGACAACTGTTCTTAATTAATTTTTGGATGCTGAATCCAGAAATGTTCTCAGTTTTTCTCTATCACGTCAAGTTTTTGAACTATAGGATTTTTGTCTTCTCAAAAATATATAAACTACTGTACCTAAAAAGTGTTTTTTTTGTTTTTTTTTAAATAGTACAAATATGAACAAAAAATGAAATATATAAGAAATAGGCATGACAAATATGTTTTTTAACACTATCATGTTTTTTACAAAGGATATATATATATATATATATATATATATATATATATATATATATATATATATATATGCAAGTATTTAAGGTAAAAATGTACATTTATAGCTTTTTCTGGAGTGTTTAACTTGAGGACAATCACGTCTGATGCTCCAGCAATAGTCAGCCATCATATGTACATCCCATCTACCCTGGTAACGGTCTTCCATAACCTTCAAATCTTGGTGAAATCGTTCACCTTGCTCATCGCTAACAGCACCAAGATTTTCCGGAAAGTTGGCAAGAAGACAACGCAGAAAATGTAGTTTAATACTCCTGTTGCAACCAAGCGCTTTTTACCTCTCCAATAGTTTCTGAACAATTGCTTTGTAATTACTTGCACGTGTATTTCCAAAAAAGTTCTTTACGACGTCTTTGAATGATAACCAAACATTCTTCTCAAGATCTGACATAGTCCCGGTGAAATGTTCATCTTTGATGAGCTGTCGAATTTATGGACCATCAAACACACCAGCCTTGATTTTTTCAATGGACAGTCCAGGAAGTGCCAACATGATGTACTTAAAACAGTCGCCATCAGTTGGCAATGCTTTTACAAATTGCTTCATGAGACCTAGTTTTATGTGCAGAGGTGGGAATAGTATATTCTTCCTGTCAACAAGTGGCTGATGTAGAATGTTAGGATCTCCAGGTTTAAGACCAGATCTTGGAGGCCAATTCGACTCAATCCAATACTTTTCTCGAGTTCTGCTATCCCACATACAGAGAAAGCAGGGATACTTTGTGTACCCACGTTGCTGACCAAGAAGGAAGCAAACCATTTTAAGGTCAACACAGATGATCCAATTGTGTGTGTCATATTTCAATAACTCAATAACTCTCTTTACATCTCTATGTTCTTCACGAAGAGAGACAGAATGCCCAATAGGGACTGCACCAAATAAATTGCCATTGTGTAGAAGGACACACTTAAGACTCTGCTTTGAGCTATCAATAAACAGTCACCATTCATTTGGATTGTACATTGAAAGCCCTAATTTTTGTAGTAAACCAGGAATATTATGGCAAAACACAAAACCGCTGTCACACCGAAAGTACTGCAAAAATGTACTTTCTCTAGTACGAAAGTATGATACCTTCGCTCCTTGTTCAAGTAACTTTCTCATTCAGCCTTGATGCTAGTAATTCTGAAGCTTTTTTTGATAAGCCCAATTCACGTGCTAAATCATTTAACTCGTGCTGATCAAATCCCTTACGAACTGAATCCTTGTGAATTTCAAATTCTGCATCATTGCTGTCACTGTGTTCTTCAACATCACTCAGAACTTCTAGAGATGGTAGCTGTTCAAAAACTGGCACTGGAATTTCAGCTGAATGAGGCATTGGTCTGACAGCTGACGGTAGATTTGGATATTCTATTTTACTTTTATTTTTCCTGTTAAATCCTGATGTTTTCACTAAACAGAAGTAACAGTGGAATGACTTTTTTGCTCTCTCCACACCATGAGGATACCAAATGGGTAGAGGAAATAACATTTATGATTATGTACTTAATTGTAGAACACTGGGTAAAACAGACACAGAAAAAGATTTGGGTGTATGGGTGGATGGTAAACTTCACTTTAGTGGACAGTGTCAGGCAGCTGCTGCCAGGGCTAATAAAATAATGGGATGTATTAAAAGAGGTATAGGTGTTCATGAAAAAAATATAGTTCTACCTCTATACAAGTCACTAGTGCGACCGCACTTGGAATACTGTGTACAATTCTGGTCACCGATATATAAGAAGGACATAGCTGAACTGGAGAGGGTGCAGAGAAGAGCGACCAAGATTATTAGAGGAATGGGTGGGCTGCAATACCAAGACAGGTTATTAAACTTGGGGTTATTTAGTCTGGAAAAACGAAGGCTTAGGGGGGATCTAATCACAATGTATAAATATATGAGGGGACAGTACAGAGACCTTTCCAAAGATCTCATTACACCTAGGCCTGTGACTGGAACACGGGGGCATCCGCTACGTCTTGAGGAAAGAAGGTTTAATCATAATCACAGACGAGGATTCTTTACTGTACGAGCAGTGAGACTATGGAACTCTCTGCCGCATGGTGTTGTAATGAGTGATTCACTACTAACATTTAAGCAGAGCCTGGATGCCTTTCTTGAAAAATTTAATATTACCAGTTATGTATATTAGATTTTATGACAGGGTGTTGATCCAGGGAACTAGTCTGATTGCCGGATGTGGAGTCAGGAAGGAAATTTTTTCCCCATTGGAACTTGTTTGCCACATTGGGGTTTTTTTTTGCCTTCCTCTGGATCAACATGTTAGGCTATGGGTTGAACTAGATGGACTTGAAGTCTCCCTTCAACCTTAAAAACTATGATACTATGATGATACTATGATACTATGAAATGCCAACTTTTCACGTGTTCCTTTGGTCCACATCCGTAAACTCTCGACACACTGCTTGCACACTATGTGAGGGGCCCATGGCTTATCTTGATCACCGAGTTTTACTTTAAAATATGCAAAATATGCTTGTTTGACAAATGCACTGATGTTTGCCCTTTGAACTGGAATGGTGAAAACACCACAAATATAGCAGAAGGAGTCAGGGTTCTTCAGGCATTTACGGCGAGAGGAAGAAGGAGCAGACATGATCTGAAACAAAGTAAATAAAACACTGAGATGGAAAGTTACAAGCTTTGAAAACTAACAAAGAAAAAAATCATAAAAGATATATAAATTACAACTAAGCGCCCAATGTAAAGAGAAAAGCTATCACAAATCCTATTTATTCCTACTATGATACATTTTTTGTGTAAAGATATTGATAATTATGACGTAATTTGGGAGCTGCACACACCTCTCACCACACTGTCTCAGTTGTGACTACTCTTACAAGTTGCCACGTAGCTTTATATGAGTCGAATTGTACTCAGATAACAAGTCTTATTACAGAAATCAGTGCAATTGTGCTTCTATGGCAGGTAAGTTGAGGAGGAAAAACTTGACGTGATAGAAAAAAACTGACTACATTTTTGGAATTTTGGAACTCAACAGAATTTTTTTTTTCAAATTGTTCCCCAGTGATTGGTTTATTGTTTTTATTGTGGGGATATACACACGATACCCCATGCCTACTAGCAGCTTCATTCTTACAACATCTAATAAGTACATTTCACACTATAATAAGGCATTGGTTAGAGCACCAGTTATTGTTATTTTTATATATATAAATCCAAACTTCCTACAAAACGGGATTCAAATGTACAATATAAATGATTCTGGCTGTATATATATGATAAAGGTCTCCTAGATGTATAAATATATATATATATAATATAGAGGCTGCGGGCTGCATATAGTGTATACACAGCATTATACTGTACAAACACATCCACACTATATACATATAGTATACACAGACGTAATACAGGCTATACTGTGTACCTGTACATTCAGTATGGTGTTGTGTATGGGCTGGAAACAGGAGACAAAAGACAAACACCCAAAGAGTAAACTCAACAGCAATAAGCAACTCTGACATTGAAGATTGAAGATTCAAATGGAATCCTGGTGCTTGGGGGTGATTGGAGGATCTTCTCTCCTCACAGTGAGGAACAAAGGGTGGGCCGGCAGCATCTGACATCACTGATATTGTCACACATGGTCGACACTCTCTGCTGCAACCACACTTTTAAGTAGCTGTGGCTATGACTGGGGCCCCAGGGCTTAATAAAGCAAATTACCATAATTTTTGGACTGTAACACTCTCTTTGCCATAAAACACACCCCAGGTTTACACAGCAGAAAATAGAAAAAAAAAACATTTTTCCTATTAAAACTTACCTCGTGGGGTAAAGGGGAATGATCATTATTACTTATTTTTATTGCTAGGGTAGAATAGGGAGGTAATAAATCTATTGTTAGTGTCTTTCTGCAGTGTATCCATTATACACACACACAGCACTACTATAAGCCCATAGACATACATGGCTCTGCTAAATGCCCATACACATACATGGCTCTGCTACATGCCCATAGACATGAACATCTCTGCTACATACCCAAAGATATACACGGCTCACCTACATGCCCATAAACATACACGGCTCTGTTACATGCCCATAGACATACACGCCTCTGCTACATGCAAATATAGACACATACGGCTCTACTGCATGCACACAACATGCACCTATATACACACACTGCTCTACTACATGCACACTACTTGCACATATAGACACACACAGCTCTTCTACATGCACACTACATGCGCATATAGACAAACACAGCTCTACTACATGTACCTATAGACACACACAGCTCTACTACATGCACCTATAGAGACAGATATACAGCATGCACCTATAGACACTAACATCTGTATTGCATGCACATATAGACACAAACAGCTCTAGCACATGCACTCTACATGCACCTATAGACACACACAACTCTACTACATGAACACTACATGCTCCTGTAGATAGAGCTCTACTACATGCACACGACATGCACATATACACAAACACAGCTCTACTACATGTACATATAGACACACACAGCTCTACTACATGTACCTATACAGACACACAGTTATACTGCATGCACCTACAAACACACACAGCTCTACTACATCCAACTGTAGACAAACACAGCTCTGCTACAGGCACACTAAATGCACCTATAAAACACACACAGCTCAGTTACATGCACACTAAATGCACCTGTAGACACACACAGCTCTACTACATGCACATCTATTTACACACAGACTATACGTTGGAACATCTTGCAGTTCCTGATTGGTGCAGAGCAGGAGAGGAGCCACTGGGACTTGCACGAAGGTGGCAGCAGTTGAACAGCCGCAGGACCTTGCAATGCACCTTTCCAGTCATGTGATCAGGCACATAATCAGTCATGTAAGCTGAAAAGTCCTTAATTTCCTAGGGCAGAAGGTTCTTCACCTACTCAGCTCCTACAGGCTCCATTCTGATCCTGGTAGCATTCTCTATTGGTCTGCATTGATCACATAGATAAGTGCAGGTCTGGAGGGGGGAGGGAAGCTCACTGTGAGCAGCTAGGCCCCCCCTCCATGCTTCTGCTCACCGGGCCCCATACAAAAGTAAGGGCAGTAATGCCTTGATGGCGGCCCTGGTTTCAGTGGCCAAGGCAAACTCTGTACCCAAATTGTATTGAGAATCTGTGGCAAGACTTAAAAATTGCTGTTCGTTGATGCCTCCATCCAATCTCTCTAAGCTAGAGATATTTGTTTAAAAAAAAAGGACAAAAATGCAGCCTTTAGATGTGCAAGGCTAGTGGAGACATACGCCAAAAGACTTACAGTAGTAATTGAAAGCTGGTCCTTCAGTGTATTAGCTATACTACAAATGTATGTCACAATTTTCAGATTTATATTTGTAAAAAACTTAGAAAATCAGGTATAATTTTTTATACTTCACAAATACTTCTTAATTAGTGTTAGTATCTCAGATAAAATCTCAATAAAATACATTTACGTCTGTGGGTCTAATGTGAAAATAATTAGAAAATAGAAAATTTCACAGGGTATAAATACATTTTCAAGGCACTGTACCTCTACAATCTTCTTCATTGATTGACAGCTCTAGTTTTACACATAAGGGAGGAGATAGGTGGAAAATAAGTAAGTGGGAAGGTGCATTATACCTGTGCTTGGCTTTCCTAAGCTTGAACTGTAATTTTTTTGCTGACTGATACTCTTTAACAAGCACGTCATAATATAGAGAAGTTTTCTTATAACAAAATTTAGCAGCCAGGTTGATGAGTAAAGATTTGTCCATTTAGGTAATAAATACAACCTTTACTGACTGGTATCTTAAACTGTGTGAATGCTTTAAAAATCGTTTTATAAGCAGTAGAAACAGAAATAAAT
Source organism: Anomaloglossus baeobatrachus (assembly GCF_048569485.1). NCBI lineage: Eukaryota > Metazoa > Chordata > Amphibia > Anura > Aromobatidae > Anomaloglossus > Anomaloglossus baeobatrachus. The sequence goes on from NC_134355.1 coordinate 482,524,129, forward strand.
AACAACTTTGATCGGTGAGAAATGCAATACTAAGGAAATGATTGATCTTGCACAATTGCAATGCTCATCTGCAGAACAGCCAATACCTTGGAGAAAAATCAATTCTGCTATTATAAGCTGTTGACTGCAGTTTCAAACAACAGCCATCTCTAAATCTCTTTGCTCAAAATGTAGTAAGAGGCCGGATACAGCATACAAGAGCATGGTGAGAACAAAAAATTGAATTATTACACTAGTAAATTGAATACATTAGAAATGTATAGACATATTAAATATGAGGCGTAGGGAGTTGCTAACTGTGTTTTTACTATAATGATAATACAAGAAATCGGAACATGGAGCTCTCCCAGTTGGTGTGAGTAATGCAAGGAATGCCAGTAGTCTCAATAAAAATATATTTATTTAACACACAAGAAGTGTAACAATTAAAATAATTGTTACACTTCTTGGGTGTTAAATAAAAATATTTTTATTGGAACTATTGCCATTCCTTGGATTGCTCACACCTGCTGGAAGAGCGCCCTGTTTCGGTTTCTCGGATTATCACTCTAGTTCATTTGTGTAGTTCCACTCGAGGACACATCCGCAACCACCAGAAAACCAGCACTCCCTGCAGAATATTCACTATCATTGAGTGTACTTAAAATGCTCACTATATTTCAATTATCAGATATACTACACTCAGGTAGTGCTGCCATCTTCTCTTTTTTATAGTTTAACCAGTTTGCTTATTGTATTTTTACTATGAACAACATGTAGATCTGCAATATCTGCCAGGGACTTAATAATTTATTTTAATGCTGTTTGAGAACTTGTGATATGCAAATTTATGTAAAGTGAAAAAGGAGAATGGAATTTTTATGACATGGTTTTCCAGGTTTTTCTGCTGTATTACTTATCTGTTAAGAGCCAGACTGGATATTTGAGGAATACAGTTTAACCCCTTCACAACCTTTGGTATAAGTTTGCTGTAGTGCATCCCTGCATGATCCTGCTTCTCTCCTCCAGCAGAGACGCCGACTCATTCTCTGCCGATGCTTCTCCATGATCCTCCATGTGCTTCCCTGCTGCCTTCTTCACCTGGGACCTGTGCATGCCACACAGGTCTCTTGGGAGCGTGCTTAGGGCATACTTTCTCTTAAAGGCCATCACAATAATTTACGGAAGGGCCTTTTAGCCAATGGTTGAGAGACACTAGGTACTTAACCACTTGGGGAAGTGCCTGAGTCACATGGTCAGTTGGTCAGTTTATGTACATCAAACTAGCTAGTTGCCTGGTCCCATTTAATCCTGTGTCGTTACCTGTACCTGTAACCACTTACACTTACCCATACCTATCTCCCAGTACCTGTTGAACCCTTCATACCTGCCTGCACCTGCCTCCGTGTCTGCATCAGCCTTCTCAGCTGCACCTAACTACACTGTTCCCTTCTGAGCCTGTGCCTGCCCTGGGGGTCAGCTGCCACAGTCCTGGACACACTATCAGCCAAGCCCTTTGTCATCATCTGAAACTCTGGTGTGTATCCAGTAGGTGCTTAGTTAAGCCCCTCCCATGTCAGAGTAAAGCGGGCTTTACACGCTGCAATCTCACTAGCGAGATCGCAAGCGATCGTACCCACCCCGACGCTTGTGCGACACGGGCAAATCACTGCCCGTCGTGCACAATCTCGCTTACCCCATCACACGGACTTACCTGTCCTGCAACGTCGCTCTGGTCAGCGATCGGCCTCCTTTCTAAGGAGGCGGGCCATGCGGCGTCACAGCAACGTCCCATGGCAGCCATCCAATAGAAGCTGAGGGGCGGAGATGAGCAGGACGTAAACATTCCGATCACCTCCTACCTTCCGCATTGGCGGTGGAGACAGGTAAGGAGATGTTCCTCACTCCTGTGGTGTCATACATAGCGATGTGTGCTGCTGCAAGAACGAGGAACAACATCGCTAATTAGAAGAGAACGATTTTTTGTTTTAGGACGACCTCTCCGCGGCAAACAATTTTGGCCACTTTTGCGATCGTTTTAGGTCGCACATAAGTGTCACACACTGCAATATCGTTAATGAAGCAGGATGTGCGTCACAAACAACATGACCCCGACGATAAATCATTAACGATATCGTAGCGTGTAAAGCCCGCTTAAGTCTTCGCCCACTTTCTGCCTCAACACTAGTGAGTGTTACATTTATGTCAATGTCAGATAGGGGATCATAACCTATGAAGTAAACATATGTCATGGCGATTGTGAAGTCACAGGGGCACAGCATAAGATATAGCTGAGCTCTGGCTGTGACAGCCAGAGCCTGTCCCCATGCTGCCCAAATTGTTTAACCCCCTAAATGCCACAATCAATAGAAATCGCAACATTTAGGAGCTGTAAGAGGGCGTGTGCTCCTTCTCCTATTCACAATCATTGCCATGGTAACCTGAGGTCTAATAACAACCTTTGGGTAAGCTGGCTATGGTGGTCTGTTAGACTGTGCCTGAAGCATGGTGTGATAGATGTTCTGTCAGTGTAACACTGACTGGTATAATGTATTGCAATGCTAGGGCATTGCTATACATTATACAAGCAATCAGAGTAAGAAAAGTTAAGGGGGCTTTACACGCTACAATATCGTTAATGTTTTATCGTCGGGGTCACGTCGTTAGTGACGCACATCCGGCGTCATTAACGGTATCGCAGTGTGTAACACTTACCAGCGACCTTAAACGTCCTCCAAAGTTGTGAAAATCGTTCACCATGGAGAGGTCGTCCTAAAACCAAAATTTGTTAATGGTTGTTTAAAGATGTTGTTTCTCGTTCCTGCGGCAGCACACATCGCTGTGTGTGACACTGCAGGAGCGAGGAAACTCACCTTACCTGCATCCCGCCCGCAATAAGGAGGGAAGTAAGTGGGCGGGATGTTCATCCCGCTCATCTCCGCCCCTCCACTTTGATTGGCCGGCCACTTAGTGACATCGCTGTGACGCTGAACGAACCTCCCCCTTGAGGGAGGGATTGTTCGGCAGTCACAGCGATGCCGCAGACCAGGTAAGTGCGTGTGATGCTGCCGTAATGATAATGTTCGCTGCGGCAGCGATCACACGATATTGCATGCACGACGGGGGCGGGTGCTTTTGCGTATGATATCGCTAGCAATTGCTAGAAATATCGTAGCGTGTAAAGCCCGCTTTAATGTCCCATATTGTGACTAAGTAAAAAGGTTTAAAAAAGTGAAAAAAGTAATAATATTTAAAAAAAAAAATCAGAAAATAAAGAACAAAAAACTGAAAAATACTATACCAATAAGTATGAAAAGGAAAAAGAAAATGTTTTGTTTCAGCACTAGAGATCCTGATCTGCAAAGCTTGTAAAATGTTAAAATCGTACAATCTTTGGCTGGATCGGGATCGGACATCAGAACAAAAAGTCGGTGATTTTGTCAAGGACTGGTAAATGCTCAGATGGCAAAAATCATCCTCTCCCTGCCTATCACAGCAATGTCAAGTATCGACATGGCTGTGAGTGACCACTGTAAAAAAAAGGAAGCAAAAGGGTTAAATCAATACATACTTACTGAGTCACTGCAGCTACAGTGCAACTTCTGGGGCCGATAATTATCTCTCATCTATATTATTCACTGCTCTACTCTTCACCAGCGTCTCTGATTGTCTGCTATTGGCCCTCTGAAACAGTATCTGTGATTGGTTGAAATCACACATCATGTCTGTGTCTTTATACTGGTGATAAATAAATAAAACAAATAACAAAGGGTCCCCCACTATATTGATACCAGCACAGATAAAGCCACAGCTACAGCCTGCCACCCCCAGCCATGCATTTATCTTGGCTGTGTATTAAAATAAGAGGAACCGCATGCAACTTTTGATTTTTTAAATTATTTAAATAACTCATTTTAAAAAACGGGCTTGCGGTCCACCCCAATTTTGATACCCAGCCATGATAAAGCCTGACAGCTGGGGGCTGATATTCTCAGGCTGGGGAGACTCATGCTTATTAGGAGCCCCCAGCCTAAAAACAGAAGCCTGCAGCTGCCCATGATTGTCGCATCCATTAGATGTGACAATCCCAGCACTTTACCCAGCTCTTCCCAATTGCACTCATGCGGTGGCTATCGAATAAGCAGTTAATGGCAGCCCACAGCTACCTCTAAAGCGGGCTTTACACGCAACTACATCGGTAACGAGATGTCGTTGGGGTCACAGAATTCGTGACGCACATCTGGCCTCGTTAGAGACGTCATTGCGTATGAAACTCACGAACAACCGTTAACGATCAAAAATACTCACCTAATCGTTGATCGTTGACACGTCGTTCTAATCCACCGCCAGCAATGAGGAAGGAAGGAGGTGTGCGGGATGTTCAGACTGCTCATCTCTGCCCCTCCGCTTCTATTGGGTGGCCGCTTAGTAACGTGGCTGTGACGCCAAACGAACCGCCACCTTAGAAAGGAGGCGGTTCGCCGGCCACAGCAACGACGCTAGGCAGGTAAGTATGTGTGACGGGTCCTAGAGATGTTGTGCGCTATGGACAGCGATTTCCCATGACCCACAACTGACGGGGGCGGGTGCTGTCTCTTGCGACATTGCTAGCAATGTCGCAGCGTGTAAAGCCCGCTTTAGCCCTAGATTAGTAATGGGAGGTATCTATGAGATGCCACCCCATAACTAATCTGTAAGTGAAACAAAAAAAAACACAAACACCCAAAAATCTTTTATTTAAAAAAATTAAAAAAACACCCTTTTCACTAATTATTAACCCCCAAAACACCCAGCTCTGATGTAATCCACACTACGAGGTCTCACAACGCTTCCAACGCTACTACAGCTGAGTCACAGCTGTAGTCTATGATTAAGAACCTACCAAGGTTTGAAACGCGTAAGATGGATTTCTATGCACTGGATGATTTAACATGTTCTTGATTTTAATGTGAATCTAATAAAGAAGTTTTCTGTTCATTCTGGGATGTGATACTGAATTTCCAAATTAACTGTAAATACCAATAAGTTTATACTGTATATGTAAAAATAAAAATAGCCAAAAAAGGTACATGCAATTGGTATCGCCGTGTCTAGAACAACCCAATCTATAGGATTTTTACGCTAATTAACTCCTTCAGTGAATACAATAAAAGGCCGCTTTACACACTGTGATATCGGTACCGATATCGCCATCGTGCGTACCCACCCCCATTGGTTCTGCCCGTGTCGCACAACATCGCCCATACCCGTCACACTACTTACCTTCCCTGCGACATCGCCGTGACCGGCAAACCGCCTCCTTTCTAAGGGCGGTTCGTTCAGCGTCACAGCAACGTCACAGCAGCGTCACTGAACCGCCGCCCAATAGAAGCGGAGGGGCGGAGATGAATGGAACGTAACATCCCGCCCACCTCCTTCCTTCTGCATTGTGGCCGGGAGGCAGGTAAGGAGAGGTTCCTTGTTCCTGCGGTGTCACACGGAGCGATGTGTTCTGCCGCAGGAACGAGGAACAACTTCGTTACTGCTGCAGTAACGATATTTGAGAATGGACCCCCATGTCACCGATGAGCGATTTTGCACTTTTTTGCGACGATGCAAAATCGCCATAGGTGTCACACGCAACGGCATCGCTACAGCGGCCGGATGTGCGTCACAAAATCCGTGACCCCAGTGAGATCGCTGTAGCGTGTAAAGCCCGCTTAAGAAACAAAAACATATCAAAAACTATGTCCTTTCATTAAGCTGCTGAAAAAAGTGGATTCAAATTTCATCAAAAAGTCATATGTACTGTAAATATAAATGGCATTGCTGACAATATCATCTTATCCGCAAAAAACAAACCACAATACAGCTTCAAGGAAGGAGAGAGAAAGGCTTTCCAACGAAGAAAAAAGTGTCCAAAAAAAAATGATTAAAACAAGTCTTTATCAATTAGCTTAAAAAAGTTATAGAAAAACCAGCATAAGAATATGAGACAAAAAGGGGGGGAGGGGACTACATGTGAACTTCATCACGGTCCAACCACTTACCCTTCTAAGTTTCTAGCAAAAAAATATGTTTCAAAATTGGTAGCTATTTAACCCTTTTAACCCTAGGCCAGGTTTTCACCTTAATGACCGGGCCATGTTTTTTAAAGTTTGACCAGCGGCCCTTTTAACAGGTTATAACTCTGGAAAACTACAACGGAGCACAGGTGGTTTTGAGATTGTTATAATGATATTGATACATTTAAAACAATATTTTTTGCATTTATTTGTGAAAATATCAGAATTTTAGCAAAAAGTTGGAAATGCCCAATTTTCAAAATTTGAATTTTTATGCCATTAAATCCGAGAGTTATGTCACACTAAATAGTTAATAAATAATATTTCCCACATGTCTACTTTATATTAACACAATTTTTGAAATATAATTTTTTTTCATTAGGAAGTTAGAAGGGTTCAAAGTTCATCAGCAATTTCTCAAACAAAATCTACAAAATCACCTTTTTAGGGCCACATCACATTTGAATTGACTTTGAGGAGCCTAGGTAACAGAAAATACCCCAAAGTGACACCATTCGAAAAACTGCACCACTCACACTGCTCAAAACCATCCAAGAAGTTTATTAATTATTTTGATTCTTCACAGGAGCTAAAGCAATGTGAAAGGAAAAAATTAAAATGTTCCCTTTTCCCCAAAAAACTGTTACTTTAGTTGGGAGCACAGTAGGGCATAGAAGAGAACAAGCGCAATTTGACTTTTTAAATGCAAAATTAGCTGGAATCATTAGTGAACACCATGTCATGTTTGGAGAGCACCTGATATGCCTGAACAGTCAAGCTCTCCCACAAGTTACCCCATTTTGGAAACTACACACCTGTCACGTTCCCCGGGTCCCGACGCCGCTCCTCACTCACCGCTCCGGTCCCCGGTCCTCCTGCCCACGGCTACTCGGCTCACTCTTCCTCCTCTGCGCCCCCCGTGATTCCTGTCCTACGCTCCCGGCGTGCCCCTGCGACCCAGGACACACCGTCGGGTCCTCCAAGATCCTCTGCACCTCTTCCTGCTCTGGTCTCCGGCACATGGGCCTCGCGCATGCGCATTAGGGCGCGCGCGGGTTCGTTGACCTCTTCTTAAGGGCCAGCATCCCAGAAACAGGATATTGCCATTACTGGTAGAGTAATAATACAGAAAAAGGGAAAAAACGGGTTTTAGCCGTTTTTAGCTAGATAGCTGTCAACGTGGCAGTTTGTATCCTCTTTTAAAGCATTGGACTGCAGACAGCTGCTTGATTTCTTTTTTCCCTGAGGAAGGAGACGGACTTTGTCTCGGAAACGCGTTGGAAATGCTGAAATAAAAAGAAATTTAATCAATTCAACATCAGTGGTTTTTTAGCGCGGCTAAAACCCGTTTTTTCCCTTTTTCTGTATTATTACATTGCCGTGTACGGGGCTGCTGCTTAATACCACGCTGACACTCAAATGCGATTTAAGGGGTTGTGACTGGCACAACCGGAATAGGTGAGTGTTTTCCTACTTTACATTAATCAGAGTTATATCGGGTAAGACCCTATCTGCGCCTTTCTCTCTCCCCCCACCTCTAGTACCCAAAAGATTACTGGTAGAGGGTATATTAGACCTTCCTTTCCATGTGGGCGATGGCAGTTCAACGTGTTACTTTAGCTAGGTGTTCAGGTCCCCTCATACCTTGTCTCCTGTTAAATCCTGTCTCTTTCGCAGAGCCAGTCCTGCCACCTTAACCCAGTCCTAACTATGGATTGCCCAGGAACTCTTCCGGTGACTGTCGGTTGTGAATCCCAACATCTTCCTTCAGACGGAACCCGTCTCCGATCCCCGACCTCACCTGGTGATCTCAGCCTTCATGTCCAACAGGATCCAGATCCCGCCTGATGCTCCTACCCGGCACCAGAACCTGATCTCCGTCATCGGCACTGCCTCCAGGAACTCTGTGGCCCCACAGACATCTTTCTACAAGTCTCCTGAAGGACACTGATCCTGCATCACTAGTGCCCCAGCTACTGTGCATCTAGTACCTCTGGTGGGGTGATTAGGACAGTCCCTGTACAGGGGTTAGCTCCGGGTTGCCTCACTGGGGGAGTCTGGTGCATGGCCCAGAGGATCCACCAGCAGGACATAACAACACCTCATGGAATTTATCTAGCTATTTGGTAAGCATCTTGAACCCCCATATGTGTCACAGAATTTTATAATATATATGAAAATGAAAAAATTAACACCAATACCCCACATTTGATGGAAATCTACTGTTTGTGAGCACAGCAGGGCTGGGAAGGAGCACCATTTACATTTTTGAATGCAAAATTAGCTTGAACCAATAGCAGATGCCATGTCACGTTTGAAGAGCCCCTGATGTGCCTAAACAGTAGAGCGCCCAGCAAAATGACCTCATTTTGGAACCTAGAACCCTCAGGGAATTTATCTATTTGGTTGTTGAGGACTTTGAACCCTAAGGTGCTTAACAGAATGTTGCAATGTTGAGCCATGAACATGAAAAAATATATTTTTAACAAAATATGTTGCTTTAATCTCAAATGTTTCTTTTTCACAAGTGTAACAGGAGAAAATGCACCATACAGTTTGTTGTTCAATTTCTCCTGAGTATGCCTTTATCCCACATGTGATGACAGTCTACTGGTTGGGAACACGGAAGGGCTCGGAAAAGAAAGAACATCATTTATATTTTTTAATGCAAAATTAGCTGGAATCGTTAGCTGTCACATTTGGAGAGCCCCTGATGTGCCTAAACAGTGATACTCCCCCACAAGTGACCCCATTTTGGAAACTATACCCCTCAAGGAATTTATACAGATGTTTAGTGAGCACATTGAACCCTCAGGTGCTTTACAGAATTTTAATACATTGAACCATGAAAATTAAAAAATACATTTTTACCACAAAAATGTTGCTTTAACCTCAAATCTTTCACTTTCACAAAGGTAACAGGAGAAAATGCACCAAAAAGTTTGTTGTGAAATTTCTCCTGAGTATGGCAATACCCCATATGTGGTACAAATCTATGCACGGCCCGTTCACACCTCGCAGCTCATCGACTTGCAATGCTACAAAGATCTCGGCCTACCAGTTAATTGAATTATATGCGATGTGCCGAAGCTGCGGAATTCCACTTTGCACATGTTGCACCCTCTTGCACAGTTTCGAACTGGCTACAAACATGGTTAGCGCTGATGATGCTGTCATCAGCAACACTATTCTGCTCATCTCATGTTGGAGCACACTTTGAATAGTCTACGAGAGAAGGTGGGAGATCCAGAGGAAGAGGAGGAGGATGAGGAAGCAATACCTTTTGCTGTATGGTCTGGAAAGTCGTTGCACAGGTGGGTGTCATGGAAGGGGGGAGTCTCCATTGATCGAGGTGGGCTCATGGTAACAGACAAACTGTTGGTGAAGGTGCAGCAGCTGAGGAACAAATGGAGGAGGAAGATTTGATGGGTGCTGAAAACTCAGGAGATGAAGAAGATATTGATACTGTTTCTTTTGTCCAGGGTTAGGGGAGGTGATGGAGGAGACAAGCAAGATGCTTCCCCTCTCGAAAGGGACCCGCAGGTAGTGAAGTATCGAAACCATCTTATAAACCATCTTAACAGTAGTTTTCCACAAGACAGCAGTGAGACACATTGAAGTTCTAGAATTTCAACCACGGGAACATAACATTGTCAACGCAGAAACATTAACAGTAGCAGTTCAAGTAGTAGAAGCAATTTTTGTGAGGTTTGGCACAAATTTTTTAGACCATCGCATACACCAGTAGAACAGAATAAAATTCTGACAGATAGTGAACAACTGGAGAGGATGGTGCAAGGGTATCTAGGCTCAATATTGCTGCCATAAGGTGAATTGGACCCGTTTGCATTTTAGTCTTCAATAATGGAAGAGTGGTGTCACGCTCCCCGGTGCCCGTGCCATGCTCCCCGGTGCCCATGCTACGCTCCCCGGTTCTCCTGCCATGCTCCCTGGCTCCCCTGCCATGCTCCCCGGCTCCTCTGCCACGCTCCCCCACTCCCGGACCTCGCTTCCCTGCTCCCGTGCCATGCTCCCCGGTCCCCCGCTCCTCAGCCTCCATGCTCCCTCACCTGCGTCCTCCAGGCAGCCCGGTCCCCGGTCCTGGCGCCCGTCTGCTGTCCTGAGCCGGCCCGGCACTCCTGCCTCCTGCACACCGCATCCTGCTCTGGCTTCTGGCACCCGGGCCTCGCGCATGCGCATCATTGACCTTTACTTAAAGGGCCAGCGTCCTCCAACAGGATATTGAAGATGCAGGTACAGGGTATATAGGGGGTTCCTTTCCAAGTGGGCGGGGCCTGTTCTTCGTGTTTGCTAAGCTAGAAGTCAGGTCTCCCTGTGCCATTGTCTCGTACTCACCTATCTCTCTTGTAGAGCCGATCCTGTCCCGCCAACCGGTCCTGACGATTCCAGAACCCCGAACGGTGACTGTCCGCCATCCCGTCAGTCCCTACCATCTCCGATCCCTGGATCCGTGTGGTGACCCACCTCCTCGCTCCGTTGGTTCCGGATTCTGCCTGACATCATCTCGGCCTCCGAACCTGAGCTCCGTCACCCGGACTACCCTCAGAGACTCCGTGGTCCCAGGGACTTCTTCACTCCACTCCTCTGTACGGACTTTCCTGCTACCCGTAGTGCTCCGGCTACCGGGCACCTTGCCCTCGATGAGGTGTTCAGCCCAGTGGATCCACCTCCTGGGCCTACCCGTCCTCCTGGTCCTAACAGTAAGAACAGGCCATGGATCCCGCCGAAGCACTAGCAGCCCAGCTGGGCAACTTGCAGCAGGAACTCGGACGACAGCGCGAGACTCAGTCCCGCATGCTGGCCTTCATGTCCTCGGTGGATACCCGCCTGAACACGCTGCAAGCAACTGCCACGTCCCTGGCATCTCAGGCTTCAACAGCACAGTCCACGGCCGCAGTTCCAGTGGCGGCTTCCTCGGAAGCCTCTAAACTCCGCTTGACCTCTCCACCCCAATATGCCGGAGATCCTAAGACCTGCAGAGGATTCTTGAATCAGTGCTCCCTCCACTTTAAGCTGCTTCCACACTTGTTTGCCTCCGACCAAGCCAAGGTGGCGTTTGTGATGTCCCATCTAGAGGGTGAGGCACTGGCCTGGATGAACCCCTTGTGGGAGAGGGAGGACCCTGTAACTACCAACAACCAGGAATTCCTGCAGGCGTTTAGAACCACCTTTGACGAACCCGGACGTGCCGCCGCGTCCGCCTCATTACTCCTCAGGCTACGTCAGGGGACCTTGACGGTGGGCCAATATGCCATCCGCTTTCGCACCTTGGCCTCAGAATTGGGGTGGAAACATGAGGCCCTCACCGCCGCCTTCTGGGAAGGACTCTCCAGTCGTATTAAGGACGAGCTGGCAGGCCGCGATGTTCCTTCCACTCTGGATGCCCTGATTGCACTAGCCACCCGCGTTGACCTCCGTTTTCCGGAACGATCCAAAGAGGTGTCCCGCGAGAGACGTCCGATACGGCATTCCTCTCCTCCGCAGAAGCCCGTCGTACCTCAGTCGGCATCGTCTGGCGTCTCTGTCCACGAACCCATGCAGATTGATCGTGTGCGGCAGTCCGAACAACGCCGAGCAGAACGGCTCGCCAAGGGTCTCTGCTTCTACTGCGGAGAGGGCACACACCTGCTACGTTCCTGTCCAGAGAGGCCGGGAAACTCCAAAGCCTAGGGTTGGTAGGAGAGGCCACCCTAGGTGCTGGGACTCTCTCAGACCCGGTTACGTGGACTGTTCAAGTGACAACGGGAGAGACGCGGTTCACGGCAGAGGCGTACCTCGATTCCGGGGCAGCAGGCAATTTCATCCAGCAGGCCACGGTGGACAAGTACCAGGTGCCGGTTACTCCACTCGACAAACCCCTCGTGATTGCCTCTGTAGATGGGAGACCCCTCTCTGACACCATCTCGTGGATCACCAAGCCAGCAGAACTACGTATCGGTGCCCTGCACACCGAGAACATCACTCTCTACGTCCTCCCACACATGTCTCATCAAATCCTGCTGGGACTCCCCTGGTTACGGACACACGAACCGTCGGTCAGCTGGCGTACTGGTGAAATTACCCAATGGGGCTCCTCTTGCCACGAGAACTGCCTGAAGTCCATACAGCCCATCCGACGACCTCCGGTTCGGGAGTCCCTACCAGAACTGCCTTCGGCCTACTGGTCCTTCGCGGACGTCTTTGATAAAAAGGAGTCAGAGGTACTGCCGCCACATCGTTCTTACGACTGTGCCATCGACCTACTCCCGGGAACTACACCACCTCGAGGACGGATATATCCTTTGTCCCCTGCTGAAACAAGAGCCATGTCTGCTTACATCACTGAGAACCTGGCAAGGGGATTCATCCGGAGATCCTCATCTCCTGCTGGAGCAGGCTTCTTCTTCGTTAAGAAGAAAGAGGGCGACCTGCGCCCATGCATTGACTACCGGAGATTGAACCAAATCACCGTAAAGAATAAATACCCCCTGCCGCTCATCCCCGAATTGTTTGATCGGCTTAGAGGAGCTCGTGTGTTTACCAAGTTGGATCTTCGGGGTGCCTACAACCTGGTCCGCATCCGCTCTGGGGACGAATGGAAGTCCGCATTTAACACTCGCGATGGGCACTACTAGTATTGTGTGATGCCCTTCGGCCTGTGTAACGCACCGGCAGTCTTTCAAGAATTAGTGAATGGCGTGTTCCGGGACCTTCTCTACGTCTGTGTGGTGGTATATCTGGATGACATCCTGGTCTTCTCTCCGGACCTCCAGACCCACAGAGAGAACGTGCAGCTGGTACTACAAAGACTGAGAGAGAATCGTCTGTACGCCAAGTACGAGAAGTGTGTCTTCGAGCAGTCTTCTCTTCCCTTCCTGGGTTACATAATCTCCGATACCGGCCTGCAGATGGACCCAGAGAAGGTCTCTTCCATTCTCAACTGGCCCCCTCCTTCCAGACTGAAGGCAATTCAACGGTTTCTTGGATTTGCAAACTATTACCGTCAGTTCATCCCTCACTTCTCTGCCCTGACTGCACCTCTCTCTGCCTTGACCAAGAAGGGGGCTAATCCAAAGGACTGGTCACCTGCGGCCGACGCCGCGTTTGGCTCCCTGAAACGGGCATTTGCTTCCTCCCCTGTGCTCCACCGTCCTGAGTTAAACCGACAGTTTACCTTGGAGGTGGATGCCTCCTCCTCGGGAACTGGAGCAGTGCTCATGCAGAAGTCCTCCACCGGGAAGATGGTTACTTGCGGTTTCTTCTCCAAGAGCTTCTCAGCGCCTGAACGCAACTACACCATTGGTGACCGAGAGCTATTAGCTGTCAAACTAGCTCTGGAGGAATGGCGCTACCTTCTGGAGGGAGCAGTGTACCCCGTGATCATTTACACGGACCACAAGAACCTGGAATACCTGCGGTCTGCTCAGCGACTGAACCCACGACAAGCCAGGTGGTCCTTGTTCTTTGCCAGGTTCGATTTTCAGCTCCATTTTCGGCCCGCGGATAAGAATGTGCGAGCAGATGCCTTGTCCAGGTCATTTGTGCCCATGGAACAGGAGGAGGAGACATCCCAGCCCATCATCTGCCCAAGTAAAATCATTCCGGTGGCTCCTGTCACTCTGGCCCAGATACCGCCCGGGAAGACCTATGTCTCTGAAACTGACAGACAAAAAGTGTTGCATTGGGGCCATGCCTCGAAAATAGCCGGCCATGCTGGTCAGAAGAGAACATGGAGTACAATTGTACGTCGCTACTGGTGGCCATCCCTTCGCACGGACGTCGCGTCTTTTGTCTCAGCCTGCTCCTCTTGTGCCCGGAACAAGACGCCCAAACACCTGCCATATGGTCGCCTTCTGCCTCTGCCAATTCCCTCCGTTCCGTGGCAACACATTTCAATGGACTTTATTACAGACTTGCCCTTGTCCGCCGGACACACAGTCATATGGGTCGTGGTGGATCGGTTCTCCAAAATGGCTCATTTCGTCCCTATGGCTGGACTCCCCTCTGCCCAGGAACTCGCTGACGCCTACATACAGCACATCTTCCGGTTGCATGGCTTTCCCTCACACATTGTGTCCGACAGAGGAACTCAGTTTACCTCCCGCTTCTGGAGGGCTCTCTGCAAACATCTGGGAGTGACTCTGGACTTTTCTTCAGCCTACCATCCTCAGTCGAATGGCCAAGTGGAACGAGTCAATCATATCCTGACCTCCTTCTTGCGTCACTACGTTAACACCCATCACGACGACTGATCCACGCTCCTTCCTTGGGCTGAATTCTCCCATAACCATCACATCAGTGAGTCCTCCTCCAGCTCTCCCTTCCATGTCGTTTACGGACTTCAGCCTTCTGTCCCATTGCCTGTATCTTCTTCCTCGGATGTCCCTGCTGCTGATACCGTAGTCCGTGACTTTTCAACAATTTGGGACTCTGTCAAGACGTCCCTTGGACATGCTTCCCTGCGGATGAAGAGACACGCGGACAAGAGGCGTCTGGATCCTCCGTGTTTCTCTTCAGGAGAAATAAACTGTGGAAAGAAAAAGCGCAATAGGGTCTTACCCGGTATATATCCGGGAAAAAATTAAAGGGAATGCACTCACCTTCAGTAGTTGTGACAGTCACAACTACTATAAAAGCTTATTTTGTAGAGATGAAGTCTGCTGCAGCCCCCGTGGTTGATAACAGAGAACAATAGAGAAGGGGTTTTATGCCGCGCTGTTCATCAGGAAGGAGGACAAAGAGATGGTCAATGTTCCTTTATTGTAGCTTGTTGTCTACGCGTTTCAGGAGCTCTGCTCCCTTCATCAGGACATACAGTACAAAAAAAAACATATCAGGAGATCAGGTCTGGCTTGCTTCCAAATATGTCCGATTGAAGCGACCATCATACAAGCTGGGTCCTCGCTACATCGGGCCGTTTAAAGTCATCGGCAAGATAAATGAGGTCTCCTACAAGCTGCAGCTCCCGGCCACGATGAGGATACCCAACTCCTTCCACGTCTCCCTGCTCAAGCCGGTTGTCCTTGGTCCCTTCTCCGCTGCTGCCAGCTCTGCTCCTCCTCCTATTGCTGATGATGACATCTATGCGGTAAGGGATATCGTGGCCATGAAGACCGTGTGAGGCCGACAGTTCTTCCTGGTGGACTGGGCTGGATATGGTCCTGAGGATAGGTCCTGGGAACCCCGGGAGAAATTGGGTACTCCTCTGATACGTACCTTCCTGTCCCGGTTGCGGGGAGGGGGGCGTGGGGGAGGGGGTACTGTCACGCTCCCCGGTGCCCGTGCCATGCTCCCCGGTGCCCATGCCACGCTCCCCGGTTCTCCTGCCACGCTCCCCCGCTCCCGGACCTCGCTTCCCCGCTCTCGTGCCATGCTCCCCGGTCCCCCGCTCCTCAGCCTCCATGCTCCCTCACCTGCGTCCTCCAGGCAGCCCGGTCCGCGGTCCCGGCGCCCGTCTGCTGTCCTGAGCCGGCCCGGCACTCCTGCCTCCTGCACACCGCATCCTGCTCTGGCTTCTGGCACCCGGGCCTCGTGCATGCGCATTAGGGCGCGCGCGCGGTCATTGACCTTTTCTTAAAGGGCCAGCGTCCTCCAACAGGATATTGAAGATGCAGGTACAGGGTATATAGGGGGTTCCTTTCCAAGTGGGCGGGGCCTGTTCTTCGTGTTTGCTAAGCTAGGAGTCAGGTCTCCCTGTGCCATTGTCTCGTACTCACCTATCTCTCTTGTAGAGCCACTCCTGTCCCGCCAACCGGTCCTGACGATTCCAGAACCCCGAACGGTGACTGTCCGCCATCCCGTCAGTCCCTACCATCTCCGATCCCTGGATCCGTGTGGTGACCCACCTCCTCGCTCCGTTGGTTCCGGATTCTGCCTGACATCATCTCGGCCTCCGAACCTGAGCTCCGTCACCCGGACTACCCTCAGAGACTCCGTGGTCCCAGGGACTTCTTCACTCCACTCCTCTGTACGGACTGTCCTGCTACCCGTAGTGCTCCGACTACCGGGCACCTTGCCCTCGGTGAGGTGTTCAGCCCAGTGGATCCACCTCCTGGGCCTACCCGTCCTCTTGGTCCTAACAAGTGGCTTGAGCTCTCCAGTCACGCCTTGGAAGTTTTGGCCTTCCCCAGCAGCCTGCATTCTCTCAAAACGTGTCTTCAACACTGCTGGTGGTGTGTTGATGGATAAACACATCAGTCAATCCCCTGATGGATAAGTGCATCCCCTGAAAGTTTAGACCGCCTAACTTTCAAAAGATAAACAAATTGTGGATGTCCAATTACTTTGCCACCCCAGTCCCAGACTGGACAGATTAGGTGATGGTGTGGTGCCAGGGTTCTGAGAGCAAGAGGTCTATGCCTGTCTGTTATCTTGCTGTCTCTGTTGAAGGTAGAAATTCTGGTTTAAGCCTTTTTATAGGGTCGGTCCCATGCATCCATGTTGCAATGTTGGACTAGTTGTAGTCTGTGCCAATTATTGCCACTTTTCCTTTTGGCTAACCTTAACTTTTGGAAATGTGGAGACTCCAAGTAGGGTCTCCAAATTGTCTTTTGTCTGTAGGGCCATGGTTCTGGGAGCAAGAGGCCTACACCTGTCTGTCATCTTGCTATCTCTGGTAAAAGTTGAAAAGCTGGTTCAGGCTTGCAGGATTGTGGTGCTGTATGATGAATGGGGGATGTGTTTAATGAGTGGTGGAGGTGGGGATTCGGAAGAAGCCAGAGGCGCGGCACCATTTTTTTTCCCTCCCTGATGTGCAAAGAATGGGGGTGTGACAATTGATTCCGCTGTCCTGCTGTTTGTCTGAAATGTTTTTAAAGCTCCTGATTGGGGTGTGGGAGCACCAGTGACCAGTGTTCAAGAACTTTTTCGTTCACAACGCGTATGGTTCTCTTTTTACATCACCCCCTACTTTATATTTACAATGTTATCTGAGACATCCTAACTATTGTTATTTTAAAAGGAATTTTTCAAAATAAAGCTGAAAGAAAGATTTTTATTAATACCCTGGTGTGTGAGCTGGATCCATTTTTGTATCACTCAAAGCACCAGCCCTATACCTGTCTCTCATCCACCTGAATATTTCTTATGTTAAGGCTATGTCCGCACGTTGCTTTTTACCTGCTTTTTACCTGCTTTTTTGCTGCTTTTTCAACTGCAGCGTTTAATGCCAAAATGGTTGTGTTCTGCTTTTCAAGCAAAGTCTATGGGGATTTGGGTTTCTTGTCCGCACTGTGCAGTTCAAACTGCAGCCTTTTTGTTGCAGAACTTTGGTCAAAAACTCAGCTTTGCAGTGCAAAACCCAAATGGCAAAAACAATTCACATGTCAATTGTTTTTGCCATTTGGGTTTTGCACTGCAAAGCTGAGTTTTTGACCAAAGTTCTGCAACAAAAAGGCAGCATTCTGAGCTGCACAGTGCGGACAAGAAACCCAAATTCCCATAGACTTTGCTTGAAAAGCAGAACACAACCATTTTGGCATTAAACGCTGCAGTTGAAAAAGCAGCAAAAAAGCAGGTAAAAAGCAACGTGCGGACATAGCCTAATAGTCTAAAAAGCTAATGGCTATGCCAGAACTGTGGGAGTGCATTGTAATACGTATTTTTGTTGTTTTGAAAGCTTTTTGACCCCCTTAAAGGTGTTTTTGCCTTAGGTTTGGCCTCCAATTGGGTTCTAAATTATTCGGTTTGGTGAACAGTCTGGCAAACGTAGCGTTTGTTTGGTAAGGATTGGTGAACTGAACTTTGAAAGGTTCTTGCATCCCTACTTCTTGAGTCTGCCTCGCAAAAAAACAGAAAAGAAAGCGATAAAAAAATATGTTGTCCAAAATGGTACCAATTAAAACTCCAACTCATCCTGCAAAAACAAGCCCTCAGGTGATTCTGTCAGCAGAAAAATAAAAAAAAACTATAGCCTTCAAAATTTGGTGATGCAAAAAATCTTTATTTTGTAAAAAAAGCATTTTTTGTGTGATACTAACCAAACCTTAAAAAACCCTTAGAAATCATACTGACCTGAGGAATAAAGCTGCCCTATAACTTATACCACAAGGTGAATGGCTTAAAAAATAGTAAAAAGCCATTTATTCAACTGGTGTTGATTTTTTTTATTCCACCTCCCAAAGATTGCAGTAAGGGCGGCTTTGCACGTTGCGATATTGCACGTGCGATGTCGATGGGGTCAAATCGAAAGTGACGCACATCCGGCGTCGCAACGTGTAAAACCTTTTTGATACGATTAACGAGCGCAAAAGCGTCGTTATCGTATCATCGCTGCAGCCTCCGACATTTCCATAATGCCAGTGCAGCGACAGGTACGATGTTGTTCCTCGCTCCTGCGGCAGCACACATCGCTGTGTGTGAAGCCGCAGGAGCGAGGAACATCACCTTACCTGCCGCCGGCTGCAATGAGAAGGACGGAGGTGGGCGGGATGTTTACATCCTGCTCATCTCCGCCCCTCCGCTTCAATTGGTCGCCTGCCGTGTGACGTCACTGTGACGCCGCACGACCCGCCCCCTAAGGAAGGAGGCGGGTCGCCGGCCAGAGGGACGTCTCACGGCAGGTATGTGCGTGTAAAGCTGCAGTAGCGATAATAATCGCTACGGCAGCTTTCACTAGATATCGCACGTGCGACAGGGGCGGGACTATCGCTGCAGCATCGGTAACACATTGTTACCGATGTCGCAACGTGCAAAGCCCGCCTAAAGCGGGCTTTACACACTGCGATATCGCCTGAATTTTGTCGTTGGGGTCACGGTTTTGGTGACGCACTTCCGCAATCGTTAGCGATATAGCTTTGTGTAACAGCGTTCAGCGATGTAAAATCGTCGCAAAAGCGTGATTTATCGCTAATCGGCTACACGGGTCCTAATTCCCAAAAATCGTTACTTCAGCAGTAACGAGGTTGTTCCTCGTTCCTGCGGCATCACACATCGCTGCGTGTGACGCCGCAGGAGCGAGGAACGTCTCCCTACCTGCCTCCCGGCCGCTATGCGGAAGGAGGTGGGCGGGATGTTACGTCCCGCTCATCTCCGCCCCTCCGCTGCGATTGGGCGGCGGTTCAGTGACGTCGCTGTGACGCCGCACGGACCGCCCCCTTAGAAAGGAGGCGGTTCGCCGGTCACAGCGACGTCGCCGGACAGGTAAGTATGTGTGACGGCTCTGGGCGATGTTGTGCGGCACGGGCAGCGATATGCCCATGTCGCGCAACAGATGGGGGCGGGTACGCACACTAGCGATATCGGGACCGATATCGCAGTGTGTAAAGTAGCCTTTAGGCTCTGCTTTATCCTACACTTTGTGCTTTCACCATGGAGTACAGGTAAATCTCTGAATAGCATGATTCGGACAAAATTGCTAATGGAAAATTCACTGGAATTAGGCAGATGGAGTCACTTTGAAGTCACCTCAGGCCTGTGGTCTGGCAGTGTCCATATTTTTAGGTGTCTTTTTAAGCAGGCAATAAAGTGTGGTAATCAACAGTTTTGTGAATTTTTGAAAAGACAGATACTGCTGAACAGAGGCCAAGCAGAGTCCAGAGTAACTCTACTGCCTCAATATAGTAAATGGATCTGTTGGGGGTTTCACATGAATTACCTATTTCTGAGATGTACCTGTAGATGGAAACCCTGATGTAAGTAGGGAGTGTAGCACAGGATAAATGAAAAATGATCCAGAATGTTCTGTACCAAAATTGCCACCAAATAGCATTAAAGTCAACCCGTAAAAAAAACCCCACTCAGGTTGGTCATCTGTTATCGGAAATATCAGGGGTTTCCACGTTACTGGTTGCACAAAAGCTATGGAAAAGTGTTATATCCCCTCAAAAGGAATCCAGGAAATTCTGTGCTCCCAAATCCAAATGCCTACTCAGCACCACAAAGTGCCTAAACCACAATTAAGGCCGCTTTACATGCTATGACATCGCTAAAGCGATGTCGTTGGGGTCACGGAATTTGTGACACACATCCGGCCGCATTAGCGATGTCGTTGCGTGTGACACCTATGAGTGATTTTGAATCGTCGCAAAAACGTTCAAAATCGGTGACATGCCCCTCTTATCTCGATTATCGTTGCTTCTGCATGTACGATGTAGTTCTTCGTTCCTGCGGCAGCACACATCTCTACATGTGACATCGCAGGAACGAGGAACCTCACTTTACCTGCATCCTGCCAGCAATGAGGAAGGAAGAAGGTGGGCGGGATGTTACGTACCGCTCATCTCCGCCCCTCAGCTTCTATTGGGTGGCCGCTTAGTGATGTCGCTATGATGCCGAACAAATAGCCCCCTTAGAAAGGAGGCGGTTCGCCGGTCACAGCGACGTCGCTAGGCAAGTAAGTAGTGTGATGGTTCTGCGCGATTTTGTGCGCCACGGGCAGTGATTTACCCGTGACGCAAAAACGATGGGGGTGGGTGCGCACGCTAGCGATATCGGTCACGATATCGCAGCATGTAAAGCGGCCTTTAGTGTCCACTTTAGCATTTTTTGTAGTGAGGATGTCAGCTCAATTTACGGGTTGTGTATCTCCAGAAGCACGAGTTGGGCAATATATACTGAGAATTACAAGGGCTTATTTTCTATTTTTAATTCTGTAACACTCACTGCGTTTGACTTTATGGGTGTTTTTCCAAAACTAAATTGTCACTACACCTGTAGAAGAACTTGCAGAGGGGTGTAATGTCCAAAATTGGATCACTTCAGGGGGTTTGTGCTTTTCTAGTACTGAGGGGCTTTGCAAATGGAGTGTGCAAACAATTCTAGGAAAATATGTGCTCTAAAAGCCAAATAGCGCACCTTCTCTCACAATCCCTGTGGTGCAGCCACACAATACTGTACAGTCACATGTGCAGTATTGCCAAGATCAGGAGATATTATGGCTTTTTTTTATATCTATTCTCCTTGTGAAAATTGGAAATATGAAGTTAAAACAACATTTTTGAGGTAAAAATGTAATTATTTTTTGTTTACTGCCCAATAATTAGAGTTGCGCGCGGTTCGCGGTTCGTGGTTCTCCAGTTCTAGGCTCGAGTGATTTTTGGGCTGTTCGAGATCGAACTAGAACTCGAGCTTTTTGCTAAAAGCTCGATAGTTCTAGATACGTTCGAGAACGGTTCTAGCAGCAAAAAGCAGGGCTTTTTACAGCTACAGTGTGCAGGAGCCATCGCTGGCAGCCTGCCAGAAGCTGGTAACCAAGATAAACATCGGGTATCCAAGCAAAGTGCTTTGGTTAGTAACCCGATGTTTATCTTAGTTACGTGCAGGAAGCCCACACTTCCCGCTCAGCTCACTCCGCCCCCTCCTGCCCGCGGCATGTATACATACATATACACACACATCCCCCCCCCCCGCTCAGCTTACCTGCGGTGATGAAGTCCCGCCATCCCGACCTCAGCGCTGTCACTGTCCTCCATGGCCGCCGCTTGTCACATCACCTCTCGCTTCCGACCCGAGACTGGCTAGCGGTGACGTCACGGGCCTCTCGCGATGTTTGGCTGTGAAGGAGCCGGTCACTGAACTCAGTGACAGGGGCTGTCAGTGTGCTGGAGATCAGCGCAGGTAATGTACCTCGCTGACAGCAGCACTTGTCATGCCCTGCAGTGACCTGGGCTGACCCATTGATGTTAGCTCAGGTCACTGCATTGCTCTCCCAGCCAATGGGGAACATCCTGCTCTTCATTGACTGGGACAGTGTGGATCGTCATGGCAACCCCTTGGATTACAGCAGACCTGGATTTGTTTTTCAATCTAATAAATTGGTTAAAGAGGGAATGTTTTGGGGAGTGTTTTTTCAAATAAAAATGTGGTTGTCGTCTATTTTTTTTTATTACTGACTGGGTTGGTGATGTCGGGTATCTGATAGACGCCTGACCTCACCAACCCCAGGGCTTGATGCCAGGTGACATTACACATCTGGTATTAACCCCATATATTACCCCGTTTGCCACCGCACCAGGGCACGGGATGAGCTGGGGCGAAGCACCAGGATTGGCGCATCTAATGGATGCGCCACTTCTGGGGCGGCTGCGGCCTGCTATTTTTAGGCTGGGGAGATTCCAATAACCATGGACCTCCCTAGTCTGAGAATATCAGGCCCCAGCTATCTGCTTTACCTTGGCTGGTGATCCAATTTTGGGGGACCCCTACGTGATTTTTTTTTAATTATTTATTTAATTTAAAATAACAGCGTGGGGTGCCCTCAGTTTTGGATTACCAGCCAAGGTGAGGTTGCCAGCTGTGATCTGCAGGCTGCAGCCGTCTGCTTTACCTTAGCTGGCTACAAAACTAGGGGGAACCCTACGTCATTTTTTTTTCATTTTTTTGGCTAAATACAAAGCTAAGCACCCCTTAGTGCCACATGAAAGGTACCAAAGGGTGCTCCACTTTTTCTCCATTTTTTTCTCCACTTTTTCTCCACTTTTTCTCCACTTTTTCTCCTCTTATTCTCCTCTTATTCTCCACTTTTTCTCCACTTTTTCTCCACTTTTTCTCCATTTTTTTCTCCACTTTTTCTCCACTTTTTCTCCACTTTTTCTCCACTTTTTCTCCTCTTATGCTCCACTTTTTCTCCACTTTTTCTCCTCTTAATCTCCACTTTTTCTCCACTTTTTCTCCACTTTTTCTCCACTTTTTTCTCCACTTTTTCTCCACTTTTTTCTCCACTTTTTCTCCTCTTATGCTCCACTTTTTCTCCACTTTTTCTCCACTTTTTCTCCTCTTATGCTCCACTTTTTCTCCACTTTTTCTCCACTTTTTCTCCTTTTAATCTCCACTTTTTCTCCTCTTATGCTCCACTTTTTCTCCACTTTTTCTCCTCTTAATCTCCACTTTTTCTCCTCTTATGCTCCACTTTTTCTCCACTTTTTCTCCACTTTTTCTCCACTTTTTCTCCTCTTATGCTCCACTTTTTCTCCACTTTTTCTCCACTTTTTCTCCTCTTAATCTCCACTTTTTCTCCTCTTATGCTCCACTTTTTCTCCACTTTTTCCCCTCTTAATCTCCACTTTTTCTCCTCTTATGCTCCACTTTTTCTCCACTTTTTCTCCTCTTATGCTCCACTTTTTCTCCACTTTTTTCTCCACTTTTTCTCCTCTTATGCTCCACTTTTTCTCCACTTTTTCTCCACTTTTTCTCCACTTTTTCTCCTCTTATGCTCCACTTTTTCTCCACTTTTTCTCCTCTTATGCTCCACTTTTTCTCCACTTTTTCTCCACTTTTTCTCCACTTTTTCTCCTCTTATGCTCCACTTTTTCTCCACTTTTTTCTCCACTTTTTTCTCCACTTTTTCTCCTCTTATGCTCCACTTTTTCTCCACTTTTTCTCCACTTTTTCTCCACTTTTTCTCCACTTTTTTCTCCACTTTTTCTCCTCTTATGCTCCACTTTTTCTCCACTTTTTCTCCACTTTTTCTCCTCTTATGCTTCACTTTTTCTCCACTTTTTCTCACCTTATGCTCCACTTTTTCTCCACTTTTTCTCCTCTTATGCTCCACTTTTTCTCCACTTTTTCTCCACTTTTTCTCCTCTTAATCTCCACTTTTTCTCCTCTTATGCTCCACTTTTTCTCCACTTTTTCTCCTCTTAATCTCCACTTTTTCTCCTCTTATGCTCCACTTTTTCTCCACTTTTTCTCCACTTTTTCTCCTCTTATGCTCCACTTTTTCTCCACTTTTTTCTCCACTTTTTCTCCTCTTATGCTCCACTTTTTCTCCACTTTTTCTCCTCTTAATCTCCACTTTTTCTCCACTTTTTCTCCACTTTTTCTCCTCTTATGCTCCACTTTTTCTCCACTTTTTCTCCTCTTATGCTCCACTTTTTCTCCACTTTTTTCTCCACTTTTTCTCCTCTTATGCTCCATTTTTTCTCTACTTTTTCTCCACTTTTTCTCCACTTTTTCTCCACTTTTTCTCCTCTTATGCTCCACTTTTTCTCCACTTTTTCTCCTCTTATGCTCCACTTTTTCTCCTCTTATGCTCCACTTTTTCTCCACTTTTTCTCCTCTTATGCTCCACTTTTTCTCCACTTTTTCTCCACTTTTTCTCCTCTTATGCTCCACTTTTTCTCCACTTTTTCTCCTCTTATGCTCCACTTTTTCTCCACTTTTTCTCCACTTTTTCTCCACTTTTTTCTCCACTTTTTCTCCTCTTATGCTCCACTTTTTCTCCACTTTTTCTCCACTTTTTTCTCCACTTTTTCTCCTCTTATGCTCCACTTTTTCTCCACTTTTTCTCCACTTTTTCTCCTCTTATGCTCCACTTTTTCTCCACTTTTTCTCCTCTTATACTCCACTTTTTCTCCACTTTTTCTCCACTTTTTCTCCTCTTATGCTCCACTTTTTCTCCTCTTTTTCTCCTCTTATGCTCCACTTTTTCTCCACTTTTTCTCCACTTTTTCTCCTCTTAATCTCCACTTTTTCTCCTCTTATGCTCCACTTTTTCTCCACTTTTTCTCCTCTTATGCTCCACTTTTTCTCCACTTTTTTCTCCCCTTTATTTTTTTTCTTACAATAAATTGGTGAAAGAGGAAATGTTTTGGGGACTGTTTTTTCAAATAAATTTCTTTTGTCGATTTTTTGTTTTTGTTAGTACTGACAGTTTATGATGTTGGGTATCTAATAGACGCCATGACATCACAAACTGCTGGGCTTGATCTCAGGTGACTTTACAGCTAGTATCAACCCGATTTATTACCCCGTTTGCCACTGCACCAGGGCACGGGATGAGCTGGGGTGAAGCGCCAGGATTGGCGCATCTAGTGGATGCGCCACGTCTGGGGTGCCTGCGGCCTGCTATTTTTAGGCTGTGAAGGCCCAAAAACTATGGACCTTCCCACCCTGAGAATACCAGACCACAGCTGTCCGCTTTACCTTGGCTGGTGATCCAATTTGGGGGGGACCCTACTTTTATTGTGTAATTATTAATATTTATAAAATAATTATAAAAAAGAGCCTGAGGGGACCTCCACATTGGATCCCCAACCACGGTAAAGCTGCCAGCTGTGGTTTTCAGGCTACAGCCGTCTGCTTTACCCTAGCTGGCTATCAAAAATGGGGGGACCCAACGTAATTTTTTTTTTTAACTATTTTTTAAATAGAAAAAATTAATGGGCTTCCCTGTATTTTGATTGACAACCAAGGTAACGGCAGGCAGATGGGGGTGGCAACCCATAGCTGTCTGCTTTATCTGCGCTGAGAATCAAAAATACCGCGGAGCGCTACGTCATTTTTTTAAAGATTTATTTTTACAGCACTGTGATGTCCAGCAATCAAAATACAGGGAAGCCCATTTTATTTTTAGTTATTTAAATAAATAATTAAAAAAAATATATATGGGCTCCCGCTGCATTTTTTGTATTGCTAGCTAAGGGTAATCCAAGCAGCTACTGGCTGCTAACCCCCACTGCTTGGTGTTACCTTCACTGGCAATGGAAAATCCAGGGAAGCATTTTTTATTTTTTTTGCCAAAAAACTACAAAAAAAGGACGTGAGCTTCGCCATATTTTTGTATGCTAGCCAGGTATAGCAGGCAGGTGCTGGAAGAGTTGGATACAGCGCCAGAAGATGGCGCTTCTATGAAAATGCCATTTTCTGAGGTGGCTGCAGACTGCAAGTCGCAGCAGTGGGGCCCAGAAAGCTCAGGCCAACCGGTGGTGCGGATTCCAATCCCCAGCTGCCTAGTTGTACCTGGCTGGACACAAAATTGGGGCAAAGCCTACGTCATTTGTTTTCTAATTATTTCATGAAATTCATGAAATAATAAAAAAAGGGCTTCCCTTTATTTTTGGTTCCCAGCCGGGTACAAATAGGCAACTGGGGGTTGGGGGCAGCCGTACCTGCCTGCTGTACCTGGCTAGCATACAAAAATATGGCGAAGCCCACATAATTTTTTCAGGGGGCAAAAAACTTCTGCATACAGTCCTGGATGGAGTATGCTGAGCCTTGTAGTTCTGCAGCTGCTGTCTGTCTGTATGGAGAAGAGCAGACAGCAGCTGCAGAACTACAAGGCTCAGCATACTCCATCCAGGACTGTATGCAGAAGTTTTTTGCCCACCAAAAAAATGACGTGGGCTTCGCCATATTTTTGTATGCTAGCCAGGTACAGCTGGCAGCCACGGGCTGCCTCCAACCCCCAGTTGCCTATTTGTACCCGGCTGGGAACCAAAAATATAGGGAAGCCCGTTTTTTTTAATTATTTCACTTATTTCATGAAATAATTAAAAAACAAATGACGTGGGCTTCGCCCTATTTTTGTGTCCAGCCGGGTACAACTAGGCAGCTGGGGATTGGAATCCGCAGCACAGGTTAGCCCGAGGTTTGTGGGCGCCTCTGCTGCGGATTTCAGTCCGCAGCCGTCCCAGAAAATGGCGCTCTCATAGAAGCGCCATCATCTGGCGCTGTATCCAACTCTTCCAACAGCCCTGGAGCCGGGTGGCTTGTTGGGTAATCATGAGTTAATACTGGCTTTGTTTTACCAGCCAGTATTAAGCCAGAGATTCTTAATGTCAGGCACGTTTGACCCGGCCATTAAGAATCTCCAATAAAGGGTTAAAAAAAAGACACCACACAAAGAAAAAATACTTTAATAGAAATAAATACACAGACACATTAGAGACTCCATCTTTATTACCCCTGTCAGCCCTCCACGATCCTGCTCTTCTGTCTTCTTTCTTTCTAGTGTAGTAGTAGTGACGATTGTAGTGAGGAAGGATGAGGTGCATCACTTGGGGCTGGGGAACCTCCATCCTCACTACAATGCTCACTACAATCGGGAAGCAGCGTGCAGCCTTCACTCCGTGAGTGATCACTGCTGGCTGTCAGCGATAACAGCGGTAACGCTGACAGACGCGTTACCATAGCAACGGTGCTCTCGGAGCCGTGGTTAGCGGTGACGTCACCGCTAACTGCGTTGCTATGGCAACGGTGATCTCCGTTAATGACCGGCTGTGTCAGCCGGTCCCTAACGGAACGGGGAGTCGACCGTGTGCTAGAGCATGTCGCCGGTACACGGCGATACACATATGTGCACCGTGTACCGGAGAGATGCACTCGCAGGTCCTACATGACGTGTCATAGTCATGTGACCAGTCTGTAGCCAATGAGATAATAGCCACGTGACTGGTCACATGGCTATTTTGACGTCACGATATGTCCTGCTTCTCTGCTGGCAGTGCAGGTCACCGGGAGGATTCAGCGATCATCGGATGGAATAGCGGCAGGAGACAGAGTGCAGAAGGGATCGCGAGGACCGGTAAGTGTTATGGCAATGTTTATTAACTGTTTGTGTACATTTATAATGCATTTTTATGTGTTTGTGATTGCCTCCCATTATAGCCTATACGTTCGAGTTCGGTTCGTCGAACGTTCGACGAGCCGAACTCGAACGAGACCTCCGTTCGGCGAACCACCTCGAGCCGAACCGCGACCGGTTCGCTCATCTCTACCAATAATATAACATTTTGTGACAAACTTGTAGTGTCAATATGCTTACTGGACTGATAAATGAATTCATTGAGGGGTACAGTTTGTAAAATGAGGAAACTTGTTGGGGATTTCTACTGTTCTGCCACCTCAGGGGCTCTTCCTATGTGACATGACACCACCAAACCAGTCCAACTAAATCTAAACTCAAATATGATGCTCCTTTCTTCTTCACTGTGTACTGTACCTCAAAAGTAGTTTTTCACCACATATAGGGCATTGGCGAACTCAGTAGAAATTGTACAACAAATTATAGGAAGCATTTTCTCCATTACCCATGAGAAAATGAAACAAATTGAGGTTAAATCATAATTTTTGTGGTAAAAATGTATTTTTTCATTTTTTATTGCTCAATGTTATAAAATTCTGTGAAGCACCGGATAATTAAAGCTGCTCACCAAACAGATAAATCCCTTGAAGGGGATAGTTTTGAACATGGGGTTACGTGTGGGGGATTCCACTGTTTAGGCATATTGGGGACTCTCCAGACGCAACATAGCAGGAAACCAGGGCCCCTAAGTTGATCCTCAGACTAGGGGGCCCTGTGCTATCCCTATTCTCAAAGATACTTCTAATGGTGTAGATGTCTGAGTCTTCTTCGTGGTCCTGCTCCTGACCAGCCCTGATCTTATACCTCCACCCCCTCCCTAGGGGGGGCTAAAGCTGGGTTTACACACTGCAACATCGCAAAGGACATCGCTGTAACGTCACCGGTTTGGTGACGCAATAGCGACCTCCCTAAGTCTCTGCTAAGTCTCTGGTGAGCGTTCAAACAGGCAAACCACCAACAACTCAACAGAGATCCGGACCTGCAGAGCGACCTAGCTGGTTGTTTGGGGACGTTGATAAGCAGCCTTTTCAAAGGGAAGTTGCTAACAAAGTCTCTGCAAAGTCTTTCACACACTGAAACTTTCCAGCGATGCTTGCTGCACAGCTGGAAACAAAGGACCTAGGAATGGTCCTGAACGATTTGTAACGATTACAACTTCACAGCAGGGGCCAGGTCGCTGATAAGTTTCACACACTGCAACATCGCAAACAACATCGCTATTGCGTCACCAAACCGGTGACGTTACAGCGATGTCCTTTGCGATGTTGCAGTGTGTAAACCCAGCTTTAGACAGGAGTGTTATTTAACCCACAGAAATAGACAAACATGGGACACTAAAACTCTGTCACACAGCACACACAGAGAGGTATAAGACAATAAGAGATTTAATGGGAGGTGGGTTGTCTACTATGCTATCTAAAAGCAAAAGTCCTATAAATTGTTTCGGAGAGGGAGGCTGTTTACTACTAACTATATCCACCAGTAAAGCAGGTTGCATTTAGCACTGCACACTAACACTCTTTTATGTGGGAAACTAGTATATAAAGGAGACACCACTACCTACATAAACTACTACTGCTTGACTTGTAGAAAATGTGGCAATGAATGATCATAAATAGGTTGTTAATGTCATTTTTTCATGGTATTTGCTCAATTCACATATAAATCTCCTCCAACTTGTGGAAAAAAAAATTAAAATGTTTTATCAGTGTAGAGTCACAATTTTATCATACCATTACATGCTGTAGAAAAAAACATGACAAATAAGGCACCTTTTTCATACAGTATATCACTTAATATATCAAATTGCTAGGAATTAAAAGTGGAAAGCATTTTATATTTATCTTCTTATCACTGTTTTCCTGCCCTATAATCCATAGACTCTTCACTCTCAAACTTTGCTTTTAAACCCCACTTACCCTTGAAACTATCATGTATTCCCATAAAGAAAATGTTCACAAACTGCCCGAACTCTATTGTTATTGTGGCATAATGGAAAAAAAATACCTTGATAAAGCTGAAGTATAATGTTTCAATTTTCCATAGCATTAATATTGTTAATGTGGATAGAAATTAATGGTGATAGTTCTATTGAAATTTGGAAGGCTATTCTTATTATGTGCATTACAAAGGGCACAGTCAATGTTGCAGAAGAAAATGTGCTTTCCGCTCTAAGAAGAGTACGTGTGTACATTGTTGAAGTAAAAATTAGATGTGGCAATAATTTTCCCTTTTCTCTCTAAATCTGTACTGCATAGAGGATACTGAAGCAGGAGAATATCCTTTTATGCTTTACAATGACATATTTAATTACTGCACTATCTATTTATCTCTCCAAGGAGTATTATTTCAAATCCATCATACTTCCGAAATCATCTTTTTCAAGCTGCCCTGTTTAGATCACTTGGAAGATATTCTGAAGCTGCGAGGTAGAGTTGAAATCTTATTATTTTGCGCTGTACTTTTCATAATCGCTTTTAAGTAAGTTACAAGGAATAAAGTAAAGGGTAATTTTCTTATCATTTAAGTCAGATAGTAGTTAATAAATGTAATCTCTTCTACAAGATATTACTTTCTAAAATTATTTATTGTGAACAGAAATGTAAGTCTTAATTTTACTTTTTCTAACGGCCTTCAGATCGATCTTGAGCCATTGCAAGTTTATAGATTAATGGTCTGTAGGAAGATAGATCTTGTGCAAGTCTAGATAGGTCCACTAGAGTCTTCTCAGCTGCTATCTTCATAGCATCAAGCTATTGAGTTGCTGGTCTTCCACTTCGCCTTGTACATTGTATTCTTCTAACCATGATCTCCTTCTCCAGTGTTTGCTGTCTTTTTATGATATATCCAAAGTAGGCAAGCCGGAGCTGTAATGCCTGCATATCTGCAGGGACGGTGACATACTCACTACCATGGCTGCACTGCACCCTACTCCACCTCTCTGTGGCCGCTCATGAGCTCTCCTGCCGCCTCCTGTTCCCAGCGCTTGCACAAACTGCATAGGTTACCCGGAAGCATGCTTATGGCATGCACTCCTTACCTGCTCTTGAAGGGCCAGTGCACTAATACCAGGAAGTGCCTGTCAGCCTATGGCTGTGATGTCTATATTGTGTGTTTGTCTGTATAGTGTATTTGTTGTGTTTTTTGTGTATTTGATGTGTTGTGCATTTGTATGTCTGTATTGTGTATTTGTTGTTTGGATCGGTGATGTTCAAAGTCATGCCAATGGCAATGTATTTTACAATCAGGGACACAACCCAGGTGGACAGGTTTCAACTGAGGTACCAAACTAAGCATACTGCCCAGTGTCAGCATTGATAACACAAAAATCTGAAAAAATTTAATTATTCTCACGGCTTTCTGAAGGCCGTATCGGCACGTCCTAACAACCAAGGGAACACTAGCAAAACAAGAAGGACTTTGTGTGCCACAACATGAAATTTGTAAAAACATAATAATCCAAGACATGATTATTGCATATAAAACATTATTTTTATTAAATACATAAATATTCTTGGGTCAACGTGAACACATATACTTCAAAAAACATAATCACAGGGTAAATGGGGACACTAATTTACTGGCACAAGATTTCCTATACTAAATTTAACAAGCGGATAAGATCATAAAGTTTTTTTTTTAAACTCGTTTTATTGAAAGTTAAGTAAAACATTATATTAAAGAATAAATCAGCAAATTGTACAGTGAGACAGAGTACATGTAAACTGGTTGGTCATCAGGATAATAAAGCAACA
Source organism: Anomaloglossus baeobatrachus (assembly GCF_048569485.1). Taxonomy (NCBI): domain Eukaryota; kingdom Metazoa; phylum Chordata; class Amphibia; order Anura; family Aromobatidae; genus Anomaloglossus; species Anomaloglossus baeobatrachus. The sequence goes on from NC_134355.1 coordinate 482,555,208, forward strand.
ACAAACAAATCAGCATCCATTACTTTCAGCATATCCATAGAGCATCAAACATAGCAAAGGTGTTAGCTCGCGAGACACATCCAGCTTAAGGCAAAAAAAAACAAAAAACCATATTGTCAAGGAGAGTGCAACCCAAGTTTCGGGGAACTCGTGGTATCCCTGATATAGTGTATCATGAATCACATGTGTCTCCTCTCTGCCTACCGGGGCACTACTGGCTATTATTGTGATAATACCAATTGTAGGTTATCAGCAAGAGAACCAGGAGATCCGCCAGTCAAGGGCGATCTCATCCATCTACCCCAAATTTTGTCAAATTTAGTTGAAGAGCCTCTTGTCTTATAAACAAATTGTTCAGACGGGATTATAGCGTTTACCAATGCAATCCAAGAGGCTCTAGTTGGGGGATGAGTGCTCATCCAATTCAGTATAATGCCCTTCCGGGCCAGAAAAAGGACCTTCTTTATTAATAGATTCTCATCTTGGGACCAGGAGTGTACATCTACCACCCCAAATAGACACAGGACTGGGCACATAGCAACCGCTTTTTGAAATATGGCGGAAAGAGTCATTACAATCTCACCCCAATAGGAAAGAATGACTCGGCAATCCCATATCATGTGCCAGAAATCAGCACCGTCTCTCCCGCATCTCGGACAGCCCATCCCCACCGAATTATTCATCTTTTTCATTTTGTTCAGTCTCTGGGGAGTAATATAACTTTGCTGTATTATATATAATTGGATCAGTCTATTGTTAACAGCAGGAGAGACCAACGTGTGGGATTCGACAATGTCGTCCCACACTACATCATCAATTTTAGGGATCCTGGCACTCCACCTCTCACGGACAGAGAGAGGATTATTCATGGCCTTGGCCCAAATGAGGGAGGAGTATAGTTTAGAAATAAATAAGAAATAACGTTTGGAACTCCATTCTATGTCTGAACTGGGTGCAAAAACCTAAAAAACATCACTATAGGGAGATAAGGTATGCACACCAGTGACTATGCAAGGGGAATACATGTAATAGCAGAAACTGCTGTGTGAATACTGACACGAAAAATTCAATAGCTATATGTAAGAATGAAATGTGAAAAATGGAATCTGCATTACTGCCATGAATATATGAATAAAGAGAAATTTAGCTACTGAATTGATCAATGCAATAGAGCCCCAACACTACGCCAAAGTATTTCTCTACGTTGGGGTCCCTAGCTTATGTGTGTCCTCTCATGCAGTTAAAAAACTTACCGTGTATGGGAAGCTGAGACCCAGGCTATATATACGATGTGGATTGGCAATAGGTGTGTGTGGGGAGGGTTCCCAAACGAAAAACAACTAACAAATAAGAAATAACGTTTGGAACTCCATTCTATGTCTGAACTGGGTGCAAAAACCTAAAAAACATCACTATAGGGAGATAAGGTATGCACACCAGTGACTATGCAAGGGGAATTATTTGTTAGTTGTTTTTCGTTTGGGAACCCTCCCCACACACACCTATTGCCAATCCACATCGTATATATAGCCTGGGTCTCAGCTTCCCATACACGGTAAGTTTTTTAACTGCATGAGAGGACACACATAAGCTAGGGACCCCAACGTAGAGAAATACTTTGGCGTAGTGTGGGGGCTCTATTGCATTGATCAATTCAGTAGCTAAATTTCTCTTTATTCATATATTCATGGCAGTAATGCAGATTCCATTTTTCACATTTCATTCTTACATATAGCTATTGAATTTTTCGTGTCAGTATTCACACAGCAGTTTCTGCTATTACATGTATTCCCCTTGCATAGTCACTGGTGTGCATACCTTATCTCCCTATAGTGATGTTTTTTAGGTTTTTGCACCCAGTTCAGACATAGAATGGAGTTCCAAACGTTATTTCTTATTTGTTAGTTGTTTTTCGTTAGGGAACCCTCCCCACACACACCTATTGCCAATCCACATCGTATATATAGCCTGGGTCTCAGCTTCCCATACACGGTAAGTTTTTTAACTGCATGAGAGGACACACATAAGCTAGGGACCCCAACGTAGAGAAATACTTTGGCGTAGTGTTGGGGCTCTATTGCATTGATCAATTCAGTAGCTAAATTTCTCTTTATTCATATATTCATGGCAGTAATGCAGATTCCATTTTTCACATTTCATTCTTACATATAGCTATTGAATTTTTCGTGTCAGTATTCACACAGCAGTTTCTGCTATTACATGTATTCCCCTTGCATAGTCACTGGTGTGCATACCTTATCTCCCTATAGTGATGTTTTTTAGGTTTTTGCACCCAGTTCAGACATAGAATGGAGTTCCAAACGTTATTTCTTATTTGTTAGTTGTTTTTCGTTAGGGAACCCTCCCCACACACACCTATTGCCAATCCACATCGTATATATAGCCTGGGTCTCAGCTTCCCATACACGGTAAGTTTTTTAACTGCATGAGAGGACACACATAAGCTAGGGACCCCAACGTAGAGAAATACTTTGGCGTAGTGTTGGGGCTCTATTGCATTGATCAATTCAGTAGCTAAATTTCTCTTTATTCATATATTCATGGCAGTAATGCAGATTCCATTTTTCACATTTCATTCTTACATATAGCTATTGAATTTTTCGTGTCAGTATTCACACAGCAGTTTCTGCTATTACATGTATTCCCCTTGCATAGTCACTGGTGTGCATACCTTATCTCCCTATAGTTTAGAAATAAGACCACCAGGTCCTTGTGATCTAATAATTCCAATGACTGGGAAGGAAGAGAATCTAACCCCATGGCCAGAGAACTGAGCTCGAAAGGCGTGCCTAATCTGAAGATACTGAAACCCATGAGATTCCAGCAAGTCGAATTCTGTCCACAGTTGTGCAAAGGGGCGGAGTTCACCATCCCGGACCAGTGATCCCAGGGAGATTATTCCGCGATTCCTCCATTCACCAAACCCCGGCAACCCACAAAAATGTGGAAGGTCCAAGTTATCCCATATGGGCGTCTCAGTTGGTACATCATAAAATCCAAATACGGCCTTAGCCTCTTTCCAGATCCTGGCCCCCAATTTGTGGATCGGGAGGACACGACCTTCAGGGGCCCTCCTGTGATCCGTCAGTAATGGCCACAGGAGATCCACACCTGTGAACTCTGCTAGGAGTCCATCCGGAGAACCCCCAACCCGGGGAAGTGTCCATGGACCCAAATATTTCAATTGTCCGGCCAGATAGTAAATATAAAGATCAGGAAGGGCCATACCCCCCATATCCTTGGGTCTTTGTAATTTGGCCAATTGGACCCTTGATCTGGACGAGCCCCAGACAAAGGTAATCATTAGAGATTCCAGGGACCGGAAGAAAGAGCGAGGAATCTGTACAAATACATGCTGGGTAATATAGAGACACTTTGGTTGCACTATCATTTTAAGGAGGTTAATCCTTCCCGCCACTGATAGTGGGAGTTGGCTCCATCTATTAAATTTCTCCCCGAAGTACGCTAGTAAGGGGGCTATATTTCTCGCTATCATCTCCGCAGGGCTTCCCGCCAGTATAATTCCGAGATATTTGAAATGATCCACCACCGGAACCCTGCATATGTGGTCGTGCACCAGATCCTCTCTGTTCCGAGACAGAAAGAGGAGGTACGATTTTGACCAGTTTATTGACAGACCGGAGAACTCCCCAAATCGATCAATCAATTGCACGGCTCTAGGAATGGAGGAATCCGGATCAGATGCAAACAGTAACAAGTCGTCTGCGTACAAAGATAACCGTTCATCTCCCTTACTATGTCTCACCCCCCGGTAGACTGGGTCCGCTCGAATGCGCACCGCCAGCGGTTCCATGGCAAGAGCGAACAGGAGAGGGGATAGGGGACATCCCTGTCTGGTTCCCCTCCCCAAAGGGAAAGTTTCCGACACACCACCACCCACCTGAATGTTAGCAGATGGGGCTTTATATATGATCTCAATCCATCTGATAAATTTGTTGCCGAAACCAAATGCCCGCAGCACCTCCAGCAGGTATGGCCATTCTATAGAGTCGAAGGCTTTGGCTGCATCCAGGGAAACCAGAGCCCAATCCTCCTCTAACTTGGTGCCCATCTGTAAGACCACCTGCGCCCTCCTCAGATTATCCGAGGTACTCCTACCCGGGATGAATCCTGACTGATCCTCATGTACTATAGAGGAGACCACTTTATTGAGTCTAGTTGCTAGAATTTTGGTAAGAATTTTGTAATCAGAGTTCAACAAAGAGATCAGTCTGTACGAGCCACAATCCAATGGGTCCTTTTCTGGTTTCAATAGCAGGACAATGGTTGCCTCATAAAAGGAATCAGGCAACCGTCCCTTGCGGAACGAGGCTTCAACCGTTTCCAGGAGGGCTGGGGCCAGCTCCCCCTGATATTTGTCAAAGATCTCAATCGGGAGTCCGTCTGGCCCAGACGCCTTACCCTTATTGAGGGCCTTCATCGCCTCCACCATCTCTTCCATACTAATGGGCTCATCCAATGCCGATCTCTGAGCCAAAGTCAACCTGGGAACCTCCAGATCTCGTAAGTACTCAGCAATCTCCTCCCTTGACACGGTCAGCCTGGACTCATACAGGTTCCTATAGAAGTTCAAAAATACCTCCAATATACCATTGACGGAAGTAATTAATTCTCCACGAGGGTCTCTGATCTTAAGGACCGCAGGTGAACTATTGGATTGACGCACCAGGAATGCTAGTAAGCTACTGGATTGGTTCCCTTGCTCAAAATACCTCTGGCTCGTGAAGAATACATGTCTCTTAAGGCCCCATCACACTAAGCAACATCGCTAGCAACATCGCTGCTAACGAACAACTTTTGTGACGTTGCTAGCGATGTTGCTGTGTGTGACATCCAGCAACAACCTGGCCCCTGCTGTGAGGTCGTTGGTTGTTGCTGAATGTCCTGGGCCATTTTTTAGTTGTTGCTGTCCCGCTGTGAAGCGCAGATCGCTGTGTGTGACAGCGAGACAGCAACAACTAAATTTGCAGGCAGCAGGAGCCGGCTTCTGCGGAGGCTGGTAACCAATGTAAACATCGGGTAACCAAGAAGCCCTGTCCTTGGTTACCCGATATTTACCTTTGTTACCAGCCTCCGCCGCTCTCACTGTCAGTGCCGGCTCCTGCTCTGTGCACATGTAGCTGCAGGACACATCGGGTTAATTAACCCGATGTGTGCTGTAACTAGGAGAGCAAGGAGCCAGCGCTAAGCATTGTGCGCTGCTCCCTGCTCTGTGCACATTTAGCTGCAGCACATATCGGGTAATTAACCCCATGTGTGCTGTAGCTAGGAGAACAGGGAGCCAGCGCTAAGCGGTGTGCGCTGCTCCCTGCTCTCTGCACATGTAGCTGCAGCACACATCGGGTAATTAACCCGATGTGTGCTGTACTAGGAGAGCAGGGAGCCAGCGCTCAGTGTGCGCTGCTCCCTGCTCTCTGCACGTGTAGCTGCGTGAGCTGGTAACCAAGGTAAATATCGGGTTGGTTACCCGATATTTACCTTAGTTACAAAGCGCAGCATCTTCCACGCGGCGCTGGGGGCTGGTCACTGGTTGCTGGTGAGCTCACCAGCAACTTGTGTAGCCACGCTCCAGCGATCCCTGCCAGGTCAGGTTGCTGGTGGGATCGCTGGAGCGTCGCAGTGTGACATCTCACCAGCAACGTCCTAGCAACTTACCAGCGATCCCTATCGTTGTTGGGATCGCTGGTAAGTTGTTTAGTGTGACTGGACCTTTAGCCTTATCTTGCAAATACAATAGATATTTCCTCCCAGCCTGAAGCCACTGAGATCTATTTTCCTCAGAGGGGTCCGAGGTGAATCTCTGTTCAAGCACTCTATTTTGGGTGGCCAGTTCCTCCTCCTCCCTGGCTGCCTGTTTCTTGATATAGGAAATAGAGGAGTGGCAGCATCCCCTCAGATACGCCTTAAGCGCGTCCCAATAAGCCGAGTGATTCTCTTCCACGGAGTTCATTTCCGTGTATGCCCAAGGCTGATCAGGAATCCTGTCATTGGCACCAAAGAGTGACAGCCACCAAGGGTTAATTTTCCTTGACAATTTATGAGATTTACATCCTTCCCATTTAATGCCTACAAATACCGGAGAGTGATCTGATACTGATCTGGGCAAATGACATACCGATTGTATATGGGCACAGACTCTTTCATTTCCACAGATGTAATCAATTTGAGATAATGAGTTTTTCCCTGGAGTATAACATGTATATTCTCTCAGTGCTGGGTTAAAAAACCGCCACATATCGTACCATCCCACTTCCTGTAAGAATATACTCAATCTAGTTTGTATCGTGGGGGAGATCGGGACCTGTCGGGTGTTGAATCTGTCCAGTCCCGTGTTATTAATCAAATTGAAGTCCCCCATGCAGAGCACTAAGGCTTGTGGGAATTGTGAGGCAAACTTAGCCACCTCATATAGAATCGAGATTCCCGTTGCAGGGGGGATGTATATGGCTAAGATCACTATCATAACCCCATCGATGTGAGCCTGGACAAACACATACCTCCCATCAGTATCCTTTAAAATCTTACCCGGGTCCCACCGCAGTGCTTTGTGGACTAGTACCGATACTGCCCTAGAATATGATGAATGAACAGAGTGAGCTGACCATTGGACCCAAGGCTTTTGAAGCACTCTAGTGGTATCCAACAATAAATGGGTCTCTTGTAAACACACAATCTGAGCTTTGGATCTTTTGATATGAGCAAATACTGCCGCCCGTTTCCTGGATGTGCCCAGTCCTCTAACATTCCATGTCATCAAGCTTAAAGCCATTGAAATATGCCACTTGCTGAATTGCTAGAAATATATCAAAAACTTAACCTACAGTAGAACTTGGGTAAACGTACCCTTAAATACAAATTATCGGTTGCGCACACACAACCGACAAGAACTGGTCCAGTAGTGCGACCAGGAAAGATTTTCCCTAGCAACGACTAGGGTGAACCAACGTGGCTAGATGGTGTACTTGGTATGGGGGTGTCCTCAAACTAGGACTTGAGCTTCTCCTGCAGTCCAATAAATGAATTACCCTGCAGCTTAGCCTTTAATCGTGCATAAGTGAAGGGACCAAGAGTAGATGGGAAAGAAGTAAGAGAGAGAGAGAGAAAGAAGAGGATAGAGGGAGAGAAAAAGAGGAGGAAGAGAGAAGGAAAAGGGAAAAAAAAAAAAAAAAAGGGGGGGGGAGAGAGAGGTAAGGAGGAAGAAAGAGAAATAGGGTAGAAGAGAGAAAGAGAAAGGGGAGAGATTAGAAAAGGAGATAAAGCGGGGGCAAGAGAAGGAATATAGAGATATGAGAAGGAGAGAAAGTGGGGAGACTGAGGGGAAGGGAGAAAAAGAACAATGAGGAAGTAGGGGGGCGAGGTGAAGGGGGATGAGGAATAAGCTGATAGGGGGTTAGAGGGGGAGAAAAGGTGGGAGTGTGAAGGAGATAGAAGAAGGATTGGCAGGTAATCTTAAGCCCACTTTACACGTTGCAATTAGTTGTACAATCGCATTTGCGATGTGACACGCCCAGGTTGCATACGGGATCTATGAGATTTCACGTTGGTCGTTCATTTGCTGTCACACGTGCGTTAGTAGTCTATGTTAAATTGGTCAATTTTGTGTGCGATCCTTTAGATCATGTGTTCTGTGACGTATGCATTGAGCACCTTTTTTTTTTTTATTTATTGACTTGCCAAGCGTGTGTAATGTGTAGGGATGCGTTTTTACTATGTCATCTGCCATTCAGCTCTGCTACATGGCCGCTAACAGCAGACACAGACAGCCATGTAGCAGAGCTGAATGCCAGATGACAGCAGACACAGACAGAGCCGCACTGTCAGAATGAACTCGGGTGAACTTCACCCGACTTCATTGTGATGCTGCGGCTCTGTCTGTACCGCGTCCTGATTAGCGGTCACCAGTGAAGACTCACCGGTGACCGCTAATCTCCTGAGTAACTGAAGTTAGCAGCCCTCTCTCATATACTCACCAATCCCCGATCCCCGGCGCTGCACGGCATTCACACTGCTCCGGCGGCTTTTACTGTTTTGAAAAAGCCGGCCGCCCATTAAACAATTTCGTATTCCCTGCTTTCCCCGCCCACCAGCGCCTATGATTGGTTACAGTGAGACACGCCCCCACTCTGAGTGACAGGTGTCACACTGCACCCAATCACAGCAGCCGGTGGGCGTGTCTATACTGTGTAGTGAAATAAATAATTAAATAATTAAAAAAAACGGCGTGCGGTCCCCCCATTTTTAAAACCAGCCAGATAAAGCCATACGGCTGAAGGCTGGTATTCTCAGGATGGGGAGCTCCACGTTATGGGGAGCCCCCCACCCTAACAATATCAGCCAACAGCCGCCCAGAATTGCCGCATACATTATATGCGACAGTTCTGGGACTGTACCCGGCTCTTCCCGATTTACCCTGGTGCGTTGGCAAATCGGGGTAATAAGGAGTTATTGGCAGCCCATAGCTGCCAATAAGTCCTAGATTAATCATGTCAGGCGTCTATGAGACACCCTCCATGATTAATCTGTAAGTTACAGTAAATAAACACACACCCGAAAAAATCCTTTATTAGAAATAAAAACACACACATATACCCTGGTTCACCACTTTAATCAGCCCCAAAAAGCCCTCCTTGTCCGGCGTAATCCAGGATGATCCAGCGTCGCTTCCACCGCAGCTGCATGGAGGTGACCGGAGCCGCAGCAGACACAGCCGCTCCGGTCACCTCCACACAGCAAATGAAGACAGCCGCGCGATCAGCTGCTGTCACTGAGGTTACCCGCGGCCACCGGTGGATGCAGCGGTGGCCGCGGGTAACCTCAGTGACAGCAGCTGATCGCACGGCTGTCTTCATTTGCTGCATGGAGGTGACCGGAGCGGCTGTGTCTGCTGCGGCTCCGGTCACCTCCATGCAGCTGCGGTGGAAGCGACGCTGGATCATCCTGGATTACGCCGGACAAGGAGGGCTTTTTGGGGCTGATTAAAGTGGTGAACCAGGGTATATGTGTGTGTTTTTATTTCTAATAAAGGATTTTTTCGGGTGTGTGTTTATTTACTGTAACTTACAGATTAATCATGGAAGGTGTCTCATAGACGCCTGACATGATTAATCTAGGACTTATTGGCAGCTATGGGCTGCCAATAACTCCTTATTACCCCGATTTGCCAACGCACCAGGGTAAATCGGGAAGAGCCGGGTACAGTCCCAGAACTGTCGCATTTAATGTATGCGGCAATTCTGGGCGGCTGTTGGCTGATATTGTTAGGGTGGGGGGCTCCCCATAACGTGGAGCTCCCCATCCTGAGAATACCAGCCTTCAGCCGTATGGCTTTATCTGGCTGGTTTTAAAAATGGGGGGAACCGCACGCCGTTTTTTTTAATTATTTAATTATTTATTTCACTACACAGTATAGACACGCCCACCGGCTGCTGTGATTGGGTGCAGTGTGACACCTGTCACTCAGAGTGGGGGCGTGTCTCACTGTAACCAATCATAGGCGCTGGTGGGCGGGGAAAGCAGGGAATACGAAATTGTTTAATGGGCGGCCGGCTTTTTCAAAACAGTAAAAGCCGCCGGAGCAGTGTGAATGCCGTGCAGCGCCGGGGATCGGTGAGTATATGAGAGAGGGGGATAGACTGACATGGACTGAGAGTGAGGGACAGAGATAGTGACGGACTGACAGAGATTAGTGCATGACAGACATTGTGAGGCGCTTCAGAACGCAGCTTTTCAGCTGCGCTCTGAAGCAGACCTTTTTTAAGCTGAGGTGCAGAGCGCACACCTGCGCACATAGCATCAGACAACAAAATCGTATGAGGGATGTCACACGTTACAATTGACTAGGTTCGTGCAACAAAACGCTCAATTCTAGAGAATGATACGATGTGTTTGCGATCAACGGTTTTGCGTTCAATCCTGATCGCATGTAGCTGTCACACGCAGATACCTCACAAACGATGCCGGATGTGCGTCACTTACAACTTGACCCCAACGACGGATTGTGAGATATATTGAAGCGTGTGTAGCGGGCTTTAGACTGTAGGATATTATGACATATGGTAACCTCAGAAACTTAATATAGCACTAATAGAGCAAAATTCAACATTATGAACTGAAGTGCGTTGCCAAATACTGCGAGACCAAAGTAGAGTTCCAATTTGGATCCAAAAAGGTATAGGATAAAACAAGATCGCATGAAGGAGTTCAGGGCATCGCAACAGCGGTCTGACCCAAGTCCCGTCTGGTGTCACCTCGGTCCGGTCCCATCAGCGACGAGTAATCCGGAGCACAAACTGGGCTAAGCAACGATCCCGGAGAACGCAGAAGCCGCCCCATATGCAGGCGCGGCCCCAAGCCACCCGCCTCCGACGAGGGCCAAACCCGGAGGCCGGTTAAATGGAAAACCAATAATGGACACATCCGGAAACTCTCATGCCCCCGGGAAGGCCACAGGCGCACCAGCGCCTCCAGATGAGATCATTAGCTTCTCAACTAACAGGGACCATAAGATCAGGACGCGAACGCAATTGCGGTCCCGCTCCACTCACATGCCAGGAGGGATGAAACAAACAAGAATCTTTCGCGCCTTCAGAATCGAGGGATGCCGAGTACCTGCATAGGATGATTCTGAAGCGATCTCAACAGTGATTTCAAACACAACGTCCCAAGGATTGGAGTCGCATCACCGACCTTGCTCCAAAAAGGATGAAATAAGTGAATCAGAACCGCGACGCCATCACAACCGAGACCCACCAGGTAGCGCCCATGACCGTGATGCATCAGCGCTTCCTCTTCAATGTGTTGATCCAGTCATCCGCTTCCGCAGGAGAAGTAAAGAACAGGGATCGCTCTTGATGAACCACTCTAAGACGGGCTGGGAAGATCATGGAGTAAGCAATTTGATGCTCTCTGAGGCGTTTTTTCACCTGAATGAAGGATGCCCTCGTTTTCTGGAGCGACGCAGAGAAATCAGGGAAGATCAATATGGTGGCGTTGTTGTGTAAAATCGGGCCCTTGCGCCGTGCCGCACCAAGGATCGCATCTCTATCTCTGCTGCTCAACAGTCGGGCCAGGAGAGGTCTAGGCTGCGCTCCCGGAGGAGGAGGCCTGGCCGGTACCCGGTGAGCTCTTTCTATAGCAAATGCCGCTGACAGAGTCGAATCAGGGAAAGTTTCGGAGAGCCACTTTTCCATGAACTTACATGGGTCGCTCCCTTCTGCCCTCTCCGGCATCCCCAGAATTCTCAAATTATTGCGACGCAGGCGATTTTCCAGGTCATCAGCCCTCTGCGCCCAGTTGTTTGCCGCGCTTTCCAAAGAGGACAGTCTGCCCGGCGTCGCTCTTGCATCGTCTTCCAGCGTGGAGATCCGCTGCTCGGTCTCCTTTACCCGCTCTCTCAGGTTTTGCAAGTCCAGCCGGAGGAGACCCACATCGATCTTAACCTCCTCGATTTTACCCGTCAGCGACACTTTTGAATCCTGGATCGCTGCAAGTAACTGCGACGTAACCTGCTGTAAGGTTAGCTCCTGCGATTCCTTGGATCCGGCCTCCATGCTCTCCTCCTCCTCCGCCTCACTGGATTCCCGCTCTGCCTGCTTGCCGGCGCCATCTTGCTGGGAGTCCCGAGCAAACTTCTTCAGCTTCTCAGCCGCCGCTGCGCTGCGACCTCTGCTCATGATACCGATCCGAATGCTCACCGCACCACAGGTAATCCAGAGGTGTATTTAGGCACCAAATTCGGCAGGATTAATAGTATATATCAGCGTTGGACTGCGGAGCTGCTCTCAGATGCGACCGCTCATGCTGCCTGCTGGCCACGCCCCCATAAGATCATAAAGTTATTGATGCTCCTATTATCAAAGGGTCAGATGTGGCCATGCTTATTAATTAGGATAGAAAGAGGAGACAAAATGACGGAATGGGTGAGATTTGTCTGAATAATTAATTAGAGAGGATTTCCAGGCCCTGAGTCTAAAGGCTGCTTTAAACGTGTTGATTAATCGTTCGTTCGCATGTGCGATCGCACCCGCCCCCATCGTAACCCCCCCGTCACACGTACTTACCTTCCAAACGACCTCGCTGTGGGTGGTGAACATCCACTTCCTGAAGGGGAAGGGATGTTCGGTGTCACAGCGACGTCACACAGCGGCCGGCCAATAGAAGCTGAGGGGCGGAGATGAGCGGGACGTAAACATCCCGCCCACCTCCTTCTTTCCGCATTGCCGGCGGGACGCAGATAAGCTGTGTTCATCGTTCCCAGGATATCACACGCAGCGATGTGTGCTGCCACTGTGAACAATGAACAACTGGACGTTCGATTTTTAGAAAATGAGCGACGTGTCAATGAGCAACGATAAAGTGAGTATTTTTGCTCATTCACAGTCGCTCGTAGCTGTCACACGCTATGTTATGTCAAACGATGTCGGATGTGCGTCACTTACGACGTGACCCCCACGACATATCGTAAGATATATCGTAGCGTGTAACATGCCCTTAAATTGTTCAAAAAGTTGTTATGTGTGTGTTACCCCTGTATAGCTAACTATAGGGTCCCAGAACATATATGTAGCACAAAATCAGGCAGAGAAAACTCACCCATACAGATGTCTATATAATCACGCCAGATCTTTAAGATAACGAAGCCCCTAAGCGTCTCGCCATATGCTTCATAAGGGGGATGTGTAGTCAGAAAATGGTGCCTATCCAGAAAGCGTAGCTGTGTGGGGCTTTATGGTGTCACCCAGTGAACGCAGGTATGTGATGTTAGTTGTCAGATGGGGCGCCGCCATTGTTGGCGCACGCGCCCGTCCCACTTCCGCCGAACGCGACGCATCTAAAACTCCAGTGTCAACAAGTGTTGTCACACGAGGAGACCATCAGAAGTGGAGCCACATGGACACAGGCGGGCACATGCGCACTGGAACGTCCCCACTGACAAAGCAGCAAATACTACATGCAGCGGTACAGATGTTCTGGCTACTCCATACATCTACTGTATATATAATTGCGAAGAGGCAGAGGTACATATAAAAATTGACATAAAACGGCCATTATTAGGTCAGACCTTTTGTATAATAGTAATAGTGAATATATTACTCATCACAAAAAAGTCACCCTAGTATATAAGATAAATATTTATATTCTATAAAAGAAGGATTGACTAAAAATGTGACTCAAGTTACAAATGTTAGACACATAGTACGTCCACAGCAGTAAACAGAGGAGTAATTATGACTAAAAAAAAAAAATATATATATATATATACGGTATGTGCATATAGTCTGCCTAATCACAGGTAATGCACTCTGATGTGCTCTGCAAAAAATTATTCATATAGAGATCGTATGGAAAAATACATGCATTTCATACATATTTAATCACAAAATATTGATGACGCGCTGCAATATTGATCCAATGCTGCCAAAAGGGATCCAATATTTCCTGCCTTAACGGGCTCTAATCATAACCTCCAACAAGGCATCAAAGTTGATACCAACTAGAAAATACATGAAAAGAAGGAAAAACAATCAAAAATTAAAAACAGGGAAGAAAAATATTAAAACCGCACCGAGAACTTGATACCTCAGATTAAGAGACAAGAGAAAGCAAAAAAAAACCAAACCTATACATATACATATACACACACATACGCACACACATGTCCATATGCATGCGGACACGTACATACATGAAAATGATGAGGAATCTTGTGCCAATAAATTTGTGTCCTCATTTACCCTCTAATTATGTTCTTTGAAGTATATGTATTCACGTTGACCCAAGCATAGTTATGTATTTAATAAAAATAATATTTTATATGCAATAATCATGTCTTGGATTATTATATTTTTACAAACTTCATGTTGTGGCACACAAAGTGCCTTTTGTTTTGATAGTGTTCCCCCAGTGTCAGCATTGACAGCAGGACGTGGTGCGATGAGGTGGTTTGTATTAACAATATAGAACTCTGAAGATACACTCCTAGGTCAGAAGGCACTGAACAAGCTACTGGGGAAGAGCTGATGATCGACCTGAATATGACCAAGTCTCATGATGCTCCAGGATCAAATCTGCAATGACGTCTTGATGCTGAAATCGCTTGTTTGAAAGTTAACATAAAAGCTGCAAAGATATCATAAAGTTCAGAACTTAAAATGTATGAACCATGGACCAAGGCAAAGTCAACATTGTCAAAGCTGAAATTTACAGAACAGGACTCAACTTATTCGGAGCTAGCAAACTTAGACATTTCCAGTCAAACGAACATTGTGTATTCTATTCTGTCAATGATAACCAAAGAAACGGTGTGTCTTTTATTCTCAACTGAAGATTGGCAGACACTGGCCTGAAGTACGATGTAGTCAGTGATAGAGTCATCTCGATATGACTACAAGGAGCACCAATACATGTCACCGTTATACAAGTCTACACACCAACAACAGATGCAGAGGAGAAGGAAGTTGAACTATTCTACTATCAAGTTCAAGCAAGAAGAAATTGACAAGACACGAAAACAAGACTTAACTCATTATCGTGGAACACTTGAATGCCAAAGTGAGCCATGGCAAGCATGGAACTGTTATTGCAAACTTTGGACTTGGTGAATGAAACCAGGCTGGAGGAAAGATCATTGACTTTTGCATGACAAATCAGCTGTCCATTATGAACACTGTCTTCCAAAATCACAAATGGAGACATTACACATGGACATCAATGAATGGGGCCTATAAGAATTAGATTGACTACATACATGTTCGACATAGATGGAGGTCATCGATCATTAAAACAAGGCTAAAAGCTGACAGTGAAACTAATTATGAACTTTTGATAGCAAATGTTAAAGTCAATCTGTGGAAAAAGACAAGGCAACAGGTCATTTAACATTTTGAGTTTCCTAACATGCTTGAAGTTTTTTGAAACAATCTGCACAACCGATTTACATCTCTGGACAGGGGTGAAAAAAATTCTGAGGGATTAGGAACACATATAAAGACTATTACTGAAGAAGCTAGAAAGAAAATAAACAAGAGGTAGAAGAGACCCTCACAGCCATGGTTAACAGAAGAGACCCTAAAGAACATTGAATGACAAAAGCAAAAACTAACCAACAGGGCGAAGATAACATCAGTAAAAGTCTAAAAATAGCTATTTGAGCAGATAAAGAACTTTATTACCAAAATATATGTACAGAGATAGAAAACAAATATCTGAAGAACAAGACTAGGAAGGGATATCAAAAGACCAAAAAAAAACACAACTTGCAACCAAGAGTGGGAATGTTGAAAGATGCCAACGGGAACAAACTAACTGAGCCAGAATAGATCAAGAAAATATTTAAAGAATACATGGAGCAACTCTACAAGAGCGACTTGGTGATATGAGAAAGGAGGCAGGAAATAATAGCAAAAACGAACATCTTAAAAGACGAAGTCGTTGCTGCGATTAGGCTTCTGCCAAAAAACAAAGCACCTGGATGTGACAATAGAACTAGTTAAGTCTTCTGAAGCAGCAGTTGATGTCATCACACACCTATGCCAACAGATATGGACAACTGGCAAATGGCTTATGGATAGGGTAAGATTTGTGTTTATTCCAGTTGGTAGCATCTCCCTGAAAAAGGGAGATGCTACCGACTGTGGAAACATGAAAACTATGAACTATTGCACTCATACAGATGTGTTCAAAATAATAGCAGTGTGTACAAAAATATGAGTTAAGCTCAAAATCTTAATAATAGTTTTCCATGCATTGGGAATGTTGCACACTGTTTTCTAAATAAAAACATGCAGATAAATGTATAACATTTGTAATTACTTTACAGAAAATATCAAAAAATGAACATTAAACTGTTGAAAAAATAGCAGTGTCTGCATTTGTCTTTACATACTCAAAATCTGTCCTCTTTTTATTTAGGATTTAGCATTCCTGTGAATCATTACCCTAATATTTAGTTGTATAACCACAGTTTTTTAGAAGTGTGCACATCCATGTTGCATAGAGTCAACCAACTTCTGGCATCTATCAACTTTTATTCCAGCCCAGGATGCTTTGACTACATCCAACAATTTATTTGCATTTGTTGGCTTTGCCATAGAAATGTCATTATTTATGTTACTCCACTAGTATTTTATTGGATTAAGGTCAGGGGATTAGGCTTGCCAATCCATAACCTCAATTTTGTTGGACTGGAACCAAGATTTTGCTTGTTTTGATGTGTTTAGTGTCATTGTCTTGTTGAAACACCCATTTCAAGGGCATTTGCTCTTCAGCGTAAGGCAACCTCTTTAAGTATTTTGATATATGCAAACTGGTCCATGATCCCTGTTATGCGGTAAATAGGCCCGGCACCATAGTAAGAGAAACATACCCATATCATGATGCTTTCACCACCATGCTTCACGGTCTTCAGACTGTTCTGTTGCTTGAATTTAAAGTTTGTGGGTCATCTGATGAACTGTCTGTGACCCTTGGACCCAAAGAGAACAACTTTACTTTCATTGGCCCACAAAATGTTTCTCCATTTCTCTTTAAGCCAATGGATGTGTTCTTTGTACCACTTCAGTATATGTCTTTTTTTTAACAGTGGGACTTTGCGGGGACGTCTTGCTAATAGATTATCTTCACACAGGCATCTTCTAACTGTCACAGTACTCACAGATAACTTGAGACCGTCTTTGATCATCCTGGAGCTGATCTTTGGCTGAACCTTTGCCATTCTGGCTATTCTGCCATCCATTTGAATGGTCGTCTTCCATTTTCTTCCACGTTTCTCTGGTTTTCCTTTCCATTTTAAAGCAGCGGAGATCATTTTAGCTGAACAGCCGATCATTGCCTGCACTTTTCCAATCAACTTTTTAATCAAAGTACGCTGTTTTTCAGAACAGTGTCTTGAACAACCCATATTTCTCAGGCTTCAAGGAGAAATGCATGTGCAACATGTGTCGGTTCCAGCCTTAACTAAGGGCCACCTGATTCACACCCATTTCTTCACAGAGTTATTGACCACACTCATTTAACTCCACACTTCTATTATTTTGAACACCCCCACTTTCAATTAATTATTCAAATACACAGACTCAAAAACCTGGAGCTCATGAATGCTGAGTCTGGTGGATTTCTAAGAATCTATTCCACCAACTGGTAAAGTATTTGACATGTGGTAATATAATTTATGTTAAAAACAGTGAATAATGCAGTTAGTCATATTGGACTGCTACTGTATTAGCCCAATCTAGCAAAAAACAAAGTGTATACACCATGCTCTGCTGTGTAAATATCTCGAAAACTCTATACTCTTTGCATTATGCAGCTTTGCCTAGTGGTCCAAAACAGCAGCATATAAGTGGTGTAATCTATTAGCACAAACTACCAAAAACAGAGTGTTTTCCAGCATGCCTTGCTGTGTGAATATCTCTGAAACCTTATACTGTGTTGCATCACACAAATTTCTAGGCATCCAATAATCTTAACTTGTTTGTGTGCCAAAGAATGATGAGAACCTGTTATAGGGGACGTGGCCATGGTGGTGATGCTGGTGGTGTAGTTGCTTCAGGGCAAGGATGTGGTAGATCTGTGTGTGCTACACTCCAAACTGAAACACCTTACTCCTCTATACGCAGGCCGCAGTCAGGTCCTCATCAATTCTTAGGCCCGAGTACCACTGCATGAATGGTGAGGCCAGAGCATGTTGAGACGCTTTTAGATTATATGGCTACCAGTGCCTCCAATTCCTTTGCAGCATTGTCTTCCACCCAGTCTACAACTGAAAGCTCAGAGTCATTTCTTAAGTTCCATAGCAATCTTCCTTTCAACTAAACCCATTCAAAATCAGCCAAACAGTGTGAGCAACAAGTAATGCAATCACTTATGCTTTTTGATTACTTCTTCCACCCATTCCTCAGCCCTGCTGTCCTTCCCAGTCTGCACACTTCAAAAGCTGCAGCAGTTGACACCTGTGTTTCATTATACTCTGAGCTGTGGTGTGGTGATCCGCAAACCGTGTCAACCTGCCCTCCCACAAACTTATCCTGAAACACAAGTGGTTGGGTATTAGTACACTCGGTCCCTTCCACCTCTGGGGCTGGGGTAGCTGTATGGGTCATGGGACCCCTGCCAGCAGAGTCATCAAAAACCATAAGTGACTGCTGCATGAAATGTGGCTCACACTGCTTGGCTGATTTTGAATGTGTTGAGGAGGAAGGAAGATCACCATGAAACTTAAGAGGTTACTATGGGTGGAAGACAATACAAAAGAACTGGAGGCACTGGTAGCCATATCATCTAAAACCTCCTCAACATGTTCTGGCTTCATCATTCATGCAGTGGTACTGGGGCCTAAGAAATGATTAAGGCCAGCCTGTAGCCTGCATGCAGAGGAGGAAGGTCTTTTAGTTTGGAGCATAGCAGGAACACATCTACCACATCCTCATCCTGAAGCAGCTACACCACCATCACCATCACAGCCCCGGTCACTATTACAGGTTCTCCCCATTCTTTGGCACACAAACAAGTTCAGATTAAAGGGAAGGTGTCGTAAAAAAAAAAATTCAATAACTGAAAACATGTAAAGTATTAATGTTTTAATGTTTTGTTTAAATATTATTATTTGTTTTTAATTGAGCAAAATATAAAAAAAAATTAGAAAGTTTGATATTTTCCACTGTTAAACACTAGGGGGAGAAGCTGCTGATATGCTACTGAAATCCCACTGTAGAAATAGCCTGGATTACAGCTGCAGTAAAGTGGGCAGAATCTGCTCTCCTGTGTGTGATGTCACCTCCCCCCTCCTAATCTGAGTGTGTCCAAGGGATAAGGGAAGATGAAATGTAGGGACACAGTGCAGAGCCATTTTGTTGATGACCACAAATGTCTAAAGTGTCACCAAGGACAGCTGGAGTATCACACAGGATAGGATTAGATACACAGTTCAGCAGACAGTATGACACAGGATAGGATTAGATACACGGCTCAGCAGACGGTACCACACAAGACAGGATTAGATACATAGCTCAGCAGACAGTATCACACAGGATAGGATTAGATACATAGCTCAGCAGACAGCATCACACAGGATAGGATTAGATACACAGCCCTGCAGACAGTATCACACAGGACAGGATTAGATACACAGCCCTGCAGATAGTATCACACAGGATAGGATTAGATACACTGCCCTGCAGACAGTATCACACAGGATAGGATTATATACACAGCCCTGCAGACAGTATCACACAGGATAGGATTAGATACACAGCTCAGCAGACAGTATCACACAGGATAGGATTAGATACACAGCCCTGAAGACAGTATCACACAGGATAGAATTAGATACAAAGCCCTGCAGACAGTATCACACAGGATAGGATTAGATACACGGCTCAGCAGACAGTATCACACAGAATAGGATTAGATACACAGCTCAGCAGACTGTATCACACAGGATAGGATTAGATACACAGCTCAGCAGACAGTATCACAGGATAGGATTAGATACACAGCTCAGCAGACAGTATCACACAGGATAGGATTAGATACACAGCCCTACAGACAGTATCACACAGGATAGGATTAGGTACACAGCTCAGCAGACAGTATCATACAGGAGAGGATTAGATACACAGCTGTGCAGACAGTATCACACAGGATAGGATTAGATACACAGTCGTGCATACAGTATCACACAGGATAGGATTAGATACACAGCTCAGCAGACAGTATCACACAGGATAGGATTAGATACACAGCTCAGCAGACAGTATCACAGGATAGGATTAGATACACAGCTCAGCAGACAGTATCACACAGGATAGGATTAGATACACAGCCCTGCAGACAGTATCACACAGGAAAGGATTAGATACACAGCCCTGAATACAGTATCACACAGGATAGGATTAGATACACGGCTCAGCAGACAGTATCACACAGAAAAGGATTAGATACACAGCTCAGCAGACAGTATCACACAGGATAGGATTAGATATATGGCTCAGCATACAGTATCACACAGGATAGGATTAGATACACAGCCCTGCATACAGTATCACACAGGAGAGGATTAGATACACAGCTCAGCAGACAGTATCACACAGGATAGGATTAGATACAAAGCTCAGCAGACAGTATCACACAGGAAAGGATTAGATACATGTCTCAGCAGACAGTATCACACAGGAGAGGATTAGATGCATGGCTCAGCAGACAGTATCACACAGGATAGGATTAGATACACGGCTCAGCAGACAGTATTACACAGTAGACATTAGATACATGGCTCAGCAGACAGTATCATACAGGAGAGGATTACATGCACGGCTCAGCAGACAGTATTACACAGGAGAGGATTAGATGCACGGCTCAGCAGAGAGTATCACACAGGATAGGATTAGATACACAGCTCAGCAGACAGTATTACACAGGAGAGGATTAGATACACATCTCAGCAGACAGTATCACACAGGAAAGGATTAGATACACGGCTCAGCAGACAGTATCACACAGGAGAGGATTAGATGCATGGCTCAGCAGACAGTATCACACAGAATAGGATTAAATACACAGCTCAGAAGACAGTATCACACAGGATAGGATTAGATACATGGCTCAGCGGACAGTATCACACAGGAGAGGATTAGATACACGGCTCAGCAAATAGTATCACACAGGACAAGATTAGATACACAGCTCAGCAGACAGTATCACACAGGATAGGATTAGATATACAGCTCAGCAGACAGTATCACACAGGATAGGATTAGATACACAGCTCAGCAGACAGTATCACACAGGATAGGATTAGATACACAGCCCTGCAGACAGTATCACACAGATTAGGATTAGATACACAGCTCAGCAGACAGTATCATACAGGAGAGGATTAGATACACAGCTGTGCAGACAGTATCACACAGGATAGGATTAGATACACAGTCGTGCATACAGTATCACACAGGATAGGATTAGATACACAGCTCAGCAGACAGTATCACACAGGATAGGATTAGATACACAGCTCAGCAGACAGTATCACAGGATAAGATTAGATACACAGCTCAGCAGACAGTATCACACAGGGTAGGATTAGATACACAGCCCTGCAGACAGTATCACACAGGAAAGGATTAGATACACAGCCCTGAATACAGTATCACACAGGATAGGATTAGATACATGGCTCAGCAGACAGTATCACACAGAATAGGATTAGATACACAGCTCAGCAGACAGTATCACACAGGATAGGATTAGATATATGGCTCAGCAGACAGTATCACACAGGAGAGGATTAGATACACAGCCCTGCATACAGTATCACACAGGAGAGGATTAGATACACAGCTCAGCAGACAGTATCACACAGGATAGGATTAGATACACGGCTCAGCAGACAGTATCACACAGGAGAGGATTAGATACACAGCTGAGCAGACAGTATCACACAGGATAGGATTGGATACATGGCTCAACAGACAGTATCACACAGGAGAGGATTAGATACACAGCTGTGCAGACAGAATCACACTGGATAAAATTAGATACACAGCCCTGCATACAGTATCACCGGTTCACGCACAGGCCGACAGGTGGCAGGAGGAAGGAGGGTGGGTGAGCGGGGGGTGTTTTTTGAAACAGTAGCAGTGGCGGTACTCACATGCAGAGGCACACAAACACACACACAGCAGCGGTGGCGGGGGGCAGAGCAGGGGCTGGGTAGAATGGAGGGAGTGTCATTGGAGACAGTAACGACAGGGGGAAGGGCAGCGGAGACGGCGGCAGCAGCAGTAGCAGGGCTGGGTAGAGCGGAGGGAGGGGGTGTCATTGGAGACGGTAAGGTCAGGGGGAGGGAAGGGTTGGCGGCTCCTACTCACACATCCCACCGGTTGACAGGGGTAAAGTGGAGCAAACCGCATAGCTGTGAGCTCCACAATGATGGCGACAATCTCCTCCCTCTGCGGTGATCTGGACAGCCCAGGGGGCACATCCATGTCACAGCAGACGCCTACTGTAACGTTACTGAATGGGGTCGGATCCCGACCACTGTTCTCTATGCACAGGGGCTGCCATAAAGGAGTTAGTTACTGTCGTTACACACACAGCAAATCCAGCATGGCAGCCCCCAGTGCTTTCAGTAAAATTAGATATAAATAAAAACTAAATAAGCCGTGATTTTAATTTTGTATTAAAAATACTTGATTTCATAATAACTATTTTTAATACAAAAATAAAAAAACGCGACACCTTCCCTTTAATACACGGTCTGTATACAGAGAACTATTACAACAAAACCTGTATGTAGATGTTTTTCACCACTATGCAAAGCAGCATGATGCAACGCAGTATAAGGTTGCAGAGCAATTGCTACAGCAAGGCACACTGTGGAAAACTCTGTTTTTTGGCTAGATTGACTAAAAAATTACACTGACTGTACACTGTTTGGTAATGCTACTCAAAGCTGCGAGATGCAATGCAGTAGATGTTTGCAGAACTTTTAACGCAGCAAGGCACAGTGTGAAAAACTCTGTTTTTGGCTACATTGAACTAATAGATTACATTACATGTAAACTTCTCACCTGGGTCTGTGGCCTTAAATTTAAAAAAAAAAAAAAAAAAAAAAAAAAAAAAAAACTACCTCTCGCCACTTCTTACAAAGGTCTGTGGCCTTAATTTTAAAAAAAAAATGCTTTTGACACTTCTCTCCAGTGGCTGTGGCCTTAGTTTAAAAAAAAATTCTACTTGTCGCCAATGTGCAGATGAGTCTGTGTCTTTAGTTAAAAAAAAAGTAGTCACTTTGTCCCAGGTATTGCAGGCTTAACGTGTCACAAACCTGTCATTGCGCTGCAGCAGGTAGTGCTTTGAAGCGCTGAAAACCATCTGTATTACAGCATTGTGCAAGAGTGTTGGACTTCGGGCAATCTTGGCTGTGAGGGTAGCGGGTAAAGAGCTTGTTTTGGGGCCTTTTTAAAGTAGGTTTTGTTAAGGGATGGGAAATCTGTAAATTTTAAACTGCAATAAACCTCAAACTGATCACACCTTGCTGTTGCCTCTGGGCAGTATGGCTAACAAGAGCAAACCTTTGCGGCAGTGACTGCCAAGTGACCGCCAAGTTTCCCTGACTATTACCAGTTCTGATTACAGGGTGGCCACCCTGTTGGATGCCCGCTACTACGTCAAAGTGACATCACTTAAGCACGGCCGAGTCCCCTCTTCATCATGACCACAGTACCACCAAACCCAAAAATGGAAATAATCTTATTCCAATTATTTAAAGCTGTCATGTTCAGACATAGCTGCATGCTTTCAACAATATTTTTTTCAAAATAAATGCTTTGCATTTCTGGGGTAGACACTGATCAGAGTGAGTGAGACGCTTTAAGTCTAAATGGCTGGGACTGGCAGTGGCAGGTCTAGCTGGCGTACCTCCGGCTCAATTCCAAATCCAACTATGAGCTTTTAAATGCGGCAACTAGACTGTCCATGACTGGAGCAGAAAGTTGGTTCTTGTGTAGGAACTGTTAAAACAGGCAATCAAAGAATCGGTGCCCTGCTGAAACCACAGAGTTGGTACATGAGGAGTATGGGCATCTTTCATCAACCTTTGATGAAGTCAGGCACCTGTTACTTCTGTTTTTTGAGCAATATGTTGGATGGGGTGTTGTGGCCCATCTCTTTTAAATTTGGTGCTGTGTTGTGGATCTAAGGCAATGATAGCTATGAGAGTTGTAGCGCCCCTGACCCGGTCAGGCACCACTGAGTACTGCACCCATGCTGGGACAGTACTTCCAGGTAATCCTAAAGGTCAGAATGAGGTGTGTACGCACAGACACATAGCAACCAGGTCTCCCACACCTTTAGAGGGAACCCTTGGGTAGTCTCCAGAGAGGGCTAGCCTTCAATTCTTTTCAAGGGGTGTAGTACAGGGGCTGGGAGACAAAGTACAGAGGTTGTCAGGAAAGGAGTGGAGCGAGCCAGTCTGGTTGTGGTGAGCGGCGGTTGCTAAGGTATACGCACGCTCACACTAGTCAGACCCTGCGCGGTGAAGTGACAGTTGACGGGGGAGAACGGTCACCGAGGAGTCAGAAGAAGAGGTGCTCCTGGTGACTAGGCACATACAGGGTACAGATATCTAGAGCAGACTCTAGTGTAACTATCTGCTATTCCTGCCGGTGAGGGGAACTACAACTACCTCACCAACCTGACAGAGTCCAAGTCTCAGCAGCAACGCAGGGACCCATAAGGAGACAGAGCCAGAAACCATCTCACCTGGTCGACGCTGCCGGAAAACGGTCCAAAAAGGGGAGAAAAGGCAGTAGCGACTCCCTGGATAGACCCCCACGGTACTTCAGGTCAGGGGGTTATCTGAACACAGAAGTGCTAGGAAGGCGAGCTAACCTGTTACCCTCAGACTGGCCTGAAGGAGCTCCTGGTCCTACCTGGTTCATCACAGCAATGCCCGGGTCAGCTCACCATAACATCTGTGTGAGTAAAAATCAGTTAAATGACTTCTGGACTCTGCCTGAGTTTTTTTGGGACCCGTTATTCTACACACCTGAGCCCCTGGGGCCTGCCTCACTCACGGGAGCCCACACCATCTGACTGCAGACCCCATCAGCCCCAGACGCTCATAAAATCTGCAGTGGCGGTCATCCATATCCCTATAACCGCAAGCCGTGAGTGGCGTCACGACACATACAAAATCTGACATACCTGTTTGCCATATTAAAAGAAGACCCTGTGGCGTCCCTGAAGCTGCATCGATGTCCCTGGGGAGTCACAGAGTTAACCTTGTAAAAAGGATGTTTATGGGCCTTTTAAATATTGGGTGCTGGGTGGTGGATCTCGGGCAACTTGGCTGTTAGAGTTAACCTGGTAAAAAGGCTATTTAGGGGCCTTTTTACAATTTGGTGGTCTGTGGTGGAACTCTGTCAATCTTAGCTCTATGGGGAACTGGAAATACAATTTACATAGGGCAAATTTGTTCAACTTCTTGATCTGTGGGGAAAGACTGGTAATGTTGGCTGTGTGGGGCAACTGTTTAAAGTGGCTCTGTTGAGGCTTTGGTTTTCAACTTACGCCCTCAGGTTAAAATGGGAATCTTGGCTGTATGGGTGAACTGTTAATACAGACTCTGTAAGGGCCTTTTTTAATTCTTGGCCTGTGGAGAATCTCTTAAATCCACCTCTGTGTGGTCACTGTTAAAATGTTTAGTTTCTTCATTTACTTGCTATATAACAATAATTGCTATGGTAACAAAAGCCCTTTACGTCATTTTCCTATTCATATTTGTTTGCAGGGCAATTGGCATGCTCTTACCCCAATTTAGGTTCCTTTTTCACCATTTTACAGACTAGAACTTCAGCTCCCTATTGACTTGTATGGGGATCAAAGTCTGGGGTCAAGTTCTGGGTCAAATTTGGCTGTTTTTTTAGTCCTTGCTGGATTGGCGAACCCGAACATCCTATTTTTTTTCTCATTTATTTTTTCATATATATTAAATATATATATATATACAGTGCCTACAAGTAGTATTCAACCCCCTGCAGATAAAGCAGGTTTACACATTCGGAATTAACTTGACATTGTGACTTTTGGACTGTAGATCAGCCTGGAAGTGTGAAATGCACTGCAGCAAAAAAGAATGTTATTTCTTTTTTTTTTTTTTTAAATTGTGAAAAGTTTATTCAGAGGGTCATTTATTATTCAACCCCTCAAACCACCAGAATTCTGTTTGGTTCCCCTAAAGTATTAAGAAGTATTTCAGGCACAAAGAACAATGAGCTTCACATGTTTGGATTAATTATCTCTTTTTCCAGCCTTTTCTGACTAATTAAGACCCTCCCCAAACTTGTGAACCGCACTCATACTTCGTCAACATGGGAAAGACAAAGGAGCATTCCAAGGCCATCAGAGACAAGATCGTTGAGGGTCACAAGGCTGGCAAGGGGTACAAAACCCTTTCCAAGGAGTTGGGCCTACCTGCCTCCACTGTTGGGAGCATCATCCGGAAGTGGAAGGCTTATGGAACTACTGTTAGCCTTCCACGGCCTGGACAGCCTTTGAAAGTTTCCACCCGTGCCGAGGCCAGGCTTGTCCGAAGAGTCAAGGCTAACCCAAGGACAACAAGGAAGGAGCTCCGGGAAGATCTCATGGCAGTGGGGACATTGGTTTCAGTCAATACCATAAGTAACGTACTCCACCGCAATGGTCTCCGTTCCAGACGAGCCCGTAAGGTACCTTTACTTTCAAAGCGTCATGTCAAGGCTCGTCTACAGTTTGCTCATGATCACTTGGAGGACTCTGAGACAGACTGGTTCAAGGTTCTCTGGTCTGATGAGACCAAGATCGAGATCTTTGGTGCCAACCACACACGTGACGTTTGGAGACTGGATGGCACTGCATACGACCCCAAGAATACCATCCCTACAGTCAAGCATGGTGGTGGCAGCATCATGCTGTGGGGCTGTTTCTCAGCCAAGGGGCCTGGCCATCTGGTCCGCATCCATGGGAAGATGGATAGCACGGCCTACCTGGAGATTTTGGCCAAGAACCTCTGCTGCTCCATCAAGGATCTTAAGATGGGTCGTCATTTCATCTTCCAACAAGACAACGACCAAAAGCACACAGCCAAGAAAACCAAGGCCTGGTTCAAGAGGGACAAAATCAAGGTGTTGCAGTGGCCTAGTCAGTCTCCTGACCTTAACCCAATTGAAAACTTGTGGAAGGAGCTCAAGATTAAAGTCTACATGAGACACCCAAAGAACCTAGATAACTTGGAAAAGATCTGCATGGAGGAGTGGGCCAAGATAACTCCAGAGACCTGTGCCGGCCTGATCAGGTCTTATAAAAGACGATTATTAGCTGTAATTGCAAACAAGGATTATTCCACAAAATATTAAACCTAGGGGTTGAATAATAATGGACCCACACTTTTATGTTGAAAATGTATTAAAATTTAACTGAGCAACATAACTTGTTGGTTTGTAAGATTTATGCATCTGTTAATAAATCCTGCTCTTGTTTGAAGTTTGCAGGCTCTAACTTATTTGCATCTTATCAAACCTGCTAAATCTGCAGGGGGTTGAATACTACTTGTAGGCACTGTATATATATATATATATATATATATATATATAGATAGATAGATAGATAGATAGATAGATAGATATTTTTTATATAGTTTTTAACAAATTTTACAATTTTTGTCACAGTTTTTATAATGTTGCTAGTGCATTATCTTTTAGAGTTTGGAGTTTTTTAACCATAAGCTCTAGGGGTACTTTTCACGCTGCAATATCGGTACTGATATCGCTAGCAAGCGTACTCGCCCCGTCGGTTGTGTGTCACGGGAAAATTGCTGCCCGTGGTGCACAACATTACTAACACCTGTCACACGGACTTACCTTCCCTGCAACGTCGCTCTGGCCGGCAAACCGCCTCCTTTCTAAGGTGGTGGTTCGTACGGCATCACAACGACGTCACACGGCAGCCATCCAATAGTGGAGGAGGGGCGAAGATGAGCGGCTGGAACATGCCGCCCACCTCCTTCCTTCCTCATTGCCGGTGGACGGAGGTAAGGAGATGTTCGTCGCTCCTGCGGTGTCACACATAGCGATGTGTACTGCCGCAGGAACGAGGAACAACATCGCTACTGACCAGACAACGATTTTTCAGAAATAAACGACCTCTCTCAGACAAATGATTTTTTGCCTCTTTTGTGATCGTTTAAGGTTGCTCCAGCCTGTCACATGCTGCGATGTCACTAACGACGCCGGATGTGCGTCACAAACACCGTGACCCCAACGATATATCGGTAGTGATGTCACAGCATGTAAATGGCTATGTACATAGCCATCTTTGGTCACTCTTGCATCTCTAGGGTACCTTCTAAGCCTTATCAATTTCCATCAGGAACCTTACTATAATCCATACAAGTTATTGACCGGTATGCCTTCTGCTTAGTTAACCATTCTAATCTACATCACTTTGGCCTTATCCGACTAACTAGTTTATACTTTAGAATTATATGCGTCTTTTACCTCACACTGGTGTGGAGAGCCATCTCTTTCTCCACCATCCCCCTCGAGCTGACATCCTTTCTCTTCTGCAGGACTCAGGTATTTTTAGTTTGTTAGTTACCCCTTCCCACTACAACAAGTGCTAGATAACACTTAGGGGTACTTTGCACACTGCGACATTGCTAGCCGATGCTAGCGATGCCAAGCGCGATAGTACCTGCCCCCGTCGCAGATGCAATATTTTGTGATAGCTGCTGTAGTGAACATTATCGCTATGGCAGCTTCACATGCACTTACCTGCCATGTGACGTCGCTCTGGCCGGCGACCCGCCTCCTTCCTAAGGGGGAAGGTCGTGCGGCGTCACAGCGACGTCACACTGCAGGTGGCCAATAGAAGTTGGAGATGAGCGGGACATAAACATCCCGCCCACCTCCTTCCTTTCTCATTGCAGGTGGGACGCAGGTAAGGAGATGCTCCTCGCTCCTGCGGCTTCATACACAGCGATGTGTGCTGCCGCAGGAACGAGGAACAACATCGTACCTGTCGCTGCAGCGAAATTATGGGAATGACTGACACTACACAGATCACCGATTTTCGACGCTTTTGCGATCGTTTATCGGTGCTTCTAGGCTTTACACGTTGCGTCATCATTACCGGCGCCGGATGTGCGTCACTTTCGATTTGACCCCTACGAGATCACAGTAGCAATGTCACAACATGCAAAGTACCCCTTACAGTCAATTTTCTTTCCCCCTTTTTAGGCTCCATACAGATCCAGTCATATATGTAGCACTCTTCATTGTTATTTGTACCCGGATACCTGGATCTCGATGCTGCCTTCTAATTTTTTAAATATTTTTATACTAAATATAATTTATAAATTTTTTAGATGTATGTCTGACCTCTTTTTTACATTCAGAACATATCTAGATCCATCTAAACTCTCTCCCCATTAGGTAGCTCAGCAGTATTTATCTATTTCTGTTAGTGTCTTCTAATCTGGACAGGGAATACGTGGAACCTGTCTACTACCAGCGGCTTACTATCAACAGCCCTACCCTCGAACTGTCATTCTAGAGAACTCCCTATCTAATGACCAGTGGGGTGCTATTTATAATTCCCTCTTAACAGTATATTTAAACATTTTTGTCATGTTACACCTGCCTGGCAAATCTGTTTCTCGAGCGTTAGTGTCCAATTAATTAATTTCACATTTTGTTTTTGAAAGATAAAAGCTGTGCTGTGATTGGTTGCTATAGATAATAAAGGTATTTTATCTTTTAAACAGGTTTCATAAATCCTCCTCCTGGTGACTGAATAGCGTTCATACAATTGCACCCGTAAATTTGCTGAATTGCATTGGTAAATACTTAATATTCTTCATCTTTAATCTAATGCCCTTACTCCTAAACTTATTTTGCAGGTTTAATATCCAGCATGAATTGTAATGTAGGAAATAGACATATCAGAATTTAATTAAAATAATAATACGTTTAATGATATTAGAATTTACTCATAAACAATGCTCACCATTTAATAAGAAATTAACTGCGGTTGTTGAAAATATTAAATGGTATGTGGATCTCATTTTTATTTTTAATATGTGCTAATGAGCTTGGACTGTATTTAAAGCTGCGTTTTATAGCTTGTTTGTTCTTAGCAGAATCGGTTTGCTGTTAAGGGACCACAAAAAGTTAACAAGTAAGGAAATCATAATTGAGTAGAAACCTAGAAGGGCTGCAGACCAGCTGCCACATCTGCTGTCACTTCAACAGAATATATTCAGTCCATTATATCAGCATTATCAGCACAACTGTCCCAGGATGATATGTAACTGTGTGGGGACATTGCAGCACAGAAATAGCTTCAGAAAGTACTCCATTCATCCTATTCAAAACGCTTTACAATATGTTTAGATTATCTATTCTTAGTAGATTTTCAGTGAAAAATCATTTTCAGAGCATTACTGTATAAAACCATTTTTGCTCCACCCTGAGCATCTTTAATGTTTAATACAAGCTTAATAGAATACACTTCATATTGTCTGTAGGATACATTTTATTATTTGTTTTTACTTATAAAAATGTGTAAGAATGGGTAAAAAAAAAATTAAATGCTAATATTTTTCATATACCTGAAAAAGAATATCCTTAATTAAAAGGTACTTTATTACAATTCACTATTGCAATTTATTTATTTTTTTCTTTCTTTTCCAAGATGAGCATTTTTAAAACACAATTGTAACTGAGTTTATAATAAGGCTGTCTGCGCACGATGCGTTTTTTCATGCGTTTACGCAGCGTTTTAAACTGCAGCGTAAATGCATGCGTTTTGCGTCCCCAGCAAAGTCTATGACAATTAAGCAAATTCCATGTGCACGTTGCGTTTTGAAATGCAGTGTTTTGGATGGCAAATTTTTTACAAAATCGATGCGTTCTAAAAAGCAACATGTCACTTCTTTTGTGCGTTTTGGATGCTTTTCCCTCTCTGTCTGTGGGAGAGCAAGGATCCAGAACGCATCCAATCTGCATTCAAAATGCATTCAAAATGCATCCAAAACACAGCGTTTTGTATGCATTTTGAAACGCACATGCAGTGACAAAATGCTGCAGAATATTTGTCAAGGCAGAACGCAACATGCGCACAAACCCTAAGCCTACATATCTGTAATGTGTTCTTAAGTTGTTTATATGATGAGTTTTTGATGCTGTGTATGTATTTTGGCTGTAAGAATGGTAGACAATGGCTGTCATGTTCCTAATCCTGAAGACACCAATCGGATTGTCTTGTCATGTATCATAGTGTGAATAATGTCTTGAGTGTTTTGTAAATATTGTGATGTGATATGTCAAGTATAATATGCATAGTGTGTAGCAATGTTATAGATAATTTAAAGTATTATAATGGTAATGTACAGTATGTGTATTAGGATAAGGTGTAAAGTAATAAAATGGATGATAGAGAGAAGTGTTATTAGAAGTAAAAATTGCTCACCAAAAAAAACATTAGCCAACAAGGGTAAAATAGCAAATGCATTCATCAGGATACAGCAAGCCCTGCATGATAAAGGTGGGGGCAACACAGGTGCAGAATACTGATGAGACAACCCCTCTCAACTTACCATTTCATCAAGGGAGTGGTTGCTGGTATTAGACTTAGGCGGGCTTTGCACACTACGACATCGCAAGCCGATGCTGCGATGCCGAGCGCGATAGTCCCCGCCCCCATCGCAACTGCAATATCCTTGTGATAACTGCCGTAGCGAACATTATCGCTACGGCAGCTTCACATGGACTCACCTGTCCTGTGACTGTCGCTCTGGCCGGCGACCCGCCTCCTTATTAAGGGGGCGGGTCGTATGGCGTCACTGCGACGTCACACGGCAGGTGGCCAATAGGAGCGGAGGGGCGAGGATGAGCGGGATGTAAACATCCCGCCCACCTCCTTCCTTCCGCATATCCTACGGAATCTGCAGTGACGCCGGTAGGAGTTGTTCCTCGCTCCTGCGGCTTCACACACAGCGATGTGTGCTGCCGCAGGAACAAGGAACAACATCGGACCGTCGCGTCAGCGTAATCATGGATTACGCCGACGCTGCACCGATGATACGATTACGACGCTTTTGCGCTCGTTAATCGTATCATCGAGCCTTTACACACTACGATGTTGCATGCGATGCCGGAAGTACGTCATTTTCAATTTGACCCCACCGACATCGCACCTGCGATGTCGTAGTGTGCAAAGCCCGCCTTACACCTAGATGAGGTTTGCATAGAACGCCAGTCACAAAGGTATGTGTGGTGCACCGTGTCTGACTTACAGCTTACAACTTGATGACTTCCATACTATTAGATCAGGCAGGCTGCCCAAAACTATATACAGTTGAAACCAGAAGTTTACATACACTATCTAAAACGACACTGATGCAGGTTTTTCTCACTCTCTCACATGAAATCAGAATAAACCTTTCCCAATTTAGGTCAATTAGGATTGCCAAAATTATTTATGTTTGCCAAATGCCATTATAATGAGAAATGCATAAAGCAGGAGATGAAAGGGGTTAAATCCATGTTTCCTTGTATAATAAAGAAGGATCCAGGAATGATCAGTATCAAGATTTTATTGTTCTTCTATGCAGTTCGGAGTCTTGCTCCTTCTTCAGGACAAAATCACTGATGTACAACCTGAAGTAAGTGCAAGACTCTGAAACACGTAGAAGAACAATAAAACCACAATACTGATTATTCCTGTATCCTACTTTTTCTCCTGCGTCACTATGGCTCAGGCTGCATCATTTGCACAGCTGTTGCAGACCCTGTCTCAGGAGTTTTTGGACATGTAGTCTGAGGGTGTGCAGCAGCTGCAACAAATTTCTTGATTTCTGGTGTCTGCGCATGACCTGGCACAACTAGAACCCAACATAGCCCCCGCAGATACATTTTCTGGTTGGAGGAATAAATTTACCACCTTCAGGGAGGCCTGTAAATTATACTTCATGCTCCGCTCTCATTTTTGGGGAGTGAGGACCAGCGAGTCGGGATTGTTGTCTCTTAATTGCAGAGAGATCCCCTATCTTGGGCCTTCTCTCTGTCAACTGACTCTCTATCATTATGGTCGGTGGACGAGTTTTTGTGACTTTTGCCCTTGTGTATGGCTACCCTGATAGCGTCAGACTCGCAGAGTCTAAATTTCGAAGGCTCCTGCAGGGAGCACAGCCAGGGGAAGAGTATTTCTCAGCGTTCCGGAGGATGGCCACTGACACCCAGTTGAAGGACTCAGCGCTTAAGGGTTATTTCTGTAAGGGGTTGTCAGCTAGGCTTAGGGACTCTTTGGTGCAATACTCTACCCTGGAGTTGCTGGAGGCCGCCATGGCCCTCGTCATTAGAGTAGATCGACGCCTCGGGGGAAGACCCTCCAGGACCCTGTCCCCTGTCATTTTCCCCAGGGAAGCGCATCCACTGATGCAGTTGGGGGGAGCATCCCTTCAGACTGAGTCACTCGCAGTTCGTTGTGGATCTGGGTCCTACTTCTATTGTGGGGATAAGGGTCATTACATTGGGGCCGGTCCAATGAGACCTAAGCCAACTCTCTCTGGCAAAAAGCCATGTCCTCCTGGTCGGGTAGAGGGAAACGACCAGGCTGTGTACATGTCCTCCATCTACATGTCTCAGTTCACCATTACAGCAGGTTATAGGTGGAAAAACTGAGATGATCTCTGTGCTGGTGGAAAGCGGAGCTAGGGCCAATTTGGTGACTTGCTTTTCTCAGACTTGGGGTCTGATGCATTGTGCACTGACAAAATCCATTCCCATCCAGGCTATTGACTCAGCTCCGCTCAGCAGGAGAGAGTTCACCCATACCATGGCTAATATCAACCTGTGTGTGGGCTTGGTTCATAAGGAATGTCTGTCCTGTTATGTCTTGGAGGGTCTGCCTACTCCCATCATGTTGGGTCTTCACTGGTTAAAGAGATATAACCCTGTAATTGACTGGCAGTCTGAGGAAGTAGTCAGCTGGGGCATATTCTATGAAACTAGGTGACTGTATGCTACCATCTCCATGATTCTTATCCCACCACCCTGTCTGCCAATAGCGAACACCATGGTGTCCAGGAAAAAAGATGGTGTGATACCCCCACCTCAGGGGAAGAGTAGACCTCACTGTGAACCCGGTAGAGGTGATTATGGGTGTGTTATGGTTTCCACTAAGTGTAAATATATAAGAAAAGTCAGAAGTCTTTAAATTTGCCTAAATATATCCATACATCTCATGATCCCAAAGATAAACAGGAAAAAGCTCTATAATGAACATAGAAATTTATTTGAACATAGAGTACATGGGATATAAAAGTACAGAGAAATATATCATGACCAGGAAAATGACACAAAAAGGTGAAAAACACCCCATGTGGGGCCACATGTCAAGACAATGTATATACTTGCTCCCTGATAAAGTGCTGAGTGAGAAAATCACATATACAAGTAAGAAAGCCGTTTGCAGCAAAGCACCTTACTACATACACTGAACAAAGTCAGAGGGCTGCATGCTGCAACACAGTAAAGCATGAGTATCAACACAGCACTACACTTAAAGTGAGGGAGCTTACCAGGATAAAACACTTTGCATGTGGACACACATGGGGGACAAGTCCCAACACGTGTTTCGTGTGACTTCCTCAGGGGACCTTTCCACTAAGTGTGCGGTACTGGAGCATAAGGTGTTGAATAGATGTAGAGACTCCTCTGTTGTTGGTTCTGTCTGGAGTTTTTCCTCTATTACCAGGTGCACACGTGGAAATAAACGTTCAGGTCTAGACCTGTCTCAGAATGACTATGTGTGGGTGTCCACTAAAAACACCAGGTGGAAGTGTGTGTCTGGGTCTGTAGGCTCAAGGTTTATTCATCCTTTGAGGGTAACTATATAAGCGAATATGTCTGGCTCACAATAAAGGTGTAGGTGCCCAGAAAAAATAGTAAACAATCAATATAATAATAATTCTGGCACACAAAATTTTTGAAAAACTTATGAAACAACTCTTTGAATGCAAATGTCGTTTATTCATGCAGTAAGTTGATGATAATACATCCGACGTTTCGACCGTTAAAAATGGTCTTTATCAAGGATTGATTTATCTATAAATATAGGAAATATATACAGAAGAAAAAGAAAGAAATCAATACTGGGTATTTCATCAATTGATGCGATTACATGTATTACATACATCATGCACATAGTCATGTGCTGCACACAATAAACTCAAGGATACATGAACAAGGGTTATATGCAATGTACAAAAACCTATTCAATTTAGAACAATGTGTACTGATAACAACATGAGTACAGCAAACACCCACCTATATCAACACTGCGATGGTACACATGCAATGATAGCTGGTCAATATTGGTGAGTATAATGGGATCAGACACTGTGATCCTGAATATAAATTGCAAAATAAAAGAAAAATACGTAAAACAGTCATCAAGGAACAAAAATCATGCATTACATGACGTATCAGCAATATGATTCACAAAAAGCATGTGTACCTCACGTGTCTGTCTGTCGACACTGAAAGGGGTAAGAATACCAACCAGACGTGGGTTGACACGTGTCAAGGGTTATGGCTGAATGAAAAGCAATGATAATATTACAATCAAGGTGTATACAATGAGCATAAGGAAATATCGACTGAGAGAAGCACACTACCTGGATTGGTGAACAGTACCTTCAAAAAGGAACCATATGAGTGATTGAGAGTCCCTCACTGAGAGATTCTCAGTTGCCTCCAACAGGCTAAACGCTACAGAGTGAGAGATATGCCAGAACAAGAACACATATGAGATCATAACATCAGTATGAGATACAGCAAATAGGGAGTAATAAGGTTGAAAACTCCATATTACCTTATTCAAATGTTACTGGACATGTGTTTCAAAGGTGCAATTCCCATGGGAAGAGGTGCGTACGTCCCTTTAAGTTCTATGAGAAACCATATCACAAGTGTGACTAAATGTGCAGGGAGGCGGAGAAGCATCACTATGGACACATACCTGAGGTATATAGAACAACCTACAGCCGGGTGCCCAGGGGGATATAAGGAAATATCTGAGAGAAAGCATAGAATAATATAAATGGAGATAATGGAGCGTGCCACTAAGCACGATCCATGACGTGACCCGTACCTGTGAAGTCTGGCATAGGGTAAAAGCCCTGTAAGGTGATGACAAAGGAAATAGGTCCCTGGACAGTGTGCAGCACACACCGGCCGAACCGCCTTATATGCTGCATGTAGTGGTGCCCATATGTCCCACTTCCTGGAAGTGGAACGCAGCGTGCAGCCCGTGGAGCGCACGCCGCGCATGCGCAGTACCGTCACCGGCACCGCGCATGCGCAGGGGGCGGGCCACCGGGCAGCAAGCAGTGAGGATGGTGAAAGGACGTAAGAGCCTAAGGGGGCGTGTGTATAGTAATATAGGCGTGACTGAGCGGTGAACAGGCCTGTGAATTGTACGTAGCCCAAGCGCTGCGCCTGGTTATTGGCACAGCGCCTGAGCCGGGCACAGAACACAGGGCTAGGTGTATGGCTAGTAACATTGTGGGGGAACAAGGTATATAACGCCTATGCAGTGCCAAGTGACAATTACCAAGTGAAGGAATAACTTTGCTGGTGCCGGTGGGTGAGGGATCAGGCGGAGGGAGCCTAAAACAAAAGGGAAAAGATGTGTTAGAGCCAAATAAAGGTCAATGTTATTCATTATAATGTCTCCCATACTGAAGTTTCACAAACGGATAAAACAGACGATAAGGCAATATCACGTATCGTACAAATTATGAAAAGACATACTGCAAAAATACCACAATGAGGACAGAAGGATTACCACCATCAAACATGAAGCATCATAACAGGATGTAATGTCATGAAATAAATCACTATCATATGCACATGTCATGTTCCCTATTCAAGCCCTTGGGTTCCAAAGTGTTCAAGGTAAAAATCCAATAAGATTCTCTTTCTTTAAGAGTGCGTATACGATTACCACCTCTTCTAGAGGGAGGAACGTGTTCCAGTACCTGAAACTTAAGTTGGGCAATAGTGTGACCTTGTGTAATGAAGTGGTATGGGATTGGTAGAAGGGTCTGTTTGCACCGTATAGTAGATTTGTGTTTACTGATGCGGTCTCGGATATGCTGGGTAGTTTCCCCAACATATCCGAGACCGCACGGGCATTTGATCAAATAGACCACAAAGGATGATTCACAGGTGAAGAAGCCTCGTATAGAAAAAATACGGCCCGACAGTGGATGAGTAAAGGTGCTACCCCTAGTAAGATTGTTGCACTGAACACAATGGAGACAAGGAAAATTCCCATTTCTGGGAGTGCCAAGAAATGTCTGTCTCTGTACGGGTTTGCCAGGACCAATGTCCGCCCTAACGAAACTATCACGGAGATTGCGGGGTCTCTTGTTACAAAACAAAGGGGGGGAATGAAACTCCTTTATGTCCGGATAGGCCTTTCCCAGGAGTGGCCAGTATTTGCATACAATATTCCTAATCAAGGGAGAAAAAGGATGGTATGTACTTACACATGTCATACGCGGAGCTGTTTGTGAACTGGTACACGTCCGGGGAGTTCTCCTGTCTGCTATATTATTAGGGTATCCCCTTTGTAGAAATTTGTTACTCATCTCACGGGACCGCTTCTCTCGTTGAGCAGGGTCTGACACTATGCGTTCAACACGCCTGTGCTGGGAGATGGGAAGTCCCTGTTTTGTGTGACGGGGATGGCAGCTGGTGTAATGCAACAGACTATTACGGTCCGTTGGTTTCACATATAGGTCTGTGCTAAGGGAACCGTCAGATAAAAGCACCATGGTGTCAAGAAAATTAATCCTGTGGCTATCATAATGAATAGTGAAAGAAAGCCCTTGCTTGAATGAGTTCATGTCTGTGTAGAATTGTGTAAGGGATGTAAGATCACCCCGCCAGATCATGAATATGTCGTCTATGTACCTTTTCCAACAGACTGAGTGTTCAAGCCATAGAGTATGCTGATAGACAAAGGATTCCTCAAAATATTCCATAAAAATATTTGCATACGGAGGTGCTAAATTTGAACCCATCGCGGTACCCCGTCTCTGCAAGTAAAATTGATCTTGGAATAGGAAGAAATTATGCTCCAAAACCAATTGGAGAAGATCAAGACAGAACTTATTCTGTAGGGGAGAATAGGAACTATGCCTGCTCAAAAACCACTCTACAGATCGAATACCGTCATGATGTTGGATACTAGTGTAGAGACTATTAACATCAAAGGATACCAGAAGACAGTTGGATGGTAATGACCCAAGAGACTGCAAATGTAGCAGAAAATCCGTGGTGTCCTTTAAATATGACTTAATGTTGGGTATGAGTGGAGTGAGAATTCTTTCAACGGTAATGGCCAGTGGGGACAAGACAGAATCAGTAGAGGCTACAATAGGGCGTCCCGGGGGTTGTTGCATGTTCTTATGAACCTTGGGCAATGTGTAAAAGACTGGTATTACCGGATGGGTTTTAATAAGGAATTCAGCTAGTTTCTGATCTATGGTGTTATTAGTGACATGAAAGTCGACGGTATGTTTAATGAGTCCCTGTATGTCAGATGTGGGGTCACGTGAAATCGGTAAATAGGTGTCAATATCCCTGAGCTGGCCTAGAATCTCATCAATGTAATATTTTTTGTCCAATACAACGATGGCACCGCCTTTATCGGCCGGCTTAATGATGATGGTAGGGTTGTCCTTAAGTTCTTGTATGGCTCGGCTTTCCTCAATGGACAGATTGCTCTTTATCCTAAAACGTCCTTCGTCAATCGAGTGTAATGTCTGACTAATGTCCCTGGAAACCATGGAGACAAAGGTTTCAATAGGATGATATGTCTTAGGAGGATTAAAGGAGCTGGGAATCCTAAGGTCCAGTTGTTTCAACTGGAACATGTTAACAGAGTCAGGGCAAATAGGTGCAGAGTCAGGTTGGGAGAATCTATCAGTGCTGAAATGGGCTTTTAGCCGTAAGGACCTAAAAAATCTCCTCATCTCCTGATCCAGTTTGAATGGATCAAGGGAGGGAGTTGGACAGAATGACAACCCTCGCTGTAACACCTGTGACTCAAGATTAGACAAATTATAAGATGAAATATTATAAACTAGGTTGGTACCTGTGACCGTGTTTGTACACGGTATGTCGGTGCAGGTCCGGCGGCCCCTCTTACTGCGCCTCGTTTTCCTCTTTGGGTGGAACGTTGAGGTAAAAAATGGGATTGCCGGGGGCTATATTGGTCAGTGTTGGATCCTGAAGACGACGAGAAACGGTTGTAGAAAGTAGGGCGTCTTGGGATATCATCTGTAAATTGCCACCGATAGACCCGGTTTTTTGAGTAGTCCTCTTGGTCTCGGAGAAACTTTGACCTTTTACGTTCTTGGAGAGTTTTTCTGAACTCGGCGATATGGTCCTTTGTCTTCGAATGAATTCTCTCCCACTCAGTAATAGGAATAGTGTTCTGTAATTGTTGTTCAATAGAATGAATGTTCTTACTCAGATCTTCAATTTCTGTGTGTAAAAACTCGATGGTAAGTATTATTAAGTCCATAGAGCATTTGTTAATGATGCTCTCAAATTTGGTGCAGTAGTCCGGTTTGTCCGAAAAAAGAGTTGGTTTGAGTGATACCCGCAAGCCTCTGGGGATACGTTGCACGCGGTGGTACTCTGCCAGAGTAGCACAATGGAGTTCCAGAGCAGTGTGCCTTCTCAGTTCCTTCTCATAGTCTCTGGAGCGAACTTCTTCGGTAGGAACCGATAAGAATGTATTAGGTATAGTCACTTTAGACAAAATGCTGCTGACTTCATCTGTGTTGTACGAAAAAGTAGTGAAGGACATCAGGAAAAAGGTAAAGGCTGGAGCTCAGAACAAAAATAAAGTCAATATATAAGCGAATATGTCTGGCTCACAATAAAGGTGTAGGTGCCCAGAAAAAATAGTAAACAATCAATATAATAATAATTCTGGCACACAAAAATTTTTGAAAAACTTATGAAACAACTCTTTGAATGCAAATGTCGTTTATTCATGCAGTAAGTTGATGATAATACATCCGACGTTTCGACCGTTAAAAATGGTCTTTATCAAGGATTGATTTATCTATAAATATAGGAAATATATACAGAAGAAAAAGAAAGAAATCAATACTGGGTATTTCATCAATTGATGCGATTACATGTATTACATACATCATGCACATAGTCATGTGCTGCACACAATAAATGAACAGTACCTTCAAAAAGGAACCATATGAGTGATTGAGAGTCCCTCACTGAGAGATTCTCAGTTGCCTCCAACAGGCTAAACGCTACAGAGTGAGAGATATGCCAGAACAAGAACACATATGAGATCATAACATCAGTATGAGATACAGCAAATAGGGAGTAATAAGGTTGAAAACTCCATATTACCTTATTCAAATGTTACTGGACATGTGTTTCAAAGGTGCTATTCCCATGGGAAGAGGTGCGTACGTCCCTTTAAGTTCTATGAGAAACCATATCACAAGTGTGACTAAATTATATTCAGGATCACAGTGTCTGATCCCATTATACTCACCAATATTGACCAGCTATCATTGCATGTGTACCATCGCAGTGTTGATATAGGTGGGTGTTTGCTGTACTCATGTTGTTATCAGTACACATTGTTCTAAATTGAATAGGTTTTTGTACATTGCATATAACCCTTGTTCATGTATCCTTGAGTTTATTGTGTGCAGCACATGACTATGTGCATGATGTATGTAATACATGTAATCGCATCAATTGATGAAATACCCAGTATTGATTTCTTTCTTTTTCTTCTGTATATATTTCCTATATTTATAGATAAATCAATCCTTGATAAAGACCATTTTTAACGGTCGAAACGTCGGATGTATTATCATCAACTTACTGCATGAATAAACGACATTTGCATTCAAAGAGTTGTTTCATAAGTTTTTCAAAAATTTTTGTGTGCCAGAATTATTATTATATTGATTGTTTACTATTTTTTCTGGGCACCTACACCTTTATTGTGAGCCAGACATATTCGCTTATATATTGACTTTATTTTTGTTCTGAGCTCCAGCCTTTACCTTTTTCCTGATGTCCTTCACTACTTTTTCGTACAACACAGATGAAGTCAGCAGCATTTTGTCTAAAGTGACTATACCTAATACATTCTTATCGGTTCCTACCGAAGAAGTTCGCTCCAGAGACTATGAGAAGGAACTGAGAAGGCACACTGCTCTGGAACTCCATTGTGCTACTCTGGCAGAGTACCACCGCGTGCAACGTATCCCCAGAGGCTTGCGGGTATCACTCAAACCAACTCTTTTTTCGGACAAACCGGACTACTGCACCAAATTTGAGAGCATCATTAACAAATGCTCTATGGACTTAATAATACTTACCATCGAGTTTTTACACACAGAAATTGAAGATCTGAGTAAGAACATTCATTCTATTGAACAACAATTACAGAACACTATTCCTATTACTGAGTGGGAGAGAATTCATTCGAAGACAAAGGACCATATCGCCGAGTTCAGAAAAACTCTCCAAGAACGTAAAAGGTCAAAGTTTCTCCGAGACCAAGAGGACTACTCAAAAAACCGGGTCTATCGGTGGCAATTTACAGATGATATCCCAAGACGCCCTACTTTCTACAACCGTTTCTCGTCGTCTTCAGGATCCGACACTGACCAATATAGCCCCCGGCAATCCCATTTTTTACCTCAACGTTCCACCCAAAGAGGAAAACGAGGCGCAGTAAGAGGGGCCGCCGGACCTGCACCGACATACCGTGTACAAACACGGTCACAGGTACCAACCTAGTTTATAATATTTCATCTTATAATTTGTCTAATCTTGAGTCACAGGTGTTACAGCGAGGGTTGTCATTCTGTCCAACTCCCTCCCTTGATCCATTCAAACTGGATCAGGAGATGAGGAGATTTTTTAGGTCCTTACGGCTAAAAGCCCATTTCAGCACTGATAGATTCTCCCAACCTGACTCTGCACCTATTTGCCCTGACTCTGTTAACATGTTCCAGTTGAAACAACTGGACCTTAGGATTCCCAGCTCCTTTAATCCTCCTAAGACATATCATCCTATTGAAACCTTTGTCTCCATGGTTTCCAGGGACATTAGTCAGACATTACACTCGATTGACGAAGGACGTTTTAGGATAAAGAGCAATCTGTCCATTGAGGAAAGCCGAGCCATACAAGAACTTAAGGACAACCCTACCATCATCATTAAGCCGGCCGATAAAGGCGGTGCCATCGTTGTATTGGACAAAAAATATTACATTGATGAGATTCTAGGCCAGCTCAGAGATATTGACACCTATTTACCGATTTCACGTGACCCCACATCTGACATACAGGGACTCATTAAACATACCGTCGACTTTCATGTCACTAATAACACCATAGATCAGAAACTAGCTGAATTCCTTATTAAAACCCATCCGGTAATACCAGTCTTTTACACATTGCCCAAGGTTCATAAGAACATGCAACAACCCCCGGGACGCCCTATTGTAGCCTCTACTGATTCTGTCTTGTCCCCACTGGCCATTACCGTTGAAAGAATTCTCACTCCACTCATACCCAACATTAAGTCATATTTAAAGGACACCACGGATTTTCTGCTACATTTGCAGTCTCTTGGGTCATTACCATCCAACTGTCTTCTGGTATCCTTTGATGTTAATAGTCTCTACACTAGTATCCAACATCATGACGGTATTCGATCTGTAGAGTGGTTTTTGAGCAGGCATAGTTCCTATTCTCCCCTACAGAATAAGTTCTGTCTTGATCTTCTCCAATTGGTTTTGGAGCATAATTTCTTCCTATTCCAAGATCAATTTTACTTGCAGAGACGGGGTACCGCGATGGGTTCAAATTTAGCACCTCCGTATGCAAATATTTTTATGGAATATTTTGAGGAATCCTTTGTCTATCAGCATACTCTATGGCTTGAACACTCAGTCTGTTGGAAAAGGTACATAGACGACATATTCATGATCTGGCGGGGTGATCTTACATCCCTTACACAATTCTACACAGACATGAACTCATTCAAGCAAGGGCTTTCTTTCACTATTCATTATGATAGCCACAGGATTAATTTTCTTGACACCATGGTGCTTTTATCTGATGGTTCCCTTAGCACAGACCTATATGTGAAACCAACGGACCGTAATAGTCTGTTGCATTACACCAGCTGCCATCCCCGTCACACAAAACAGGGACTTCCCATCTCCCAGCACAGGCGTGTTGAACGCATAGTGTCAGACCCTGCTCAACGAGAGAAGCGGTCCCGTGAGATGAGTAACAAATTTCTACAAAGGGGATACCCTAATAATATAGCAGACAGGAGAACTCCCCGGACGTGTACCAGTTCACAAACAGCTCCGCGTATGACATGTGTAAGTACATACCATCCTTTTTCTCCCTTGATTAGGAATATTGTATGCAAATACTGGCCACTCCTGGGAAAGGCCTATCCGGACATAAAGGAGTTTCATTCCCCCCCTTTGTTTTGTAACAAGAGACCCCGCAATCTCCGTGATAGTTTCGTTAGGGCGGACATTGGTCCTGGCAAACCCGTACAGAGACAGACATTTCTTGGCACTCCCAGAAATGGGAATTTTCCTTGTCTCCATTGTGTTCAGTGCAACAATCTTACTAGGGGTAGCACCTTTACTCATCCACTGTCGGGCCGTATTTTTTCTATACGAGGCTTCTTCACCTGTGAATCATCCTTTGTGGTCTATTTGATCAAATGCCCGTGCGGTCTCGGATATGTTGGGGAAACTACCCAGCATATCCGAGACCGCATCAGTAAACACAAATCTACTATACGGTGCAA
Organism: Anomaloglossus baeobatrachus; assembly: GCF_048569485.1. Taxonomy (NCBI): domain Eukaryota; kingdom Metazoa; phylum Chordata; class Amphibia; order Anura; family Aromobatidae; genus Anomaloglossus; species Anomaloglossus baeobatrachus. Next base: position 482,598,702 of record NC_134355.1, read on the forward strand.
ACAGACCCTTCTACCAATCCCATACCACTTCATTACACAAGGTCACACTATTGCCCAACTTAAGTTTCAGGTACTGGAACACGTTCCTCCCTCTAGAAGAGGTGGTAATCGTATACGCACTCTTAAAGAAAGAGAATCTTATTGGATTTTTACCTTGAACACTTTGGAACCCAAGGGCTTGAATAGGGAACATGACATGTGCATATGATAGTGATTTATTTCATGACATTACATCCTGTTATGATGCTTCATGTTTGATGGTGGTAATCCTTCTGTCCTCATTGTGGTATTTTTGCAGTATGTCTTTTCATAATTTGTACGATACGTGATATTGCCTTATCGTCTGTTTTATCCGTTTGTGAAACTTCAGTATGGGAGACATTATAATGAATAACATTGACCTTTATTTGGCTCTAACACATCTTTTCCCTTTTGTTTTAGGCTCCCTCCGCCTGATCCCTCACCCACCGGCACCAGCAAAGTTATTCCTTCACTTGGTAATTGTCACTTGGCACTGCATAGGCGTTATATACCTTGTTCCCCCACAATGTTACTAGCCATACACCTAGCCCTGTGTTCTGTGCCCGGCTCAGGCGCTGTGCCAATAACCAGGCGCAGCGCTTGGGCTACGTACAATTCACAGGCCTGTTCACCGCTCAGTCACGCCTATATTACTATACACACGCCCCCTTAGGCTCTTACGTCCTTTCACCATCCTCACTGCTTGCTGCCCGGTGGCCCGCCCCCTGCGCATGCGCGGTGCCGGTGACGGTACTGCGCATGCGCGGCGTGCGCTCCACGGGCTGCACGCTGCGTTCCACTTCCAGGAAGTGGGACATATGGGCACCACTACATGCAGCATATAAGGCGGTTCGGCCGGTGTGTGCTGCACACTGTCCAGGGACCTATTTCCTTTGTCATCACCTTACAGGGCTTTTACCCTATGCCAGACTTCACAGGTACGGGTCACGTCATGGATCGTGCTTAGTGGCACGCTCCATTATCTCCATTTATATTATTCTATGCTTTCTCTCAGATATTTCCTTATATCCCCCTGGGCACCCGGCTGTAGGTTGTTCTATATACCTCAGGTATGTGTCCATAGTGATGCTTCTCCGCCTCCCTGCACATTTAGTCACACTTGTGATATGGTTTCTCATAGAACTTAAAGGGACGTACGCACCTCTTCCCATGGGAATAGCACCTTTGAAACACATGTCCAGTAACATTTGAATAAGGTAATATGGAGTTTTCAACCTTATTACTCCCTATTTGCTGTATCTCATACTGATGTTATGATCTCATATGTGTTCTTGTTCTGGCATATCTCTCACTCTGTAGCGTTTAGCCTGTTGGAGGCAACTGAGAATCTCTCAGTGAGGGACTCTCAATCACTCATATGGTTCCTTTTTGAAGGTACTGTTCACCAATCCAGGTAGTGTGCTTCTCTCAGTCGATATTTCCTTATGCTCATTGTATACACCTTGATTGTAATATTATCATTGCTTTTCATTCAGCCATAACCCTTGACACGTGTCAACCCACGTCTGGTTGGTATTCTTACCCCTTTCAGTGTCGACAGACAGACACGTGAGGTACACATGCTTTTTGTGAATCATATTGCTGATACGTCATGTAATGCATGATTTTTGTTCCTTGATGACTGTTTTACGTATTTTTCTTTTATTTTGCAATTTATATTCAGGATCACAGTGTCTGATCCCATTATACTCACCAATATTGACCAGCTATCATTGCATGTGTACCATCGCAGTGTTGATATAGGTGGGTGTTTGCTGTACTCATGTTGTTATCAGTACACATTGTTCTAAATTGAATAGGTTTTTGTACATTGCATATAACCCTTGTTCATGTATCCTTGAGTTTATTGTGTGCAGCACATGACTATGTGCATGATGTATGTAATACATGTAATCGCATCAATTGATGAAATACCCAGTATTGATTTCTTTCTTTTTCTTCTGTATATATTTCCTATATTTATAGATAAATCAATCCTTGATAAAGACCATTTTTAACGGTCGAAACGTCGGATGTATTATCATCAACTTACTGCATGAATAAACGACATTTGCATTCAAAGAGTTGTTTCATAAGTTTTTCAAAAATTTTTGTGTGCCAGAATTATTATTATATTGATCCTTTGAGGGTAACTGACATCCTTAATCCTATGGCCATATGTCTGGCGCTACCCCCAACGTCAATGTGACCGCCACAATCCCTCCTTCAAGGGGGAGGTGCGTTCGGCATCATAGCGACATCACTGCGGCATCACTATGCGGCCGGCCAATAGAAGTGGAGGGGCGGAGATCAGCGGGACGTAACATCCTGCCCACCTCCTTCCTTCCTTCTTTTCCAGTGGACGCTGGTAAGGAGATGTTCGTCGCTCCTGCGATGTCAGACATAGTGATGTGTGGTGCCGCAGGAACGACGAACAACATCGCTACTCACCAGACAACGATATTTGGTTTTTGGACGACCTCTCCAACACCAGCGGATTTTGACCACTTTTGCGATCGTAGAAGGTCGCTCGTACGTGTCACACGCTGCGATGTCGCTAACGACGCCGGATGTGCGTCACAAACACCGTGACCCCGACGATAAATCGTTAGCAATATCGCAGCGTATAAAGCCCCCTTAAGGGTCCCTACACTACATTCAAAAAAATTCACAGACTAGTACAGGGGTCTCACACTCGGCTGGGTATAAGGGCCGCACATAAAAAGAAATAATTTGAGAGGCTGCATTATTTTCAGGACAAAGGAACATTTTTATTATTACCATATTTTTTTCTATACACCTTTGGATCACTCTTTTTAAACAATTTTTGCTGGGAAAAAAATCATGCTTTATTTTGATTCTTGTTTTACATTTTATCTCCTTTTTGTAATTAATACAGTTTTACAATTAGCACCATATAGAATTTTGTCCAACATCATGTAGTAATGTTCTCATTCTGGTCCTTATCTTTTAGTAATGTCCCCATCCTGTTCCCCTTCATTTAACAATGTGCACCATCCTGCTCCCCATTCTATAGTAATGTGCCCATCTTTATTTCCATCCTGTAGTAATGTGCCAATCCTTGTCCCTGTCCTGTAGTAATATGCCCATCCTGGTCCTTATCCTGTAGTAATGTGTCCATTCTTGTCCCCATGCTATAGTAATGTTTTCATCCTTGGCCATTTCTTGTTCTAATCTATGCATCCTCTAATAATGTGCCCATCCTTGTCCCCATCCTGCATTTATGTGCCTCATCATTGTCCCCCTCCTGTAGTAATGTGCCCATACTGGTCCTCATCCTGTAGTAATGTGCCCCATCCTTATCCCAATCCTGTAGCAATGTACCCATCCCTGTCCTCATCCTATAGCAATGTGCCCATCCTTGTCCCCTTCTTGTAGTAATGTGCCCATCCTGTAGTAAGGTGCCCAACCTAGTCCCCATCCTGAAGTAAGGTGCCCCATCCTTGTCCCTATCCTGCAGTAATGTGCCCATACTGGTCCTCATCCTGTAGTAATGTGAACCATCCTTGTCTCCATCCTATAGTTATGTGCCCATCCTTGTCCCCATCCTATAGTAATGTGTCCATCCTTGTCCCTTTCTTGTAGTAATTTTTCCATCCTGTAGTAACATGCCCATCCTTGTCCCCAACCTAACGTAATGTACCCATCTTTTGCCCATCCTGTAGTAATGTGCCCATCCTGTGGTAATGTGTCTATCCTGGTGCCCATCCTGTGGTAATGTGTCCATCCTTGTGCCCATCCTGTAGTAATTTTCCCATGCAGTTCCTTTTCTTATAGTAATGTCCCCTTTACTGGACCTCTTCTTGAAGCAAAGTCACATCTTGGTCCCCTATTTTCCCATTCTTCACACAGACACAACCTGCCCTGTGCAGACTCAGTGGGTAACACACACACGCATGTACACACACAAAAACATTCTTCTCACCTGTCCTCTGTTCCCTCAGCATCCTCTTTCCTGTTTTATGCGGCCCGCAGGCTTTTGGACCCCATAACGATACAGCCACAGCCAGCGTTTCATGTGAAATTCAGATTAACATTTTGCCAGCACTGTGCACTAAAGTTCTCTCTGCACAAGTATTCCAATAGCAGCCGCTGGCCAATCAGAGGCAAGAAGCTGAGATCATATGCGTTAGTTGCTTGTCTCTGATTGGCCGGTAGCTGCCATTGAGTTGTGCAGATAGAACTTGACTTTGTGCAGTGCGGGCAAAACGTTCATCTGAAAAAAAGCGCTGATGACTGCGGTCCCTGCACCGTCCTGCAATGATCGTTACTGGGTCTACGTGCCTGCGGGCTGCAAGAAGCAGCCTGAGGGGCCGCATGAGGCCCACAGGCTGCATGTTTGAGACCCCTGGACTAGTTACATAGTTACATAGTTACTTAGGTTGAAAAAAGACCTAGGTCCATCTAGTTCAGGGGTGGGGAACCTTTTTTAATGCCGAGGGCCATTTGGAATTTTCTACCAACCTTCGGGGGCCGCACAAAACTATCAACTTAAAATTACCCTGCTATACTTAGTCAAACAATTAACTCATCGTGGCGGCTGAAGCTTCTTGTTTTTGGTGCGGCTATATTATTCAATATTGATCTTATTGCTTCTCACAACTGTTTTTCCACGTTTGTGTCAGCTGGGACTGCTGTAAATACATCACAGGAGATGCTGAGGGCATATACATCACAGGAGATGCTGAGGGCATATACATCACAGGAGATGCTGAGGGCATATACATCACAGGAGATGCTGAGGGCATATACATCACTGGGGAGGGCTGGAAGGAATATACATTGCTGGGAGGACTAGACATCACTGGGGAGGGCTGGGAGGACTAGACATCACTGGGGAGGGCTAGGAGGACTAGACATCACTGGGGAGGGCTGGGAGGACTAGACATCACTGTGGAGGGCTGGGAGGACTAGACATCACTGGGGAGGGCTGGGAGGACTAGACATCACTGGGGAGGGCTGGGAGGACTAGACATCACTGGGGAGGGCTGGGAGGACTAGACATCACTGGGGAGGGCTGCGAGGACTAGACATCTCTGGGGAGGGCTGCGAGGACTAGACATCTCTGGGGAGGGCTGCGAGGACTAGACATCACTGTGGAGGGCTGGGAGGACTAGACATCACTGTGGAGGACTGGGAGGACTAGACATCACTGGGGAGGGCTGGGAGGACTAGACATCACTGGGGAGGGCTGGGAGGACTAGACATCACTGGGGAGGGCTGCGAGGACTAGACATCACTGTGGAGGGCTGGGAGGACTAGACATCACTGTGGAGGACTGGGAGGACTAGACATCACTGGGGAGGGCTGCGAGGACTAGACATCACTGGGGAGGGCTGCGAGGACTAGACATCTCTGGGGAGGGCTGCGAGGACTAGACATCTCTGGGGAGGGCTGCGAGGACTAGACATCACTGTGGAGGGCTGGGAGGACTAGACATCACTGTGGAGGACTGGGAGGACTAGACATCACTGGGGAGGGCTGGGAGGACTAGACATCACTGGGGAGGGCTGGGAGGACTAGACATCACTGGGGAGGGCTGCGAGGACTAGACATCACTGGGGAGGGCTGCGAGGACTAGACATCACTGGGGAGGGCTGCGAGGACTAGACATCACTGGGGAGGATTATATATCACTGGGGAGGATTATATATCACTTGGGAGGGCTGGTAGAAATATAAGGACATTGCTAGGGGTTCTGACATACCAGGGGGGCACAGGCAGCAGTGTGGAGGCCGCAGGGGCATAGGCAGCAGTGTGGAGGCGACAGGGGCACAGGCTGCCGTGGGGAGGCCACAGGGGGACAGGCTGCCATGGGGGAGAGTGAGGAGGATGAGACGCTGCACGGAGCACAGGCTGCAGTGGGAATGCACAAGGAGGACGGGACGCTGCAGTGGGGATGCGCAAGGTGGATGGGACGCTGCACGGAGCACAGGCTGCAGTGGGGATGTGCAGGGGCACACACAGGCATGGGAGCACAAACACACCTGTCGGACGCTGAGGTAGTAGCTTCTCTTCTGTGGAAAAAGAGCGAGTTGATCGCTTACTCCACCCACAAAGTACGTCCTCACGCTAGCATGAGGACGTAAGCCATACAGGGTTTAAAGGGCCAGCAGCAAGCAAGACGCTGCTGCCTCCCGAGCTCTGTGGACTGTGGAATGTGCCCGGGGGCCGCAGAAAAGGTCATGGCGGGCCGCATACGGCCCGCGGGCCGGAGGTTCCCCACCCCTGATCTAGTTCAACCTTCCTCCACCAGTTCTACATTTAGTCACTAAGTCATTTATAACCAACAATGTTTTGTGTACTGAGGAAATCATCCAGCCCTTTTTTAAAAGCTGTTATAGTATCTGCCATTACTACCTCTTGTGGTAGGGCATTCCACAGTCTGACCGTTCTAACTGTAAAGAACCCTTTCCTATTTAGGTGTCGGAATCTCTTTTCTTCCACTCGCAGTGAGTGCCCCCTGGTCCTTAGTATTGTTTTCGGAAGAAATAAGTCATGTGCCAGTCCTTTATATTGACCACACATGTATTTATACATATAAATGAGATCTCCTCTGAGACGTCTTTTTTCTAAGCTAAACATATCTAACTTTTTCAATCTGCCATCATATGGGAGGCCTTCCATTCCTTGTAATAGTCTAGTTGCCCGCCTTTGAACTGACTCTAACTTCTGAATGTCCTTTTTAAAATGTGGAGCCCAAAACTGGATCCCGTATTCCAGATGTGGCCTTACAAGTGATTTATAGAGGGGTAACAATACGTTGGGATCACGGGATCTAATCTCTCTTTTTATACACCCTAAAATCTTGTTTGCTTTAGCAGCTGCTGCTTGACATTGAGTGCTGCTGCTCAGCTTATTTGTAATGAGAATACCCAAGTCCTTCTCCTGTTCTGTAGTCCCGAGTTTACTTCCATTTAATGTATACGCAGCTATAGGATTACTCCGTCCTAGGTGCATTACTTTACATTTATCAACATTAAATCTCATTTGCCAAGTATCTGCCCATTCTGACATCTTATCCAGATCTTTTTGTAATATTGTACTATCCAGGTCAGTTTTTAATATCCTACATAGTTTGGTGTCATCGGCAAAGACTGACACTGTACTATCAATCCCATCAACAAGGTCATTAATAAAGAAACTAAAAAGAATCGGTCCAAGCACAGATCCCTGTCGGCACCCCACTGCTGACTATAGCCCATTTAGAGAATGTACCATTTATGACTACTCTTTGTTTCCTATCTTTTAGCCAATTCCTTACCCAGTTGCATATTGTGTCCCCTAGTCCTTGCTTCTGGTGCTTTAGTATAAGGCTATTATGTGGTACAGTATCAAATGCCTTTGCAAAGTCCAAATAAATCACATCAGCTGCATTACCAATATCCAGGTTTGCACTTACCCCCTCATAGAACCCCAACAGGTTGGTTAGACACGACTTATCTTTCATGAATCCATGCTGTTTGTCAGTTATCATATTATTTTCTGCAATATATTTTTGCATGTCATTCCTTAAAATGCCCTCAAAAACTTTGCATACTACTGATGTCAGGCTTACTGGACGGTAGTTGCCTGGATCTACCCTCTTACCTTTCTTAAATATCGGTACCACATCAGCAATCCTCCAATCCTGAGGCACCAACCCTGTTACAAGTGAGTCTAAAAAGATGAGATACAGCGGTCTGTCGATTACGGAGCTCAATTCCCTCAATATTCGTGGATGAATGCCATCTGGCCCTGGGGATTTGTCAATGTTTAATTTACTCAGACGTAGGCGTACTTCATCTTGTGTTAAATTAATTATATCAGGTGGTGGACTTTGATTTTTCACTTGTTGAATGATCCCTGGTACAGTCAGTTGCTTGGTGAATACAGATGAGAAATGCCTATTTAATATCTCAGTCTTTTGTTTGTCCTCTATAACTAACTTATTATATTTTAAGGGTCCGATACCATTCTTTGTTTTCCTTTTGGCATTAATGTATTTATAAAAGATTTTGGGATTTATTTTAATGTCATTGGCGATTTTTGTTTCAGTAGCTAGTTTTGCTTGTTTGATTTCTTTTTTGCATTGCCTATTGATATCTTTATACTCCTGCAATGCTATTTCTGTATTCTCAGCCTTTAAGATTTTAAACGCCCTTTGTTTTTGTTTTATTATACTTTGTACAGTCTTATTTATCCATAGTGGTTTCTTTTTATTCCTGGACATTTTATTACCAGAGGGTATACGTTTTTTACAGGACTCTAGTAGTATATCCTTAAACTTACCCCCATTTATGTTCGGTATCCCCAGTTACCATGACTCTGTCCCAATCTACACATTTAAGCTCTTCCCTTAATTTGTTGAAATCAGCTTTCCTAAAATTCCAGGTTTTAGCATTCCCCCTTTGAAATGTTCTATTGAATATTATGTCGAAGCTTACCATATTATGATCGCTGGTGCCCAAGTGCTCCCGGACCTGTAGATCTGAAATTGTATCCGGTCTATTTGACAGGACCAGATCTAGCAAATTATCTCCCCTGGTCGGTTCATCTACCATCTGAGAGAGGAACTGGTCTTGAATGGTAGATAAGAACTTACAGCTTTTAGCAGAACCAGAAGATTCTATGTCCCACTGTATGTCTGGATAGTTGAAATCCCCCATAATAAGAACCCGATTATTATTATTAGCTGCCTTTTCAATTTGTTTCAGCATTTCACCCTCTATTTGTTCAGGTATGTTAGGAGGCTTATAGCAAACTCCAATTAGCATTTTTCCATTATTCCCCTCCCCATGTACATTTACCCATACTGACTCTACATTGTTGCTGTTCCCCTCAATGTCATCATACAACACAGGTTTTAGGTTAGATTTGATAAATATACACACCCCACCACCTTTTTGGCCTTTCCTGTCCTTCCTAAATGTACTATAACCCTGTATGTTTGTCACCCAGTCATGGCTTTCATCCAGCCAGGTTTCCGTAATGCCCACCACATCATAATCCATGGTTGACATAAGAGTCTCCAATTCATTCATTTTGTTTGCAAGACTTCTTGCATTTGCCAGTAGACATTTAATCCTATTAACACCTTTATTACTCCTAGCCTCCCTAGGTTCCTTGTATGTCCCATCCCCCCCTAATCCTTCATTGACCCCTACCGTCTCCCTGTCTCTATCTGCTCTATCTATCCCCTTATTTGCTCCACTACCCTCCCTCCCCCCCGATCCTAGTTTAAAAGCTCCTCCATCCGTCTGACCATTTTCTCCCCCAGCACAGCTGCACCTTCCCCATTGAGGTGCAGCCCGTCCCTACCGTAGAGCCTGTAGCCGACTGAGAAGTCGGCCCAGTTCTCCATGAACCCGAACCCTTCCTTCCTGCACCAATTTCTAAGCCACATATTTATCTCCCTAAGCTCCCGCTGTCTTTCTAGTGACACTCGTGGCACCAGTAGTATTTCTGAAAACACCACCTTGGAGGTCCTGGACTTCAGCTTCTCTCCTAGTTCCCTGTAATCATTTTTAAGGACCTTCCACCTGCCTCTAACTTTGTCATTAGTACCAATGTGCACCATGACCGCTGGGTTTTCCCCAGCCCCACCCAGCAATCTGTCTATCCGATCCACAATATGCCGAACCCGAGCACCCGGCAGACAACACACTGTTCGGCATTCACGGTCTCGGCGACAGATGACCCTGTCTGTCCGCCTAATTATAGAGTCCCCTACCACCAACATCTGTCTGGGCTTTGCTGCACTCCTATTTCCCTCCTTCCTACAGCAGTTGTTTTCCTGGTTGCTAGGAGCAACATCCTGCTGTAGTGACCCTAGTCCAGGCCCTTCATTCCTAATATCAGCCAAACAGGCATATTTACTAGGTTGTGCCAGGTCAGGACTAGGCTCCCTGACACTTTTCCCCCTACCTCTTCTTCTAACTGTTACCCAGCTACCTACCTCTGGGTCCTGATCTTCCCCACTTCCACCCTCCTCCATATCACTGGCCCCAGCCAGAGAAAGCTCAGTGAGCTCTAAACTCCTCTCCAGGTTTGCAAAGGACAAATTCAAAAGAAGTGATTGATGGTAGCACCGTATACCCTAGAGGTATTCAAAAATCCCAACGTGTTTCACCCCTTCTTTGGGGTTCATCAAAGGTGAAAGGCCATTAAGGTATAAGAAGAGTCCCTATAACAACTAGCCACCTGATTATATTATTGCCATACTGAAAAGATTGCGTGCCCGGGATATCTGTTCCATAAATCTGTGTGGGGCACAAGAAGGAGCCCTGTCTTACCTCCCTTGCTGAAATAGTTCTTTGGTTTACATGTTTATACCTCTATTATTACTATTAGTTCTGTGGTTTGTAGGAGCATACAGCTTTACTCTGGTCAAGATAGGACCATTAAGAAGACATGACGCACTGGAAGGGAGGGGGACTTATGTGTTGGGCGGATTACACTGGGATTCATAGGACCAGATAGATGATGCTACTAAGTGGGAAGTTGAACTGGGTCTGATGGCATGCTGTGAAACTGAAACATATTGGAAGTTATGTGCCCAGTATCATATGAGTGAAGTTGCAACTGAGAAAAAGTTGGAACTGTCTAGAAAAGAACACTGCACTTATTTTTTTAAAATGGTATTTCAGTGGGCAGTATAAATAACCTTTGCCTTTGCAGGATGAGCATTGTTTCCTGCTGCTATAATTTTATAGTCCATATGACATTTTGATAACTTTCTATGTCTTGGTTGGAAGGGGATAAAAAAATAGCAATTTTGACTTTGTATTTTAAAATAATTGTACAGCATCCACATGGCATGTTAAACCACATGCTACTTTATAGCTTTGGTCATAGCATATGGGGAAATACCAATTACGTATAGTTTTTTATTATTTTGATGTTTGTTTGGGGGTTTTGTTTTCGATACATTTGGCACTTTAAGCAAGAATGGATAATTTAATAGTTTTTTTACATTTTTGTCTAAAATATTTTTATTTTCCTTTCTTAATTTTTCATTCAGTGCTAGATTGGGACTTGAACATTTAACCCTCGGATCATTGCTGTAATACAGTGCAATCATTTTCTAATGTGTAGTGCCATAGTCAACTTCAGTTAATTAGCCCTCTCTGCTAAAAGATATTGAAGCTATCGTCTAAAGCTGGTGTCACACTAAACGACAGCGACAACGACGTCGCTGTTACGTCACCATTTTCGGTGACGTAACAGCGACCTTGTAAGTCGCTGTTATGATCGCTGCTTAGCTGTCAAACACAGCAGAAGCAGCGATCATAAGGTCGCTGTGCTACATGTTCAGAGAGCAGGGAGCCGCGCTTATCGCTGGCTCCTTGCTCTCCTGCAGCACACATCGGGTTAATTAACCCGATGTGTGCTGCAGCTACATGTCACAGTTCAGAGAGCAGGGAGCCGCGCTTAGCGCTGGCTCCTTGCTCTCCTGCAGCACACATCGGGTTAATTAACCCGATGTGTGCTGCAGCTACATGTCACAGTGCAGAGAGCAGGGAGCCGCGCGCACTGCTTAGCGCTGGCTCCTTGCTCTCCTTGCTACAGTATACATCGGGTTAATTACCCGATGCGTACTGCAGCCACATGTCACAGTGCAGGAGCCGGCACTGGCAGCAAGAGCGGAGGCTGGTAACTAGCGTAAACATCGGGTAACCAGGGAAAGGTCTTCCCTTGGTTACCCGATGTTTACGCTGGTTACAGCTTACCGCAGCTGCCAGTGCCGGCTCCTGATCGCTTCATTTCGTCGCTCTCTCGCTGTCACACACAGCGATGTGTGTGTCACAGCGGGAGAGTGACGACCAAAAAATGAAGCTGGACATTCAGCAACGACCGGCGACCTCACAGCAGGGGCCAGGTCGTTGCTGGATGTCACACACAGCGACAGCGACGGGACGTCGCTGCAACGTCACAGAAAATGGTGACGTAGCAGCGACGTCGTTGTCGTCGTCGTTATGTGTGACACCAGCTTAAGCCCTCCAAGTACTTTAGCAACCATTGTTACCCCCACTGTTAACCATCTAAAAGCAAAGTCACTATGGACCATGGCATTTAGAAGGTTAAACAGGCTCATTGCTAGCATTATCTTCAGTTATTGCAGCAGCCTGTTGGCTGTATGTAACAGCTGACACTATCTGTCATTGTTCCATCTTGTGTACATCTTTTAGGTACCTTCCTGCAGCAACATAAATATATTTTGTAAGGCGGAAGGGGTTAAACTTAAAGAATGATTCTGGCTAACATGTGGTAGAAGGTACCATGGTCTCACTGCTCTACGGTAAAGAATCACCATCTGTAATTACGACGAAACCTTTTTTTTTCTAAACATAGAGGAAGCCCCCCTGTCATTGTTATGGCCTGGGTGTAAAAGATCATTAGCAAGATTTCTATACCATTTCCAGGGAAGAAAAAAGTATATTTAAAGAATTAATCTACTATCACAACATGATGTGGCAGACAGTTCTATACTCTGTCTGCTCTTACAATAACGAATGTATGTGATTATGAAAACTTATTTCTTGTAAACAGAGAGTAGTTCGCACCCCCATCATAGTTGGAGGAATAGGTGCAAAAAGATCATTAGAAATATATAATTTATCATTCATTGATAAATTTGATCACTAACTATATCTCCCAAGGCCATCATTTTTCATATCCCCAAAATTGATAACTTGCTTTGGTACTGCAGACCACCCATTCTCTTAAAAAGAACCTGTCAGGATGATTTTGTAATGTAAAGTAAAGACAAGGCTGTAATGGTACTCTAATACTGATTAAATTCATACCTATGTTGATATCACCTCCTTTCCAATAGAGAAGCAGGACATTCAATGATCGGAGGCAGACAGAGGGTCTGGGGAATCACAGACAGGGAGGAGAAAACCCAGTGTACAGGCCAACCGCTGTGCACTAAAATCTAATTAGCCAAAAGTTTCAAATGGTGATTAAAGAAGAAGAATAAAGTGGATTCCTTCACCAAAAGTATCAATTAAATCAGTAATACAGCTCCATTACAGCCATGTCTTTACATTACAAAATTGTGCTGACAGGTTCTCTTTAGAAACTATGGCTGCATTTCCTCTGCAGTGTCAGTTTCAGCTATGTATAGCCTAATAATTGACTTGTACAAGTAGCTTATATTTATCTATATCACCTTTGATGTACCTAATGATTTTATTTGCCTTGACAGTAGTTTCCTTGCAGTGTTCACTAGAGTTTTTGGCCAACAATGTCCCTAAGACTTTTTGGTTCTAGAATAATCCATTGTTCTACTATTTAGTGCATAATGTCCATTTTGTTTTCTCTGCACATTGCACTTATCTGCATTAAACTTAATTTTCCCTTTCATGGCCCAATATCCAACTTTCCCAACTCCATCTGTAAGAATTTATTGATCACTGGGGTTCTGATGATTAAGAACCCCACTGATTCCAAGAATGGGGGTCGCAAACTATGAGCAGTGTGTCCGCATTCTGTAGCAGTCCCAAAGAAAATAAACAAGTTGAGGTTGATCATGTACACTTCCACTTAATTTAAGACAAGTCTCTACAGAACCTCATTCTCGTGTTTCTTGACTAGAGATGAGCAAACCTTTAGAAGTTCAGTTTGGAGGGCACATTTGAACCTTAGAATATGTTTGATTTGTGACTCTGACGTGAACCAAACCTCAATAGAAGTCAGTAATTGGGCACTTTGTATCTCTGCCCACATGCAGCCAGCCATAAGCAAAACACTTCCAGGGAGAGGGTGGGCAGGGTTTTTTCATTTTTTTGTGTTTGTGTGCACACTGCATCTGAACAAGCTGATTTTACCCCCAGTGCGAGCTGATCAAACACTGCATGTGGCTTGCACAAGGCTGAGCATCACTCAATCCCCAGCACAGCGCTGCTCGCTTCAGTGGTTTGCACTCATAACTAAATCGAACTTTGAAATCGAATTTTGTTTTTTAGGTACTTGGTTGCCAAACTCAAACTTCGAATCTCAAACCTAAGGTTCGCTCATTTCTATTCCTGACCTAGTTCCTATGGATAGGGGATCATTTTTGCAATTTTGAGAATAACCATTTAAGCATTCAATACCAGCTAAGGCATTTTCTATACACCAAAAAAGTATTGTGGTTCTGCTAGCTACAAAAATCTATAAGAAAAATAAAACATACTGTAATTATTATAGTAGTGATTAATTAACTAAGCAGAAAAAAATTATATTGTCTTTTTTTACATAAAATGTTTTACATCGGTTCTGGGTATTATATCAATTGTACAAATATAGCTTCTTGTGAGTGAAAGCTTAGTAAAATTTGATTTCCTCTCTGTGCATTATGTATATTTTATAAAATGTATATATCTGTAACTAAATTTGCAAACTGGCTCTCAGTCAATGTGCCAGGCTGCCGACCTCTAACATATATTTTGCCATAGTAACTAACAGTAGGTTTTTCATGCCAAGCATTCATCTCAATAAAGTGATAAAATTCCCTGGCAGCCATCAACAAATGGTTACAACCACACTTCTTGGTGAGCGATCAACGAAAGGTATGTGACCTTTAAATTAAAAAGTCATCTTACGTGAATGCTTTTTATTGCTGTAGCTAATATTATTTGCTCTCTTTCATTTAAATGTCCATTTTCTCTGCAAAGGTTATCTGTGAGAAGAGAGGAATTGGTTAACTACAGAGCTCGGTTCTCTTTTTGACGTCTTGGTAATAGAGGCAAAGCAAAATGCAGAACCTTGCTTCTATAATATCATTATATTACATTTTAATTTATTGTGTAATATTCCAGTGTAAAAAAAAGAAATTATCAAAACATATTGATTTTATCCAGCTAGTATTTTCCATCTATATTCTTAACTGAAAAACAAGTAGAATAGATATTAAATATTCTCAGCTAAGGCTGAGTTCACACTTGCATTTGAACATTCCTTTAGTCTGTCCCAGTCTTAAAAACAAACAGAATTATTGTCTGTTTTTAGAGCAGAACAAAAAAAATGTAACATGCAGAAATGTTTTTCTTTTATCCTAAAAAACAATAGTAGTTTTAAGTATTAGATTTGCATGGATCAGAATTCGAATTTCTGCATTTTCGCTTCTGCGTAGATCTGGACATTAAAGGGGTGGTTCACCCATTTTTTTTATTTTCTGTAGGAGTTCTACTTACCTTTCTAGGCGTTTTCTCCTTTGGCTTCTGTTTCCAGTTCTGACACTGAGCGGCGCTATCCTGCACGCTCAGTGCCGGTCACATGAACCCCTGGAGCTGTGGCCGCCAGCATCCTCTGACGTCCCGGCATTTCCGGGCTCTCAAACAAGACGGGTACGTCAGAGGAGGCTGGCACCACTCACACTGAGTGACAGGGCTGTGGGCGGTGACTACCGCACATCACAGCCCAGCATCGAGGGGAGGATCCGGAGGACGTCAGTGTGGAGCCGGCGTCCTGCAGATGGTGAGGCACGGGGCGCCAGTGTGCAGTACGGGGGGGGGGGGTTCTTCAGCTGAATCCCCCCTGCACGTAAGTATGTGATCACACTGTCCACCTGCCCGCTCTGCTGCGATGTCAGGAGAGCGGCCGGTGTCGGGCAGTGTGATCATCTGCTCCTCCCAGCAGCAAGACACTGACAGGCATGTCACCGCTATGCTCTGCCATCTGTCCTGCTGCATGGGACCAACTGTCTGCACTCTGTCACCTGCACCACAAGTCACAGAGTGGAGACAGTTGGTGACAGAGCACCTCTGCCCCCCCCC
Source organism: Anomaloglossus baeobatrachus (assembly GCF_048569485.1). Taxonomy (NCBI): domain Eukaryota; kingdom Metazoa; phylum Chordata; class Amphibia; order Anura; family Aromobatidae; genus Anomaloglossus; species Anomaloglossus baeobatrachus. Next base: position 482,614,487 of record NC_134355.1, read on the forward strand.
GTTCTTTCCCCACTCTCGTCTCTCCCCCCCACTCTTCTCCCCCTCCCCTCTTCCCCCTCTTCTCTGCCCCCCTCTTATCCCTCTCTCCTCTCCCCTCTCTTTTCCCTCGCTCTCTTCCCTCCCTCGCTCTTTTCCTCCCCCCCCGCGCTCTTTTCCTCCCCCCTCGCTCTCTTTTCCTCTCCCCTCGCTCTCTTTTCCTCCCCCCCTCGCTCTCTTTTCCTCCCCCCGCACTCTCTTTTCCTCCCCCGCGCTCTCTTTTCCTCCCCCGCGCTCTCTTTTCCTCCCCCCGCGCTCTCTTTTCCTCCCCCACTCACTCTCTTTTCCTCCCCCCTCCTCACTCTCCCCCTCTCTCTCTCTTCTCCCCCCCTCTCTCTATTCTCCCCCCCTCGCTCTCTTCTCCCCCCCTCTCTCTCTTCTCCCCCCCCTCTCTCTCTTCTCCGCCCCCTCTCTCTCTTCTCCCCCCTCTCTCTCTTCCCCCCCTTTCTCTTCCCCCCCTCTCCTCCCCCCCTCTCTCTCTTCTCCCCTCCTCTCTCTCTTCTCCCCCTCTCTCTCTCTTCTCCCCCTCTCTCTTTTCTGCCCCCCTCTCTCTTCTCCCCTCTCTCTCCCCCCCTCTCTCTCTCCCCCCCTCTCCCACCCCTCTCTCTCCCCCCTCTCTTCTCCCCCCCTCTCTTCTACCCCTCTCTCTTCTCCCCCTCTCTCTTCTGCCCCCCCTCTCTCTTCTGCTCCCCCTCTCTCTTCTGCCCCCCCTCTCTCTTCTCCCCCCCTCTCTCTCCCCCCCTCTCTCTCCCCCCCTCTCTCTCTTCTCCCCCCTCTCTCTCTTCTCCCCCCTCTCTCTCTTCTCCCCCCCCCTCTCTCTCTTCTCCCCCCCTCTCTCTCTTCTCCCCCCTCTCTATCCCCCCTCTCTCTCCCCCCCCCTCTCTCCCCCCTCTCTCTTCTGCCCCCCCTCTCTCTCTCTCCCCCCTCTCTCTCTTCTCCCCTCTCTCTCTTCTCCCCCCCTCTCTTCCCCCCCTCTCTCTCCCCCCCTCTCTCTCCCCCCCTCTCTCCCCCCTCTCTCTTCCCCCCTCTCTTCTCCTCCCCTCTCTCTCTTCTCCCCCCTCTCTCTCTTCTCCCCCCCCCTCTCTCTCTTCTCCCCCCCTCTCTCTCTTCTCCCCCCCTCTTTCTCTTCTCCCCCTCTCTCTCTTCTCCCCCCTCTCTCTCTTCTCCCCCCCTCTCTCTCTTCTCCCCCCTTTCTCTCTTCTCCCCCCTCTCTCTCTTCTCCCCCCCACTCTCTCTTCTCCCCCCCCTCTCTCTCTTCTCTCCCCCGCTCGCTCTCTTCTCCCCCCCGCTCACTCTTTTTTCCCCCCGCTCGCTCTCTTTTCCCCCCGCTCGCTCTCTTTACCCCCCCGCTCGCTCTCTTTTCCTCCCCCCCCCGCTCGCTCTCTTTTCCTCCCCCCGCTCGCTCTCTTTTCCTCCCCCCGCTCGCTCTCTTCCCCCCCCCCGCTCGCTCTTTTTCCTCGCTCTCTCCTGGCATGGTCGGTACAGAAATCTCTCTATCGTGGCGTGGAGGGGTGAGAGGGAGTAATAAACATGGAGTCCCTACTGTGTCTGTGTATTTATTTCTAATAAAGTATTTTTCTCTATGTGATGTCTTTTTTTTTTTTAAACCCTTTGTTGGAGATTCTTAATGGCCAGGTTAAACTTGGCCTGACATTAAGAATCTCGGGCTTTATACCAGCTGGTAAAACATAGCTGGTATTAACCCCTTATTACCCAGCGCGCCACCTGCCACCAGGGCCACTGGAAGAGTTGGATACAGCGCCTGAAGATGGCGCTTATATGAAAGCGCCATTTTCTGGGGCAGCTGTGGACTGCAATTCGCAGTGGGAGGCCCAGAAAGTTTGGGCACCCTGCACTGTGGATTCCAATCCCCAGCTGCCTAGTTGTACCTGGCTGGACTCAAAAATTTGGCGAAGCCCACATCATTTTTTTTTTTTAATTATTTCATGAAATTCATGAAAAAAAGGGCTTCTCTATATTTTTGGTGTCCAGCCGGGTACAACTAGGCAGCTGGGGATTGGAATCCACAGTGAAGGGTGCCCAAGCTTTCTGGGCACCCCCACTGCGAATTGCAGTCCGCAGCCACCCCAGAAAATGGCGCTTTCAGAGAAGCGCCATCTTCTGGCGCTGTATCCAACTCTTCCAGCTGCCCTGATGCCGGGTGGCTAGCTGGGTAATAATGGAGTTAGGGCTAGCTGTATATTATCAGCTAGCCCTAAGCCCGAAATTCATGGTGTCACGCCAATATTAGACATGGCCACCATGAATTTCTAGTAATGATAAAAAAAAAAAACACAACAACCAGAAAAATATTTTTATTAGAAATAAAACACAACACAATTAGTGACTCCATCTTTATTGAAATAAACCCCCCTCCGCAGTAATCCTGGGTTAGGGTCCCGCGCCGTCCAATCCGGATCCAATATCATCTGATCGGTTTGCTGGAAGGCAAAGCGATCAGATGATGTGTCAGGTTAAACTACGTGAATCACATCACACATCAGCTGATTGTATAAAAGCCGATTATACAATCAGCTGATGCATCAGTAGAAAAAAAAATAAAATAAATAAATACTCACGTCTGTGCTGATTACCGGCAGCTCCTGCAGCGGAGTCTGATCCTGTCCCATCGCTGCAGCAGCTGCCGGTAATCAGCTGATGAAGTCCCCTGACGGCAGGATCAGCTGATAGCCGGCCGGGCGCGAAAAAGCCGGCGACACCGCGAGAATCGATCAGCTGATGCGTCAGGTGACTGCATCAGGTGATCCACCGCCAGGTCCTGCAAGCTTCGTACGTGCCCCGGGGAGACTGCACACAGCCGAAGCGGCGGTACCGAGACAGGGGCTGGAAGCAGGCATGGCACCGGGACCCTGCAGACAAGTGAGTATGACATACACACACACACATACACACTCACACACTGTATATACACACACACTGTATATACGCACACACACTGTATATACGCACACACTGTATATACACACACTGTATATACGCACACACACTGTATATACGCACACACTGTATATACGCGCACACATACACATACACTGTATATACGCGCACACACACTTTCTTCCCCTGGCTGTGTAGAGCTGCTGCTGTCTCTGTGTGCACATCCACTGGGAAGAGGCAGGGAGGAGGGTTTGGTCGGAGAGCAGAGTGGGTGTATTAGACACAATGGGTGTGTTAGATAAGCTAGACACCGCCCTAGAGCCACAAAGAATTCTGGGACTTGTAGGAACTGAACACAGGAAGTCAGAGGAGAGATTAACCCCATCAAAGCTGGAGCCAGCAATGAGCATGTGCTGCTAGTGCACAATAAAAGGTAATTTTGCTGAAAAAACATAATAGATGTGTTGAGGGGCACATATTAGCAAGATTTATCAGAAAAAAAAAAATCAGTTTTGGTAACTGGACAACTTCTTTAATTACATTTGTTCCTGAAAACAGAATAGACAAATTGAATGTAAAAAAAAGTGTTAACATGGCTTAAGCTGCAAATGTAACAGTACCCTGTTCACACCTTAATTTCTACTCACCTAGCGATTGCCAGACATTTTTCTCCCTGCTTTCTCTTCCGGCAAGAGACAGTATATAATCACTATGACTAATCATCAACTTAAAAAAATAGGGAGTAAGTGTAGCCCCAGCCTCGTTTAAAGCTCCTCTCAAATGATATGTCACAGGAAGTGCAGTAAAAAAAGAACACATTTAGGGGTTATCTAGATAGGAAAAACATGTAGGGTAATGTAAAAGTAGTGATGAGCGAATAGTAACTCTTCGTGTTCAGATAACGAATCCCAAAGTACTATTCCGGTATTTGTCATGAATAATGAACTTAATGCAAGTCAATGGGGAACCTGAGTATTTTTCTTGTCGTGACGAATACTGGAATAGCACTCGGTATTCGGTAATTGTTATCCAAACATGAATAGTTACTATTCGCCCATCTCTATGCATAATATAGAAAATTAGAAAAGTGGTAAGAGTGTAGCGACAGGATATTTAGATGCGACATCCTAGGTGCTGGACCACCAGCTGGCAAGTGTCTTCACTTCCTTTTGCTGCCTCTTCATATTATAGAACTGTATTTCTTGCATAGAATTAATTCACCGAACATATTCGCAAGGTCTAACCCTCTAACATTTCTGGATGCCACTATAATATCTGACCAAGAGACATGTTAAAATAGGGCTGCATAGTGACTTGGTGTTGTCTCGTTGTTGTCTTACAACACTGTGGACTTTGAATGTGACCATGGGCAACACCTGTTAGAGTGAACACTTAAAATTGTTGACGAGTTGCCTTCTCCTGACCTAATTGATGTGGATCAAGTGCATGCATAAAAGAATTAACACCAGACAAAGAATCAGATGTGAAGTCTCCTTGATCAGAAAATGGCACTGAAACCTTTATTCTGACAGAAACATGGACTTATATAAACTAGGAAAAGGGGCATGGTCGCCTCTACAGTGGGCATGCTCAGATGTGTTCATTGGTCAGTGGATTGGTCAATTGGCTAGTCCATGGGCTGATTCGTAGGCCGGTCAGTAGGTTGGTCCATGAGATGATCAATGGGGTTGTTCCATGAGGTCAATAGTGGGATGGTCCTCTGGGTTGGCCAGTGGGTCTTTTTCCTTATATGGTGATTCTTCTTACATCTGGGCATTTCTTGCATACCAGTGCAGGGTGTGGAGAACAGGAAATGGCAGCCAGCTTTAGAACTGTGTCATGTGTATGATTTAAATAGGCTTTTGTAAGGTGAAATGATTTCATTGAATATTTTTCCCACAAACCCTTACGTCTCAAGGTTAATTAAGTATTTGATCCAATGGCCCTCCTCAACACACCCACATGGAGTTTGTATAGTCTCACTGAGTTTCCATGGGTCTCCGATCACATGTAAAATATATAAGAGAAAGCCTGACTAGAAGACAAAGAAGTGAAAATAGGGTCATATCCAAGTGAAACACAGATACTTCTCACCTTGTAGGATTGTGTGAGTCACAACCATCTGTATTCGCATAGATAGCATGGCTGACGCAGCCCCACGTGTTGATCCAAGATGAAGCACTGATGTGATATTGTTTGATGAAGGAGATGGAATCTCCAAAACGTGTTACCCATTAACATCACCTTCAAGGCATTTTGGGATTACCCTTTTTGTACACGGCAGCGCGGCATTTATCCTTTCATCCCCACTTCATCTTGGACGTGAAATATACAGTAATAGGTTAAATATCTTTATAAAAATTACATCATAGTGTTTGATATGGGGAGTTAAATTTTAAGCCCTATTTGGGAAATAGACTAATATCAGTGATGGTAATCTCTGTGTAGAACATTATGTTTTATTATTATAAGAATCTGTTGATACAATATAAGTGAAAAGAAAAAGTTTGATTTGATGTAGCGGTTAGAAATTGCAAACACTATATCACGTTTGGGTGGAAATTCATGCCTGATATAGATAAACATTAGGTAATGACACATAAAATGTTCTACATTAGTTAAATAAGTAACTGTAAATACATAACCACGATTAGAAAGTTGCTACATGTTTTTGGAAAAGAAAAAAGTAGATTTTGGGTACTCACCGTAAAATCTCTTTCTTGGAGCCTTCATTGGGGGACACAGAGACCATGGGTTGTATGCTGCTGCCACTAGGAGGCAACACTATGCAAAAAAAGGTAAACTCCTCCTATGCAGTATACACCCACCAACTGGCAATTATTCCTCAGTTAGTGGATAGGAGCAATAGGAGACAACAAGGAAAGAACGAACAATCTTACAGAGGTCAACATTAGAATCAACATTCAACGGTAACATCTATACAACACAAGGGCGGGTGCTGTGTCCCTCAATGAAGGCTCCAAGAAAGAGATTTTATGGTGAGTACCCAAAATCTACTTCTCTTTATCGCTTCATTGGGGGACACAGAGACCATGGGACGTCCTAAAGCAGTCCCACGGGTGGGTCTATCGTTACTCTCAGGACTGACCTCGGTCCACTGCAGCCTGCAGAATGCATCTACCGAGGCTCGCATCAGAGGATGCGAAAGTGTGAACCCTGTAGAACTTCGTGAAAGTGTGGAGTGAAGACCAGGTTGCAGCCTTGCAAAGCTGCAACACCGGGGCATGGTGGCAGACCGCCCAAGAGGCTCCAACCACCCTGGTGGAATAGGCCGTAATCCTGAGTGGGCGCGCTCTGCCCCTTACCCGGTAGGCTTCTAGGACGGCAGAACGGATCCATCGCGCAATGGAGGACTTGGAAGCGGGGAGGCCTCTGCGCGGACCAGATGGAAGCACGAACTGAGAGTCTGACTTTCTGAAATGAGACGTCCTGGAAATGTACAGGCGGAGGGCTCTGACCAAGTCCAACTTGTGGAGAAGAATCTCACGAGGGTGAGACGGGTTCGGGCACAAAGAGGGAAGAACAATGTCTTCGTTAAGGTGGAAAGAGGAGACCACCTTCGGAAGAAATGACGGGACTGGCCAAAGAACTACCTTATCCTGGTGGAAGACGAGATAGGGAGAGCGGCAAGAAAGTGCCACTAGTTCAGATACACGCCTGATTGACGTGATGGCAACTAAGAAGGCGACCTTCCAAGAAAGGAACGTTAGAGACACATCCTGAATAGGTTCAAAGGGGGAATGCTGAAGAACGGACAGAACTAAGTTAAGGTGCCAAGGCTCCACTGGAGGTTGGAAAGGGGGAACAGAATGAGCGGCCCCTTGAATGAATGTGTGAACCTGTGAGCGAGAGGCAATCCTCTTCTGGAAGAGGATGGAAAAAGCAGACACCTGACCCTTAAGGGAGCTGAGAGCCAACCCCGCATCTAGACCGGACTGCAGGAAAGACAGCAGAACTGGTAAGGAGAAGGTCATGGCCGTGACCTGGTTAGATTCACACCAGCGGAAATAGGCCTTCCACGTACGGTGGTAGATGCGGGAGGAGGAGGGTTTCCATGCTCTAATCATTGTTTGGATGACCCTTTCTGATAATCCGGAGGAAGTTAGTACTGCGGCTTCAACAGCCATGCCGTTAAATTGAGCGACTGTGAATTCTGGTGGAGGAATGGTCTCTGAGTGAGAAGGTCCGGGATGTCTGGTAGTCTCCACGGGACGTCGGCGAGAAGGTGCATGAGTTCTGCATACCAAGGACGATGGGGCCAATCCGGGGCCATGAGAATCACCGGGATTTCTTCTGATTTGATCTTCTTGATTAATCTGAGGATGAGCGGGAGTGGGGGGAAGAGGTACGTAAGAGAGAATTGTGATCAGGGGATCCCGTCCGTTGCGAACACCAGCGGATCTCTTGCCATGGACACGAACTGGGGCACCTTGTGGTTCCACCTGGAGGCCAAGAGGTCCACATCGGGGGTCCCCCACCTGAAGCAGATCTGCTGGAAGATGATGGGATTGAGGGACCACTCTCCCGCGGCGAGGCCTTCTCGGCTGAGAAAGTCAGTTGCCCAATTGTCCACTCTCGGAATGTGGACGGCTGAGATCGCTGGGATGTTCTGTTCGGCCCAGTAGAGAATCTGAGACACCTCCTTCATTACTGCTCGGCTGCGGGTTCCTCCTTGGTGGTTTATGTAAGCCACAGTTGTCGCATTTGCGGATTGTACCCGAATTGGGTGTCCGAGGAGCAGGGTCTCCCAGTGTAAGAGAGCCAATCGAACCGACCTGAGCTCCAGAATGTTTATGGGAAGGGTCGTTTCCGGCTCGGTCCAGCGACCTTGAACTGTGAGGTCTTGGAATGTGGCTCCCCAGCCTAGGAGACTGGCATCTGTCATAATGACCTTCCATCGAAGAGGAAGAAATGATCTTCCTTGGAGGATGAGGGGGGAGCATTTCCACCATTCCAGTGACTCTCTGACTCGTGGAGGGAGCACAACTGGGCGATCCAGGGAGTGAAGAGACTTGTCCCATCTTGATAGAAGGAAACCCTGAAGAGGACGTGTATGGAATTGACTGTAGGGCCCCTCTTCTATTGACGCCACCATTTTTCCGAGAATGCTCATGCAATACTGGAGAGAGCAATGGGGAGGGTGTTGGAGGTTCCAAATTCCCTTGAGAATGGCCGAGAGCTTGTCTTCAGGCAGCAGAACCTTCGCCTGTGCAGTGTCAAAGACCATGCCAAGGAATGAGATGCGTTGTGTCGGGATAAGAGATGACTTCGGTCTGTTGATCAACCAGCCGAGACGGATTAGAGTATCCAGGGTGATGCTGAGACTTTCGTGACACTCCGATGCCGAGGGAGCTTTGACTAAAATGTTGTCCAGGTACGGGATGGCCAGGATTTCCCGGGTCCGAAGAATAGCCATGATGGTTGCCATTATCTTGGTGAAGACTCTGGGAGCTGTTGAGAGCTCGAATGAGAGAGCTGTGAATTGAAAGTGTTGATCCTGAACTGCGAAGCGTAAGAATCTCTGATGAGCTGGGAAAATCGGAATGTGAACATAGGCGTCCTGAATATCCACCGAGCAAAGGAACTTCCCGGGTTCCATGGATGCAATCACTGAACGTAGAGACTCCATGCGGAAATGACGGAGACGGACACGCTTGTTGAGCCGCTTCAAGTCCAGAATGGGGCGGACGGTGCCATTCTTTTTCGGAACAACAAAAAGGTTTGAATAAAAACCCTAAAACCGGTCTTGAGTGGGGACGGGGGTGATGACCCCAGAATCTCGCATGGACTGGATGGCCGCGAAGAATCCCCTGGTGAGGGAGGGATCCTTGGGGGGGTGGGACTTGACGAAGCGTGAATGTAGGAGTGAAGAAAACTCTATCTTGTAGCCGTAACAGACAACGTCTGGGACCCAAGGGTCGTCTATCACAGAAAGCCACACTCTTCTGAACAGCCAGAGGCGACCGTCGACTCTGGATGAGAACCCGGGAGTGGGAGCCCAGTCATGCGGAGGAGAATCTGGAGCTGGAGGTCTTGGACTGCTGGCCGCGGGAACGCCAGGAACGCCAGGAGGGTGTTGATTTAAAAGAGGGCTTCTGTCCCTCTTGACGTGCTGGCGACCGCTCTCGATGGATGCTGTTGTTGGCAGAAAATTGTCAAAAGGGACGAAAGGGAAAAGACCGTCTTTTAGAAGGGGCTCGAGGGACCTTTTGCTGAGGAAGGAAGGTACTCTTACCCCCTGTTGCCTCAGAAATGATCTTGTCCAGTTTTTCTCCGAAGAGTCTGGCCCCGAAAAAGGGGAGACTGGTGAGGGACTTTTTGGATGCTGAGTCCGCCTTCCACGCCTTAAGCCACAAGGCTCTGTGGATTGCGGCAATGTTACCGGCTGCCAGTGCGGAAGCAGCGGAGTCGAGGGACGCGGTAACCAGATACTTTCCGGCATGGGTGATCTGATCTGCCAGGTCCGCCAGCTCAGGGCCGGGAGCTTCAGACAGTATACCACGTCGAAGTAGCTTTGCCCAGGCGGAGATAGCCTTGGAGACCCAGCTGGATGCAAAGGCTGGACAGATGGCAGAACCAGAGGCTTCAAAGGCCGACTTGGCTAGGGATTCCATAGTCCTGTCAGAGGGGTCTTTAAGGGAGGCACTGTCAGAGAGTGGTAAGGTGGTACTAGAAGAAAGTCGGCAGATTGGAGGGTCCACTGAAGGAGACGCTGACCACTTCTGAAGAAGTTCCGGTGCAAAGGGGTAAAGAATCTGTGCTCGCTTGCACTTCTGGAAACGCATGTCAGGATGTTCCCACTGTCTAGAGAAAATGTCATCAAATTTCCTGTGGTTGCAAAAGACTCTTGTCGGTTTTTTGGCCCTTGTGAAAGGAACCGACTGACTGGCGGGGGTCGGATCTACATCCTTTACCTCTAGGGTCTGGTTGACGGCAATAACCAGACTGTCCATCATGCTGCTCAGGTTAGAAATATGTTCAGAGTCCAGATCATAGTCCAAATCAGGGTCCTGGTCCGAATCCGGTGCTGCCGCAGATAAGGTAGGAGAGGGAGAGTGTGCCGCTCTGGAGGCCGTGGAGGGGTTAGGAGAGCTGGAGGACGAACCTGAGAAGGACCGCTTCCTAGATCTCTTGTGCGTCCTGCCCTGCCGAGCTAGTAGCGCTGCGGGCTCAGACTCGCTCTGGCCCACCGGGGGGGGGCTCCAGAGGTGGAGGCGGGCAGATGCTCTAGGGCTGAAACCAGGGTTTGAGATACCTTAGTTAGGTTGTCCACGGACTGCGAGAGAACTGCAGCCCACTAAGGTGTGGGGGCCGAGTCCTCGTTACGGGCGGTGGGGGGCTCCGTAGTAGTCATGCTGGGGGTGCTGCAGACTTGTAAAGGGGTGAGGACTGCCCTGAGGGAAACTTCTTTAAACAAGAGGTGCAGGTGAAGTGTAGGACTATGGCCTGTGACTGAGAGCGAGAGGCTCTTGTGTTGGACATTAGACAGAAAAGGAAGAGAGAGAGAGAGGTAGAACAGACAGGAGGATGCCAGGGGGATGGGGTACTGGGGAAGGAGCTGCCTCCCAGTGGCAGGGCTTACCCAGGTTCTGGCGTCCTGTGTTCTGCTGGCGTTGTGTCCCACTGGTGTGTCAGACTACAAGCAGAGGGAGCAGATGTCGGGGCTCCAGGGAGCTGCAGGGGTATGAGGCCGGAGGCTTCACGTGGGACGCTGCCGCCGCACACCGCACAGAGTAGCAGCAGGTAGCTGCGATGGCGTTGGAGAGGCTGTGAGAGCACCCAGACAGGGGGAGGAGCAGGAAAAGGGTGCGCAAAACTGGCGCGCTGCAGAGATAAACCTGCAGGGATTGGCTCAGGGACGGCTGAGAGGGAGAGCGCTGATGATTGGTTGGAAAGGGCGCGCAGGAGAGGCCTGCTGTGACTGACTGCTGGAGCGAGCGGGCCTGCTGGTAAGCAAGGGCTCGCACGATAGGCTGGCCGGGAGGGGGCGTGTCTCGGTCGGGAGCTAGGCCTGGGAGAAGTCGGGGACTAAATTAGAAGTGAGGCTGCAGGGGGATCGGTGGGCAGCGCCGAGGCCGGGGCTGGCACTGTGAAAGGAGGGCGTGCGCGCAGCCTGCGTGGAGGGGAGCTGACTCAGGGTAAGGAAAGGAGATATATATATATATATATATATATATATTTTTTTTTTTAAATATACGGAGACCCCCCATGGCCCGGGGAACGGGAGGGTACCTGTCCTGACGGCTGTTAGTCCCTTTTTGATCCTGGAATGGATATAGGGAGATGGGCATCGGTCATCCTGATCCTCATACGGGTGGCCGGAAGAATCCTGTACCATCTTCGTCTCCCCTCCCTGATCAGGCTGGCTGTGGAAGGCGAGCGTGCAGGGGGAGGGGGGCAAGGACCATCCACCTGTCCCTCTGTGCGGATGCCCCCCAAACTGTCTTGAAAGTGTTAGGGGGGTAGGGTCCTGCCAGACAGACACGGAAGACAACAGTAGTGGCGGACGGACCCCACTTCTGTGCGACCGGTCTCTAGGGGGGAGAGCAGGGTGAGCGATTACACCCTGTCGCCCGACAAGCTGTGTCTGTAAAAAAAAAGAGAAAATATTAAAAATACAAACCTGGGGGGCTGAGCGCAGCCCCAAGTGTGTCCACCTCCCTTGGACACTAAGCTTAAACTGAGGAATAATTGCCAGTTAGTGGGTGTATACTGCATAGGAGGAGTTTACCTTTTTTTGCATAGTGTCACCTCCTAGTGGCAGCAGCATACAACCCATGGTCTCTGTGTCCCCCAATGAAGCGATAAAGAAAACAAGATAGCCAGCACTAAATGTGCACTACAGCACTAAAATTTCCAAACTGTACTTATTATGAAAATTTGATATTTTTGTCAAAAAATTGCAATTATTTGAGCTACCCCCACCACGTCACGGCAAATCTCTTTGGGGCAGTCCTACTCTAAAATATTTTTATATAAAATTTGCCATACGGCCTCACATGTGAAAAAGTAGAACTGTTCTCAGCAGCACTTACTTGGTGCTTTTCAATCCCGTACCCATGACTGAATCATGGCTGTGGGCAGGACAGGCCCAAGCAAATGCTGCTTGAAGTAAATAGCCTGTGGACAGGGCTTGATGACTGAATGTGAACAGCCACCAATTGCCAAAATCAAGACAGGTGGAATACAACCCAAATTGGGGTGCACGGTCAGCCACTGACCAATTCAATGAAGAAAAAACAAAAAAGCTAGCACTAAATGTGCACTACAGCACTAAAAATTCCAAACTGTACTTATTAAAATTTGAGATTTTTGGCAAAAACCTGAAATTTCTTGAGCTACCCCGCCACGTCACGGCAAATCTCTTTGGGGCAGTCCTACTCAAAAATATTTTTATATAAAATGTGCCATATGGGCTCACATGTGAAAAAGTATGTCATGTCAAACTAATGATTCTAATGACAAAAGGGAATTGGAATATAAAAAAGTGGGGGTTTTATTAGGATAATTTGACACATTATGCCTTCTATTGATTAAAGGGAACCTATCAGCTTACAAATCCTGTGAAATTTATGGCATAATGTTATGGAGCAAGATGTGACTGCTAACTGATATTAATCAATATTTTTGCTAACCACCAATTATTCTGGGCTTTGAAGTCAAATAGGTGGCCTTAATCATCAGCAATGAAAAGGTATCTGTATATCCATACTAAGAAGGCTGTCAGACACAGACAGAAGAGGGTTCCTGTGAAAGAGCAGTAGACGAGTCCTTTGCAGTCATAATGCTCATCAATTTTCCTGCTTTGGAGGAGGAAATTGCACCCCTTACCTTTTGAGCCCCTGTGTAGCTGCAAATGTTGCACAATGGCATGTATACACCAGCCACTGATTGGGAGCACATCCTTGAATCTGAAGCTCAGAATGATAAAACACATGAGTAAGATTTCATATAAGTTTTTTGACAAACCATAACCTTAAATACAATCCAAATTCCAAAAATTGTTTAAAGAGCAAATGAAAAGACTAGATATTAGCTACATTTTAGAAATAGTGTCCTTAAAACAAATAACCGGAAGCTTCACATAGTAAATGTTTTGTAAGAATACATCCTCACTGAACTGATAAGATTATATTGATTTCATATACTGATAAATATGTAAACACAAGTTTGGAATTATGGTACAATATGTTCTAGTATCTAGCAGAATAGTTTAATGCTTTGCAAACTGAATCTGGCGGCCGACCAAGTGATTGTAAATTCTCGGGTGTTCTAAATAATGCATGAACTTCAAGAGCTGCCTCAGGTGCCATGTAGAGCTCCAGGATTGTGGTGCAGCATATGTTACAAGAATTTGTAAAACTCAACTAGGAGCTTTGTATCAGCAAGATTCTAACTGATGGTTGTTTTGATATCTCAGCCTGGTAAATGTATGTTTGAGATACAGATCACTTGAACTATGAGTTCAATTTGAGTTCAGGACATCTAAGGTATCCTAGTTCAATAATGATGAGAACATCTGGTCTACAAACATTTTATGGAATCTGGCAACTCTTTATAAGACTTCCACAGATATCCTTTTCATTAGCCAGTCTGCTTAGGCAATGTTATGGAATGCTTTGATGTCAACTTTTCATCAGTATACATAAATCTGGCCTTCAGTGCTAAGGCCCCAGGTTTCCATCTATGAAGTAGCTGGCTGATGGAGCAAGTTGGCAGCAGAGTAATCAGTAAGTTAGGCAAAATCTAAAAGGCTTAATGGCAATCTGTCAACTCCTACTACCCTTACCTACTTAATTACATGTGTCCACACCGCCATTAAAAAAAATGCTCCTCTGTTACAGCAAAATCAACTTTACAGAAAAAAAGGCAGGTTTAAGGGGAATGGACATGCAAGGAAATTAGGGAGGCGGCTAGGAGTAAGAAACGTGATACTAATATTAAATGCCTGTTGGCAAATGCAATAAGTCTTGTAAACAAAATGAATGAGTAGGAGACTCTTATGTCAACCACGGATTACGATGGTGGGGGCATTACAAAAACCTGGCTAGAAGAGAGCCTTGATTGGATGACAAACGTAGAGGGTTACACTACATTCAGAAAGAACAGGAAATGCAAAAAAGGAGGAGGGGTGTGTATATTTATCAAATGTAACCTAAGACCTGTGCTCAATGATGACATTGGGGGGAACTGCAGCAATGTAGAGTCAGTAAGAGTAAATGTACACAGGGAGGGCAATAATGGAAAGCTGCTAATTACAGTTTGCTTTAAGGGGTACTTTGCACACTACGACATCGCAGCTGCGATGTCGGTGGGGTCAAATCGAAAGAGACGCACATCCGGCGTCGCTGTCAACATCGTAGTGTGTAAATCATTTTGGATACGATTAACGAGCGCAAAAGCGTCGAAATCGTATGATCGGTGTAGCGTCGGTCATTTCCATAATTTCGGAAGGACCGATATTACGATGTTGTTCCTCGTTCCTGTGGCAGCACACATCGCTGTGTGTGAAGCCGCAGGAGCGAGGAACATCGCCTTACCTGCGTCCCGGCTGCAATGAGGAAGGAAGGAGGTGGACGGGATGTTTACGTCCCGTTCATCTCCGCCCCCTGCTTTTATTGGCCGCCTGCCGTGTGACGTTGCTGTGACGCCGCACGACCCGCCCCCTTAGGAAGGAGGCGGTTCGCCGGCCAGAGCAACGTCGCAGGGCAGGTAAGTGCATGTGAAACTTCCGTAGCGATAATGTTCGCTACGGCAGGTATCACAAGATATTACAGCTGCGACAGGGGCGGGGACTATCGAGTTCGGCATAGCTACCATCGGCTTGCGATGTCGTAGTGTGCAAAGTACCCCTTAACCTCCTAACATAGCTGAACAGGTAGAGGATGAAATGGTGCAAAAAAATTGAAAAGCCAGCAAATAATAATAATAATAATTATAATCTGCATAATAGCCAGGTGTGTCTGCCCCCCTATTCCGGCATGCACCACAGCACTGTCAGTGACGTCACTGCTCTTCCCACACACGAGCAGTAGCAGCCACATACTGTAGTAGATCACATACACACACACATGAGAACACGGGCACACACACACACACACACACATGTGAACGTACACACACAATCACACTACAGATCACATCCACACACTCATCACATCCAGCGATATTGCTTGCTTCTCGGCGGTGTAAGGACCTGTGTCGCTGTACACTGTGCATTCAGCTTCTAAGACCTGCGGGATGATCACATGGCCAAAAGTACGTGGTATCACTCGATGTGATGAGTGTGTGCGCTCCTCCACCTCCTGTGATAGTGATATATTCTGCAGATCATGACCCCGTACCCCTCTGCAGAGCATCGCTCCTCCACCTCCTGTCATAGTGATATATTCTGCAGATCATAACCCCATACCTCTCTGCAGAGCATCGCTCCTCCACCTCCTGTCATAGGGATATATTTTACAGATCATGACCCCCATACCTCTCTGCAGAGCATTGCTCTTCCACCTCCTGTCATAGGGATAAATTCTGCAGATCATGACCCCGTACTCCTCTGCAGAGCATCGCTCCTCCACTTCCTGTCATAGTGATATATTCTGCAGATCATGACCCCGTACCCCTATGCAGAGCATCACTCCTCTACCTCCTGTCATAGTGATATATCCTGCAGATCATGACCCCGTACGCTCTGCAGAGCATCACTCCTTCATCTCCTGTGATAGTGATATGTCTTTCAAGTTATCACACCATACTCCTCATCAGAGCATCGCTCCTTCATCTCCTGTCACAGTGATATATCCTTACGATTATCACCCTTGACCCCTCTGCAGAGCATTGCTCCTCCACCTTCTGTCATCTTTACATACATCATTGCCAGTTTCTGTAACCCTATTCCAGAATGCACCGCGGCACTGTCAGTTGCGCAGGCACAGTTCGAACTGCGCCTGTGTAAGTGATATACACGTCATCGCGGCTTTCGGGCACGAACTGCGCATGCGCAAGTAATGGTGATGTCACCGCTCTTCCCACACACATGTAGTAGCAGCCACATACTGTAGTAGATCACATACACACACAATCACACTACAGATCACATCCACACACTCACGACATCCAGCGATATCGCTTGCTTCTCAGCGGCGTAAGGACCTGCGATGCTGTGCACTGTGCGTTGAGCTTCTAGGACCTTTGGGATGATCACATGGCCAGAAGTACATGGTATCACTGGATGTGGTGAGTGTGTGCACGCGAAATTGTACCGGTATGTGCGATTTCATGAGTGTGTGTTCTGATGTGTGAGTGTGCGTTCTGATGTGTGTGTGTGTGCGTTCTGATGTGTGCATTCTGATGTGTGCATTCTGATGTGTACATTCTCATGTGTGCGTTCTCACGTGTGCATTCTCATGTGTGCGTTCTCATCTGTGCATTCTCATGTGTGCGTTCTGATGTGTGCATTCTGATGTGTGTGTTCTGATGTGTGCGTTCTGATGTGTGCGTTCTGATGTGTGCATTCTCATGTGTGCATTCACATGTGTGTATTCTCATGTGTGCATTCACATGTGTGCATTCTCATGTGTGCAATCTCATGTGTGCATTCTGATGTGTGCGTTCTCATGTGTACATTCTCATGTGTGCATTCTCATGTGTGCATTATGATGTGTGCATTCTGATGTGTGCGTTCTGATGTGTGCATTCTGATGTGGGTGTTCTGTTGCGTGAGTTCTGATGTGTGCGTTCTGATGTGTGCATTCTGATGTGTGTGTTCTGTTGTGTGAGTTCTGATGTGTGCGTTCTGATGTGTATGTGTGCATTCTGATGTGCGCGTTCTGATGTGTGTCTTCTGATGTGTGTCTTCTGATGTGTGTGTTCTAATGTGTGTGTTCTGATTTGTGAGTGTGTGTTCTGATGTGTGTGTTCTCATATGTGTTCTGATGTGTGTGTTCTGATGTGTGTATTCTTATGTGTGTTGTGTGTGTGTTTTAATGTGTGTTTTCTAATGTGTGTGTTCTAATGTGTGCGTTCTGATCTGTGCATGTGCGTTCTGATCTGTGAGTGTGCATTCTGATGTGTGAGTGTGGGTTCTGATGTGTAAGTGTGCGTTCTGATGTGTGAGTGTGCGTTTTGATGTGTGAGTGTGCGTTCTGATGTGTGTGTGCATTCTGATGTCTGAGTGTGGGTTCTGATGTGTGAGTGTGCGTTTTGATGTGTGTGTGCGCGTTCTGATGTGTGCGTTCTGATGTGTGCATTCTGATGTGTGCATTCTCATGCGTGCGTTCTCATGTGTGCATTCTCATGTGTGCGCTCTGATGTGTGCATTCTCATGTGTGCGTTCTGATGTGTGCGTTCTGATGAGTGCATTCTTATGTGTGCATTCTCATGTGTGCATTATGATGTGTGTACTGATGTGTGCATTCTGATGTGTATGTTCTGATGTGTGCATTCTGATGTGTGTGTTCTGTTGTGTGCGTTCTGATGTGTGCGTTCTGATGTGTGTCTTCTGATGTCTGTGTGCGTTCTGATGTGTGTCTTCTGATGTGTGAGTGCGTGTGTTCTGATGTGTGTTCTGATGTGTGTGTTCTGATGTGTGTGTTTTGATATGTGCGTTCTGATGTGTGCATGTTTATTCTGATTTGTGAGTGTGCATTCTGATGTGTGAGTGCAGATTCTGATGTCTGGGTGTGGGTTCCGATGTGTGAGTGTGCGCTTTGATGTGTGAGTGTGTGCTCTGATTTGTGAGTGTGCATTCTGATGTGTGAGTGTGCGTTCTGATGTGTGTGTTCTCATGTGTGTGTTCTGATGTGTGTTGTGATGTGTGTTCACTTCTAATGTGTGCGTTCTGATGTGTGCTTTCTGATGTGAGCGTGTGCGTTCTGATGTGTGAGTGTGTGTTCTGATGAGTGAGTGTGTGTTCTGATGTGTGAATGTGCGTTCTGATGTGTGAGTGTGCGTTCTGATGTGTGAGTGTGCGTTCTGATGTGTGAGTTTGCGTTCTATTGTGTGTGTTCTGATGTGTGTGTTCTGATGTATGAGTTCTGATGTGTGAGTGTGTGTTCTGATGTGTGAGTGTGCATTCTGATGTGTGAGTTCTGATGTGTGCGTGTGCGTTCTGATGTGAGTGTGTGTTCTGATGAGTGAGTGCGTATTCTGATGTGTGAGTGTGCGTTCTGATGTGTGAGTGTGCGTTCTGATGTATGCGTTCTGATGTGTGCGTGTGAGATCAGCAAAAAGCATAGCGAGAAAAAAATCAAAACATCAATGTTACATTTTTTAAAATGCAATAACAGGCGATCAAAACTGCGTATCTACCCAAGAAATGTAAAATTAAAAATGTCAGCTCAAGGCACAAAAAATAAGCTGTTACTGAGCCCCAGATTCAAAAAGATGAGAGAACTATGAGTCTTGGAAAATAACGACAAAAGTGCAAATCTATTTTATTTTTTTTTTACAAATGTTTTTTCACCACATAGATAAAAGTAAAAGTACACGTTTGGTATGTATGAACTTTTACTGACCTGGGAAATCATAATGTCAGGTCAGTTTTTTTTACCATATGGTAACCATGGTGAATTAAAAAAAAAAATTGTGAAATTTCACTTTTTTTTGCAATTTCACCGCACTTGGAATTTTTTTTCCAATTTTACAGTACAATTTTGGGCAGAATGAATGGAATCATTCAAAAGTACAACTTGTACTGCAAAAAATCCCCATCTAATGGCTATATTGTTAGAAAAATATAAGAGTTATGTCTCTTGGAAGAAGGGAGGAAAAAATTAAAACTAAAATCACCTGGGGGGCGAATAACAGCTTTTATGTTTGTTTTGTGAGAAGGATCATGTAGACTACTGGGATCAAATCTTTTAAATTGTGAGCTATTTCCAAACATGGCAGATAGTGTTTAAAAAAAATAAGTATCATCATTTTTAATCCTTATATATTATGGGCAATAATATGGATGTTATCCTGGTGTAAACTGCCGGTGATATACTTTGATTCTTTTTCTTAAGTTAGTTATTGTGGCTTTGTTTGTTTCACAAAGTTTTTTATGGATCAGGATGAAGACGAATACTAGTCGCCGAAACGCATAGTCCGCTGCACCATCTGTGCCTATAACTTCGCCCATGTACTTTTTATTGACGACATGTACTTAAAGCAGCATTTTAACAAGGATTGGAATAAAGTAAAATTTTATGGAATCTGGATAACTGCTCGATATTTTTCCTCTTTGTATGGTTTGAATTCACCAAGTGTTGATTCCACCCTTTCCATGTAGAGCCCTCCACACAGAAGACTGCTTCATACAATATAAGGAGAAGGTTGCCTTAAGGGGGCTTTACACGCTACGACATCGCTAATGCGAACTCGTTGGGGTCACGGAATTGGTGACGCACATCCGGCCGCATTAGCGATGCCGTTGTGTGTGACACCTATGAGCGATTTTGCATCGTTGCAAAAACGTGCAAAATCGCTCATCGGTGACATGGGGGTCCATTCTCAAAAATCTTTACTGTAGCAGTAACGAGGTTGTTCCTCGTTCCTGCGGCAGCACACATCGCTCCGTGTGACACCGCAGGAACGAGGAAGCTCTCCTTACCTGCCTCCTGGCCGCTATGCGGAAGGAAGGAGGTGGGCAGGGTGTTACGTCCCGCTCATCTCCGCCCCTACGCTTCTATTGGGCGGCCGCTCAGTGACGTCGCTGTGACGCCGCACGGACCGCCCCCTTATAAAGGAGGCGGTTTGCCGGTCACAGCGTCGTCGCTGGGCAGGTAAGTATGTGTGACGGGTCTGGGCGATGTTGTGCGGCACGGGCAGCGATTTGCCCGTGTCGCACAACAGATGGGGGCGGGTACCCACACTAGCGATATCGGGACCGATATCGCAGTGTGTAAAGCGGCCTTTAGTTCTTTCTTCTTTACATTTTTTTTATAGCTTTCAATAGTTAGAAAAATGCATGTAGGCAAGCCAAGAGCCATATGTTGGATGCATTGCAGTTGGGTATATGATCAGTTAATTATTTGCCTCAATATATTTGGTAATATATCTTACAGACTATTAGAACAGTTTTTGACATATAACTCTTACTGAATATATTTTTTTTTATTATTTTATCATTTATTATTTTTCCCATACCACTATTCCATCAAATAGCATTTACACCCCCACTGTCTTTCTTATTGTCCTTATTTCACAGTGATATATAAATATTGCGTGCTAAATACATGTCCATTTCAATAAAACTATCACTATTGATTTAGAACTAAAATAAAGTAGTCTTTGCAAATTATCTCTACTAATCAATACAACAGCAAAAGTAATATTTAATCCTATAAATCTTTTTAATCTTTCCATATAAATGGGCAGCATTAATGTATAATTAAGCTGATAAACTTAATACACTAATTTATTTAAGTAATTGGTTCATAAGTACTTCAGTCAAAGTGAATTACTTTGTTATAGACTGTTTTTTATTTTTAGGTGGCACGTTCTATCCATTCATGTGCAGTAGTAGATAGTTGAGTGAAAAGGTGAAGAAATGTTTGGTATTTTTTTAAACATCTGCTAACATATCAATATTTGATCTATATTTTAAAAGTATATACAGTTGAACATGAAATTCACTTGAACATACACAGAAACAAAGCAAAATGCAATAATAATATTATGAACAAAAAATATAGATATTCCACTTCTTGTTGGGGAAAAAAAGTAAGAACACCCTTAAAGCAAACTTGTCAATTCCTTTTCTTAACCAAAACCACAATCATAGTGTTATACTGCTTAGTAATAGCTTCCTCAACATGATCCTGGATAAAACCTCATTTAGACGTTCATATTGCACATACGAGTTTTGTCTGTATTTTTTATGGAAACAACACATAATCAGTATAATATATGGTGCTATTCACATGTCCGTTTTTCTGGATGCACAGGTGAAAATGGACAATGCAAGTCTAGGTGTCCTTGAAAAACACTTGCATCATTCGGATGGCAACCTTATATTGTACTTGTTTAACATTGAAAAGGTAGGAGAATCTTCACAATTTATTTATTTATTGCTACATCCATCTGTGAAATAAACTATTGACACACTGATTGGAAAAACAGACACTAATGACACACTGATCCAAAACACTAATTACAGATTTTTTCACTTCTGTGTTTAAATATTGACATGTGAATAAGACTTAAGACTGGTTTCTCACATCTTACATTTAAGGTTTGAGCACCAAACACAATCTGCAGACCCGCCAGAAGTCTCCTAACCTCATAGGTATATACTAGCTGTTCCCAGCCAGCTAACGCTCGGCACACTCACACATGTCAAGCTGAGCTGATTCAGCCAATGACAAAGGCCGTGTAATACTAAATTGCAACTCCCAGCATTTTTCAGGTCGCGTTTTCGTTGCCAGTCGATAATTATCAACTTCCTTTATATGTAATTCAACCACTTCAATGCTACTGAATGTTGTCATTATTAACTTTAGTTTAATTAATCACCAGCAGTGTTGATTACATATGAATCGGCGTGCCGAGCGTTAGCTCGCTGGGAACAGGTAGTATATATATATACATGTGCTTACTGATCACACCTGGACCTGGCTGCAGGACATTAACAAAACATGATGTAAAAAATGCTGGGAGTTGCAATTTACGCAGCCTTTGTCTGTCATTGGCTGAATCAGCTTAGCTGGAGATATGTGAGTGTGCAATGTACACAACAGGATTTGTGTGAATCAGCTCAGCTTGAGATGTGTGAGTGTGCAATGTACATAACGGGATTTGTGTCTGTGCTTACAGGACCTGTGATGATCTCACATGGAGGGGAGGAGTCATGGGGTCACATGATCAGCCTTTCAGTGTATACAGGATTCTGATGTGATGGTGCTGGATGAGGTGAAGTTTATGTGTGGAACGGCTGTAGTGATGTCACTTGGAGGGAAGGGATTAGCGAGTAACTACGAGTAATCATATCGGCTTTTATATATATTGGCACCCCTGCAATTCTGTCAGATAATACTCAGTTTCTTCTTGAAAATGATTGCAATCACAAATTCTTTGTTATTATTATCTTCATTTATTTTGCTTGTAATGAAAAAAACACAAAAGAGAATGAAACAAAAATCAAATCATTGATCATCTTTACTTTACTAGTCCGCATGCTCATAGACCCTTCCATGATCTCATCTGGTGCACAGAACCACCGCCGGAGGATGCCATCATGGTTTTACTGCAGTTGTATGCTATTCGGCTCCGCAAAGCATTCAACTGCAGTAAAGCCCTGACAGCACTGGCAGCCATGTACAACCCGCAATCATTGAGAGCCGCGGGCACATCGACCCCTTGATGATCGTGCATGGAGCCGCAGCTGCTGTCAGTGCTTTACTGCAGTTAAATGCTTTGCGGCACTGTAAAGCATTTAACTGCAGAAAAGCCATGAAGGCAACTTGCAGCGGTGGTTCCTTGCAGTGGACGGGATCATCGAGCAGTCTATGTGTCTTGCGGTCTGAAAGAAGCAAGTAAAGACAACGCGGGAACGGAGGAGGAGAGGTGAGAATATATATTTTTTTCTTCGGCTCCTCCTGAGGACTTACTTCTTCTCTGCAGCCATGCGCGTCCTCTTCTCTGCTGCCCCGGCCACAGTGTAATGACAGCCACTGCATGTTGTTGTGGGGGTGAGGAGCTCTTTGCCTCAGTCCTGTTGCTGGCTGCAGTTTGTGATTGAAAGGCTGGGGGACCATAAGGAGTAATTTACACGCTGCAACATTGCTAGCCAATGATAGCGATGCCGAGCGCGATAGTACCCGCCCCCGTCGCACATGCGATATCTTGTGATAGCTGCCATAGCGAACATTATTGCTACGGCAGCTTCACATCGACTTACCTGCCCTGTGACGTCGCTCTGGCTGGAGACCCGCCTCCTTCCTAAAAGGGCGGGTCGTGCAGCATCACAGCGACGTCACTCGGCAGGCGTCCAATAGAAGCGGAGGTGCAGAGATGAGCGGGACGTAAACCTCCCGCCCACCTCCTTCCTTCCGCATAGCCGGTGGAGGCAGGTAAGGAGAAGATCTTCGCTCCTGCGGCTTCATACACAGCGATGTGTGCTGCCGCAGGAAAGAGGAACAACATCGTACCTGTCGCTGCAGCAAAATTATGAAAATGACCGACACTACACAGATCACCGATTTACGATGCTTTTGAGATCGGTTATCAGTGCATCTAGGCTTTACACCTTGCGACGTCGTTACTGGCGCCAGATGTGCGTCACTTTCGATTTGACCCCGACGACATTGCAGTAGCGATGTCGGAACATGCAAAGTACCCCTAAGAGCGAGGGGGCCCTCAGAGCGTGGGGGCACTGCCCAGTCTGCCCACACATTATGCCGACCCTAAGAAACAGGCATCCCCGAGGCGCTGTACACAGTCCCGCACTATATAAGGCACAGGGGCCCACTGAGGGCCCGGGGCCTACCGGGTGATTCCCCGGTACTCCGGTGGGCCAGTCCAAACCTGCAAGTATCCAACTGCTCGTTATGAATATCCAGCACCCAAACATGGTAGTGCTCGCTTAACATTAGTGAAAAGTAATGGTATAGGAAACTGGTATCTTCCAAAAGTAACATAGTTAATCACATGAATAACAGAGAAAATAAATAAAATGCAAAAAAGCAAATAAACTGAGGCTTGTAGCAAGAAATGGTTTACTGCAGGATAGAAGAGAGGTATAGGCAAACTGAAGATTCACCTGAAGAGAATGTGTTACTTCAGTTGCAAAGGCTTAAGGCCGCTTTACACACAACGACATCGCTAACGAGATGTCGTTGGGGTAACGGAATTCGTGACGCACATCCGGCCTCATTAGCGACCTCGTTGCATGTGAAACGTACAAATGACCGCTAACGATCAAAAATACTCACCTTATCGCTGATCGTTGTCCGGTCGTTCTAATCCCAATTATCGTTGCTGCTTTTACACGCAGGTTGTTCGTCGTTCCTGTGGCAGCACACATCGCTATGTGTGACACCACAGGAACAAGGAACTACATCGTACCTGCAGCCGCCGGCAACGAGGAAGGAAGGAGGTGGGCGGGATGTTATGGCCGCTCATCTCCACCCCTCCGCTTCTATTGGACGTTTGCCGTGTGACGTCGCTGTGACGCCGCACGAACCGCCCCCCTTAGAAAAGAGGCAGTTTGCCAGCCATACCGAGGTTGCAGAGAAGGTAAGTCTGTGTGATGTGGCCAAGCGATATTGTGCGCCACGGGCAGCAATTTGCCAGTGACAGACAAACAACGAGGCGGGTGTGATCGGCAGCGACATCGCTAGCGATGTCGCTGTGTGTAAAGTGCCCTTTAGTGTGGACTATACCAAAAACAACAAATAACTTTGTAACTTGCTTGCTGAGTGGTATGTATTGAACACCTAGTAAGCTGTACTGATCTGTGAATAAAATGTTGGTTGTGGGGTAGAAGTCAGGCGTAGCAGTGGAGATGTTGGATACCTGTTGGAGCTGAATCAAGGGAATTAGAATTGATCAAACTTTAGGCGACCGAACATAATGTTACTTAATACTCAACCTGTTCTCAGCCTGAACTGGAAGAAAAAGTTCTAGGATGATGATGCTGGAGGAGTTTGCCAGGTTTCCTCAGAATCCTGCATAGACTACTGAACAAGGAGGCAGTAATTGGAGAAGGGAGCAAGGCCTGGCACTGAACTGAGACAGGAAACAATTTGACTATAGAAATAAACCAGGACTTTTATAAGACAATACTCTGGCAGACCATGCTCAGTATGGGAATGAGAAGACATTGTATGTTTGGACAAATTAAAGACAACATACTGTTAACAGAGCCTTACACAAGATGGGGCAAATGGTATAATATTAGACTGCATTGCTAAATTGAACATCACCATTATAGAATCCATCATTATAAAATCTTCTACATTGTACCAAAGGTATCTTTACCTCTTTCACTGGAAACCTCAGTCACCAGCTACCAACTTCCTCCATGTTGTAGAATTAGCTAAATTCATCAGGGATTGTTCATGTTTAAAATTTACCTTATACAAAAAGTATTAATAGTTTTTTTCTTACAACTGTTTTTTAACGCCAAAACCAGCACCCAGCGCTGTCCCCTGCAGGGATGCCAGCAGTCTCACCTTCTAAGCCACCCAGTGGTGACTGCTCAATCACTGGTTCCTGCTGCTATCTTCCGGGGGCTGTGCACACCACACAGGCCTCCCAAGAGTGCCCTAAGGATATGTGCCCATAAGAGTTTGTACCTGCGGATATATCCGCAGGTACATCCGCAGATTTCCCACAGCGGCTCGCCGGAATCTGCAGCTATTTTTAGCTGCGGTAGTACAGTGAAATAGCTTTCGTAAACCTGCGGGCAGTCGTGCGGCTTACCTGTGGAAGTCCCGACTAGAGTTGAGCGCGGTTCGAGGTTCTCCAGTTCGCGGCTCGAGTGATTTTGGGGGCTGTTCTAGATAGAACTAGAACTCGAGCTTTTTGCTGAAGCTTGATAGTTCTAGATACGTTCGAGAATGGTTCTAGCAGCAAAAAGCAGGGCTTTTTACAGCTACAGTGTGCAGGAGCCATCGCTGGCAGCCTGCCAGAAGCTGGTAACCAAGATAAACATCGGGTATCCAAGCAAAGCGTTTTGGTTAGTAACCCGATGTTTATCCTAGTTACGTGCTGGAAGCCCACACTTCCCCGCTCAGCTAGCTCCGCCACCTCCTGCACGCGGCATGTACCCATACATACACAAACACACACACGTCCCCAGCCATGCAGTCCACGACACTGACGTCCTCCTGGCACTCTGCACACATGGTCCCGCTCGGCTTACCTGCGGTGATGAAGTCCCGACCTCAGCGCTGTCACTGTCCTCCATGGCCGCCGCTTGTCACATCACCTTCTCTCGCTTCCGACCTGAGACTGACTAGCGGTGACGTCACGGGCCTCTCGCAATACTTGGCTGTGAAGGCGGCGGTCATTGAATAGGTGCTGTCGTGCAGTGCAGTGCAGGAGATCAGCGCAGGTAATGTACCTCGCTGACAGCAGCACTTGTCATGCCCTGCAGTGACCTGGGCTGACCCATTGATGTTAGCTCAGGTCACTGCACTGCTCTCTCAGCCAATGGGGAACATCCTGCTCTTCATTGACTGGGACAGTGTGGATCAACATGGCAACCCCTTGGATTACACCAGACCTGGATTTGTTTTTCTTTCTAATAAATTGGTTAAAGAGGGAATGTATTGGGGAGTATTTTTTCAAATAAAAATGTGTTTGTCGTCTATTTTTTTTTATTACTGACTGGGTTGGTGATGTCGGCTATCTGATAGACGCCTGACCTAACTAACCCCAGGGCTTGATGCCAGGTGACATTACACATCTGGTATTAACCCCATATATTACCCCGTTTGCCACCACACCAGGACGCGGGATGAGCTGGGGCGAAGCACCAGGATTGGCACATCTAATGGATGCGCCACTTCTGGGGAGGCTGCGGCCTGCTATTTTTAAGCTGGGGAGAGTCCAATAAACATGGACCTCCCTAGTCTGAGAATATCAGACCCCAGCTGTCTGCTTTACCTTGGCTGGTGATCCAATTTTGTTTTTTTTTTTAATTATTTATTTAATTTAAAATAACAGCGTGGGATGCCCTCAGTTTTGGATTACCAGCCAAGGTGAGGTTGCCAGCTGTGGTCTACAGGCTGCAGCCGTTTGCTTTACCCTAGCTGCCTACAAAAATAGGGGGAACCCTACGTCATTTTTTTTTTTCATTTTTTTGGCTAAATACAAACCTAAGCACCCCTTAGTGCCACATGAAAGGCACCAAAGGGTGCAAAATTACAAAATGCAGGAGAGTGGGACATTATGTGTCTTTCTGCCATTATAATGACAGAAAAGACTGATATGAAGTGCACAAGCACAAGAAAATCACCAGAGCGCTCTACGCTGTGAAAAGCAGTACAAAATGGCACTGGAGTGAACATGTGACCGCCTCATGTAGGATGAAGCTATGGATCCTGGGTAAATGTATGCATTTACCCTCCTTCAGTTTTTTTGCAGTACACAAAAAAAACGGAAGGCACACGGATGAAAAACAGATGACATACGGACCGTCTACGGAACGGAAACGGATGCCACACGGATGCACCCGTGAAAAAAAACGGACTGTTTTTTTGCAGACCGCAAAAATGGATCGGTCGTGTTAATGTAGCCTTATTCTGATCTGCCGTTTATAAACAGCAGGCAGAAATAAGTGAATAACGCCCCCCAGCGTCAGAAAATCTCTGGGGTTTCAGGGCTAGCTGAGACCCTGGAGATCATGATTCAGGACGGTTTTTCCGGTCCCCGCTCACGTGATCACAGGTATACACCGTACACCGATGATCCCGTTACTAGAGATGAACGAAGCGGTCCCGGTTCGGCTCGAGGTCGGTTCGCCGAACGGAGCTCCCGTTCGAGTTCGGTTTGTCGAACGTTCGACGAACCGAGCTCGAACCGCATAGGAAACAATGGCAGGCATTCACAAACACATAAAAACACAGAGAAAACACCCTCAAAGGTGTCCAAAAGGTGACAAACAACTCACAACACAACACAAACACATGGGAAAGTGACAAGGACATATACTCATGCGAAAATAAAAGAGCTGGACAAGGAAAAAGAGGAGGACACACAGATATAGGCATGGAACGCCCTTCTAAAATCATGTAAAACACCGCAAGGTGACTCCAAGCGGAGTCTCCCTTTTTTCCAAAAATTGGGCCACACACACACCCACCCCTTCAGTGGCAGCAGTTGTGCCCCAGTTGTACACTTCACAGCTAGATTTGCATCAAGCACATTCAAAAATACGCCATAATTAACCGTCCCCAGGATGACACCGGGGTAGGTAGCAAAGTCTTTCCTGATCCCAGCTCTGTTCATCTTGGATCATTTTTAAAAAACACAGCAAGCAAGGGTTACGCCAAGCGGAGTCTCCCTTTTTTTCCAAAAATTGGGCCACACACACACCCACCCCTTCAGTGGCAGCAGTTGTGCCCCAGTTGTACACTTCACAGCTAGATTTGCATCAAGCACATTCAAAAATACGCCATAATTAACCGTCCCCAGGATGACACCGGGGTAGGTAGCAAAGTCTTTCCTGATCCCTTGGATCATTTATAAAAAAACACAGCAAGCAAGGGTTACTCCAAGTGGAGTCTCCCTTTTTTCCAAAAATTGGGCCACACAGACACCCCATCAGTGGCAGCACTTGTGCCCTAGTTGCAAACAGGATGTTTTGATTTGCATCAAGCACATTCCAAATCCACAAGCATTTACTCTCCCCAGGATGACACAGGGGTAGTAAATTCCTTGTGGATCCATGACTTGTTCATTTTGATGAACGTCAGTCTGTCCACAATGTCACTGGACAGACGCGTGCGCTTATCTGTCAGCACACACCCAGCAGCACTGAAGACACGTTCAGAGACAACGCTGGCAGCTGGACACGACAAAATCTCCAAGGCGTAAGTTGAAAGCTCTGGCCATTTTTCAAGATTTGAAGCCCAAAATGAGTAAGGCTCCATTTGCAAAGTCATGGCATCGATGTTCATTTGGAGATACTCCTGTATCATCCTCTCCAGCCGTTGACTATGTGACAGACTTGTTTTCTCTGGTTGCCTTGCAAAGGACTGTGTAAAAAAATTATGAAAAGATTCCATAAAATTGCTGTTACCAGCACCAGATACGGTGCTACTAGTACGGGTAGACTGTTGAAGATGACGAGACCGTCCCATGTTTGTCAAGTTACAACTGGGAGATTCACTCCCTGCACCTGCACGGTTGTTTGGTGGAAAAGCCGAGCTAAGATCGAGTAACAGCTTCTGCTGATACTCCTGCATACGTGCGTCCCTTTCTATGGCTGGAATTATGTCACAAAATTTTTACTTGTACCGGGGATCTAATAGTGTGGCAAGCCAGTAGTCATCATCACTTCTAATTTTGACAATACGAGGGTCATGTTGGAGGTAGTGCAACAAGAAGGCGCTCATGTGTCTTGCGTGGCCATGCGGACCAAGTCCACGCTGTGTTTGTGGCATAGAGGTGCTAACCGTTCTTTCTTCCTCTGACATCTCCCCCCAACCTCTTTCAACTGAAGTTTGACCAAGGTCTCCCTCATCCGCTGAGTCTTCCATGTCCATGGACAGTTCGTCCTCCATTTCTTCATGTTCTCCTGCACCTTCCTCAACATCTCGCCTGCTACCATGCGCCTTTGTTGATCCCTGTCCCCCATGGTCCCATGCCTGCCGCCTTGGTGATGATGAACGTCTGGACCTTGGTGATGTTGTTGTGTCTTGCGCATATGAATCCTCCTGTAGTTCCTCCCCTTCCTGTTGTCCCACCCCCTGACTCCGAATAGTGTTTAGCGTGTGCTCCAGCATGTAATTGACTGGAATTGTCATGCTGATAATGGCATTGTCAGCGCTAAACATATTCGTCGCCATGTCGAAGGGTGCATAGGTCCTTGATCTGAGACCACTCCATCAGGGTGATCTGCCCCACCTCTGCATCTCGTTGGCCCAGGCTATACGTCATGACGTATTGCACCTGGGCTCGACGGTCCTGCCATAGTCGCTGTAACATGTGGAGAGTCGAATTCCAGCGTGTCGGCACATCGCATTTCAGGCGATGAACTGGCAGGCCGAAAGACTTCTGGAGCGATGCAAGTCGCTCAGCTGCGGCGGTTGAATGGCGGAAGTGAGCAGACAGTTTTCGTGCCCTGGTCAGAAGGCCATCTAGGCCGGGATAGTGTGTTAAGAATTGCTGGACAACAAGGTTCAACACGTGAGCCATACAAGGCACGTGTGTCACCTTGCCCAGGCGAAGGGCCGCACCCAGGTTTGTAGCATTGTCGCACACGGCCTTACCAGGCTGCAGGTTGAGTGGAGACAACCATTTATTAAACTCGGACCGCAGAGCTAACAACAACTCCTCAGCTGTGTGACTCCTATTCCCAAGACATGTCAAGCTAAAGACCGCCTGATGCCGTTGCGCTCTGCTGCCAGCATAGTAATGAGGGGTGCGTGATTCCTTCTGCGCAGTGAGAACGCTGGTGGCCTGACCAGGCAGGCTTGGGGCGGAGGTGGAGGACCCAGATGAGGTGGAGGAGGCAGAAGCAGTGGCGGAACTTGGACAGACAGAGAATTGACACACAAGTCGTGGTGACGGCAAGACTTGTGCAGCAGACCCTTCACCATCTATCACCATAGTTACCCAGTGCCCAGTCAGCGACATGTAAAATCCCTATCCATGATTACTGGTCCAAGTATCGGTGGTGAAATGCACCCGTTGACACACAGAGTTTCTCAAGGAAGCGGTGATGTTGTGTGCGACATGCTGGTGTTGCGCGGGCACACCTTTCTTAGAGAAGTAGTGGCGACTGGGCATCTGGTAATGGGGCACAGTGACAGACATAAGGTCTTTAAAATCCTGTGTGTCCACCAGGCGGAAAGGCAGCATTTCGGTAGCCAAGAGCTTACAGAGGGATAAAGTCAATCTCTTAGCTTTGTCATGGGTCGCAGGAAATGGCCTTTTATTTGTCCACATCTGAGGGACAGAGATATGGCTGCTGTGTGTTGACGGTGTTGAGAAGGGTGTCCCTGGAAAAATGCAGCTTTGTGAGGAAAGTGCAGGCGGAGACATGATGCCGCCTTCATCCAACGTTGGTGCTATCGATGTCTGAGAGAGCTGTACACTCGCACTTGTTTCCCCTTCCAAACCAACTGACGACCTAACAAGCAAACTGTCTGTTGCGGTTACAGTGGTGGTAGTTGTGCGTGGAAAACCAGGTGTGACAGCTGTCCCCACAGTCCTAGAAGAGCGCGCGGATGCACTGGAATGGGCAGGCGGTGGATGGTTCGCTCCGCTAGGCCGCATTGCAGCACGGTGAGCTTCCCACCGAGACATATGATATTTATTCATGTGACGATTCATGGAAGAAGTTGTCAAACTGCTGAGGTTTTGACCTCTACTAAGAGAACCATGACAAATTTTACAGATCACATAATTTGGGCGATCTTTTGCTATGTCAAAAAAGGACCAGGCTAGGCAAGGCTTAGAGGGCATGCGACCTGTTGATCCACCCCGACAAGTGCTCAGAGGCACAGTGGTGGCTGAGGATGCAGTTGTAGACGTGCTACCAGTACTCCGACTCTGTCCAGGAAGTTGTGTTTGCACTCCCCTCACCCTCAGACCGAGCCTCTTCTTGCCCTGACCGAATATTTAAGTTGTCATCCCAATCTGGTATCTGTGTCTCATCGTCATCAGTATGTTCCTCATTGTCTATAACCACAGTTGTTACAGTTTGTGACAAAGGGTCAACATTATGCTCAGAAACTTGGTCCTCACGGCCTGAATCAGAGTCACAAAGGTTCTGGGCATCACTGCAGACCATTTCCTGTTCTGTACTCACTGTAGCTTGGGAGAAGACCTCTGATTCCCAGGCTATAGTGTGACTGAACAGCTCTGCAGACTCAGCCATCTCAGTTCCACCATACTGTGCAGGGCGGATGGAGACTTCAGAGCTGGGAGAAAGCAAGTTTGATTGGGATGACAACTCAGAGGACTGGTGTTTTTCGGATGCGGTAGTTGAGGTGGCGGAGAGGGCACTTGTTGGACCACTTGAGATTCATTCAAGCATTTTCCTTTTTTGGCCATCATCTACCTTTGTTCCAGTTGTCCGTGTCCGTAAAAAAGGGAGCACATCAGATTGTCCACGGTAAGTAGTAGACATCTTACTTTTGCTGGTAGATCGTCTATCTTCAGCAGATGTTAATGGAGCTTTGCCACCTTCCCCACGGACAAACCCTTTTTTTCCTTTTCCAACATGCCTCTTCCCCTTTCCACCAGCATCTGTAATTTTGCCACTCATTTTGATTGTGACAAGATTGTGCACTTAAAATGTGGTAGTAAAAAATTGAGAGGTGGTGTAGATTTCAGCGGTGGTCTAGCTTTATTAACAGGAGAATAAACAACAATAATTATTTCTGACAATGCAACTACGGCCCTTAAACTGGCAGCAGTGTTTGCTAGTATAATTGGCTTAGAGTTAGTAACTATCAGTTTCAGTGTGCAATGCAGGCAGACGTGCTGCAAATATCTTTGCACTAGTGGGACAATACAGAAGTCCAACAGCCACGTTTAGGATGCCACTAAGTTCACTCAGTGTTTGCTAGTATAATGGCTTAGTAACAATGAGTTTGAGTGTGCAATGCAGGCAGACGAGCTGCAAATATCTTTGCACTAGTGGGACAATACAGAAGACCAACAGCCACTTTTATGATGCCACTAAGTTCACTCAGTGTTTGCTAGTATAATGGCTTCGTAATAATGAGTTTGAGTGTGCAATGCAGGTAGAGGTGCTGCAAATATGTTTGCACTAGTGGGACAATACAGAAGTCCAATAGCCACGTTTAGGATGACACTAGGTTCACTCAGTGTTTGCTAGTATAATGGCTTAGCTACAATGAGTTTGAGTGTGCAATGCAGGTAGAAGTGCTGCAAATATCTTTGCACTAGTGGGACTATACAGAAGTCCAACAGCCACGTTTAGGATGACACTAGGTTCACTCAGTGTTTGCTAGTATAACGGCTTAGCTACAATGAGTTTGAGTGTGCAATGCAGGAAGAGGTGCTGCAAATATCTTTGCACTAGTGGGACTATACAGTAGTCCAATAGCCACGTTTAGGATGACACTAGGTTCACTCAGTGTTTGCCAGTATAATGGCTTAGCTACAATGAGTTGGAGTGTGCAATGCAGGCCGACGTGCTGCAAATATCTTTGCACTAGTGGGACAATACAGACGTCCAATAGCCACGTTTAGGATGACACTAGGTACACTCAGTGTTTGCTAGTATAATGGCTTAGCTACAATGAGTTGGAGTGTGCAATGCAGGCAAACGTGCTGCAAATATCTTTGCACTAGTGGGACAATACAGAAGTCCAATAGCCACGTTTAGGATGACACTAGGTACACTCAGTGTTTGCTAGTATAATGGCTTAGCTACAATGAGTTGGAGTGTGCAATGCAGGTAGAGGTGCTGCAAATATCTTTGCACTAGTGGGACTATAAAGAAGTCCAATAGCCACGTTTAGGATGACACTAGGTACACTCAGTGTTTGCTAGTATAATGGCTTAGCTACAATGAGTTTGAGTGTGCAATGCAGGTAGAGGTGCTGCAAATATCTTTGCACTAGTGGGACTATACAGAAGTCCAATAGCCACGTTTAGGATGACACTAGGTTCACTCAGTGTTTGCTAGTATAATGGCTTAGCTACAATGAGTTGGAGTGTGCAATGCAGGCAGACGTGCTGAAAATATCTTTGCACTAGTGGGACTATACAGAAGTCCAATAGCCACGTTTAGGATGACACTAGGTACACTCAGTGTTTGCTAGTATAATGGCTTAGCTACAATGAGTTTGAGTGTGGAATGCAGGTAGAGGTGCTGCAAATATCTTTGCACTAGTGGGACAATACAGAAGTCCAACAGCCACGTTTAGGATGCCACTAAGTTCACTCAGTGTTTGCTAGTATAATGGCTTAGTAACAATGAGCTTGAGTGTGCAATGCAGAGGTGCTGCAAATAGATTTGCACTAGAGGGACACTAATGGAAGTCCAACAGCCACTTTTAGGATGCCACTAAGTTTCCTCAGTGTTTGCTAGTATAATGGCTTAGTAACAATGAGTTTGAGTGTGCAATGCAGGCAGACGTGCTGCAAATATCTTTGCACTAGTGGGACAATACAGAAGTCCAACAGCCACCTTTATGATGCCACTAAGTTCACTCAGTGTTTGCTAGTATAATGGCTTCGTAATAATGAGTTTGAGTGTGCAATGCAGGCAGACGTGCTGCAAATATGTTTGCACTAGTGGGACAATACAGAAGTCCAACAGCCACGTTTAGGATGCCACTAAGTTCACTCAGTGTTTGCTAGTATAATGGCTTAGTAACAATGAGTTTGAGTGTGCAATGCAGTCAGACGTGCTGCAAATATCTTTGCACTAGTGGGACAATACAGAAGTCCAACAGCCACTTTTATGATGCCACTAAGTTCACTCAGTGTTTGCTAGTATAATGGCTTCGTAATAATGAGTTTGAGTGTGCAATGCAGGCAGACGTGCTGCAAATATGTTTGCAGTAGTGGGACAATACAGAAGTTCAACAGCCACGTTTAGGATGCCACTAAGTTCACTCAGTGTTTGTGAGTATAATGGCTTAGTAACAATGAGTTGGAGTGTGCAATGCCGGCAGACGTGCTGTAAATATCTTTGCACTAGTGGGACAATACAGAAGTCCAACAGCCACGTTTAGGATGCCACTATGTTCAATCAGTGTTTGCTAGTATAATGGCTTAGTAACAATGAGTTTGAGTGTGCAATGCAGGCAGAGGTGCTGCAAATATCTTTGCACTAGTGGGACAATACAGAAGTCCAATAGCCACGTTTAGGATGCCACTAGGTTCACTCAGTGTTTGCTAGTATAATGGCTTAGCTACAATGAGTTTGAGTGTGCAATGCAGGCAGACGTGCTGCAAATATCTGTGCACTACTGGGGCAATACAGCAGTCCAACAGCCATGTTAAGGATGCCACTAAGTTCACTCAGTGTTTGCTAGCATAATGGCTTAGTAACAATGAGTTGGAGTGTGCAAAGGGCAGGAGGGTACAGTGGCAGGGTTGTGGGTCTCTGGGTAGAGGAAATGAAGCCTGCCTTTCTATCCCTCCTAATGGGGAAATGCAGCGAGGAAATCCCTGACCTTAGCTACACAGACGCTGTCATCTTGTGTAGCTGTTAAACTCTGTTTTCAGGACCTGTCACCTATGGCTCTGACCTGATGCCGGTATGAGCCCTTAAAAGGACTGATAGAAAGTGCTATCCCCAAGCTGTCCAGTGCTGTGTATGGAGCGCATACAGCAGTATCGGCGATAGGACTCAGGACGGAGCTGCGCCAGTGATGTCTGACACCAAGGACGCAGAAGGCAGATAATGGCGTGCTGGAGGAAAATGTCCGTTTTTATAATGCAGGGACATGTGACATGGACATCCTATCACACATGCCGTTGCTTCTCTGGCTAAAAGTCCACTTAGCTGTGTGTGTGTCTGGGATTGGCTGACATGCTGGCCCGCCCCACTACACGCGCGCGCTTAGGGAAGGAAGACAAGGGAAAAAAAAAAAAATGGCGATCGCCATTATCCAAACAGTAGTGATCTGAATGCGCTGTTCCCGCACACTATACACTGAAATGTCATAATAGTGTGAGTCACAGAGTGACTTACACTATTACAGCGGAAAGACAGCTATGAATTAGCTGTTTTTTTTGCTGCTAGAACCGTTCTCGAATGTATCTAGAACTATCGAGCTTTTGCAAAAAGCTCGAGTTCTAGTTCTATCTAGAAGAGCCCCCAAAATCACTCGAGCCTCGAACTGGAGAACCTCGAACCGCGAACCGCGCTCAACTCTACACGTTACAGTAAATGACAGCGCCGGTAAAAAATTATTTATCTCCCATCTTGCATGAACAAACATGATAAATCTCCTCCCCGGTCCCCTCTGGTCCCCCGGTGTCGCCAAAGTGCCCCCCCTGATGCCCTCCCAGAAATCCAAGATGGCCGCGCGAACAGCAGCGCGCCGGCCGCATTCACCCTACTCCTCTGATTTCTGTCGCATGTGCCATGACACATGCGACAGAAAACTCCTCCCCAGGCCCTGCCAGGTCACCCCCTATAAACCCACCGGTGTTCCCCGGTGTCCCACGGTACCTGTGCAGCGTTGATGCCCCCACGGCCCTCTCCTTCACAATAGACGCTGCCGCATGCACTGAGCGGCTGTCAGCTCAGCTTCCTGTGTTCAGACACAGTGAGTGGTGGTTATGCATCTGTAAGTTAAATGGGCGACACAGTGGCTCAGTGGTTAGCACTGCAGTCTTGTAGCGCTGAGGTCCTGGGTTCAATTCTCACCAAGGACACCATCTGCAAGGAGTTTGTATGTTCTCCCCGTGTTTGCGTGGGTTTCCTCCCACACTCCAAAGACATACAGCGCTATGGAATTAATAATGCTATATAAATGAATAAATTATTATTATTACTGCAATGCCCTGCTCATGAGGTAAGGAACATAATTGATCAGGAGAGCTATATACTACATTTCCAAATGGAGGGATTTGCTTTTATAGTTTCCCTGCTGAACGACTACCAAACATGAGAGTCCGTTATACGCCACAAGAAAACACATCTAAATAGCAAGCTCTGTTGTTAAGTATTCATTCAGCTGGATAACTGGACTTAAAGGGGTATTCCATCTCCAAGATCCTATCCCCAATATATGGTAGGTGGAATAGCAATAATATCAGCAAATACCAATATTTGGAAATGTAGAATAGTTCTCCTGATTAGGCATGCCCTTACCTCATGAGCAGGCCATTGCAGCTTTGGTAGCAACCATTACGACATGGACTCTGCTGCTGTGGACCCAGGGAGAGTGAGTGCAGATTCATTGCACCCACACTCCTCACATGAAGGGTCTGCACTCCTAGAAAATGGGGGATACGTTCCCTGAGTGTCTCCCCCCCATTTTCTAGACGGTCCAGAGTCGTCGTGGGACCCCTTTATTTTTTTTCTTACAAGAAATTGGTGAAAGAGGAAATGTTTTGGGGACTGTTTTTTCAAATAAATTTCTTTTGTCGATTTTTTTTTTGTTAGTACTGACAGTTTATGATGTTGTTTATGATGGTATCTAATAGACGCCATGACATCACAAACTGCTGGGCTTGATGTCAGGTGACCTTACAGCTAGTATCAACCCGATTTTTTACCCCGTTTGCCACTGCACCGGGGCACGAGATGAGTTGGGGTGAAGCGCCAGGATTGGCGCATCTAGTGGATGCGCCACGTCTGGGGTGCCTGCGGCCTGCTATTTTTAGGCTGTGAAGGCCCAATAACTATGGACCTTCCCACCCTGAGAATACCAGACCACAGCTGTCTGCTTTAGCTGGAGTTTACCTGCAGTCAAGTTCAGGCAGCAATTTCAGCGTTCCAAGTGCCTTTAAATGAATTTGAAGAAACTGCACTTCAGGATTGTAGTGAGGATGAGGTGCCCCAGCTCATCAAGTGTTCCAATAGGAGTTTACCTGCAGTCAAGTTCAGGCAGCAATTTCAGCGTTCCAAGTGCCTTTAAATGAATTTGAAGAAACTGCACTTCAGGATTGTAGTGAGGATGAGGTAAACTCCTATTGGAACACTTGATGAGCTGGGGCACCTCATCCTCACTACAATCCGGAAGTGCAGTTTCTTCAAATTCATTTAAAGGCACTTGGAACGCTGAAATTGCTGCTTATAATTTAAGCCTCTATTAAAAACCTTTTTGCTTATGGATTGCAAAAAAACTCTCCAGGTATCTGAAAAATCATATTGCAGTGATAGTTTCAATTGGCATTAAATATCATATGCCTTGAAGCATCACTTAATATACTATACTAGATTTAATAATTGCTCTACTACCGGCTGAGGTACTGCAACCAGACACCTGGTATCTGTTTGCTGCACTATCAATTAATAATTCTTTATTTTTACTTTTATTTTTATTTCTACCATATGTGGTATATTCTTCTTTCTTTTTCCTTGTTCTATTGAGTGAATTGTTTTGAATAAATTTGTGTCTAAAACAAGGATAGCAATAAAAAGTATAAAATATTAATAAAAAAACCTCTTATCAGCGCTGGTTTATTGGGGATTTTTTATTTTAAAAAATCTCAATTAAAATTCATTTCTGATTCCGGGCAAATTAAAGGGGATTTTTTGCCTACAAACCTAGCTGCAGATTTAATGGTTATTGGGGTCAAGCGCTAACAATTGTCTGTAGACTACTTGGTATATCCATCCAGGACTGTATGCAGAAGTTTTTTGCCCACCAAAAAAATGACGTGAGCTTCGCCATATTTTTGTATGCTAGCCAGGTACAGCAGGCAGCCACGGGCTGCCTCCAACCCCCAGTTGCCTATTTGTACCCGGCTGGGAACCAAAAATATAGGGAAGCCCGTTTTTTTTAATTATTTCACTTATTTCATGAAATAATTAAAAAATAAATGACGTGGGCTTCGCCCCATTCTTGTGTCCAGCCAGGTACAACTAGGCAGCTGGAGATTGGAATCCGCAGCACAGGTTAGCCTGAGGTTTCTGGGCGCCTCTGCTGCGAATTGCAGTCCGCAGCCGCCCCAGAAAATGGCGGTCTCATAGAAGCGCCATAATCTGGCGCTGTATCCAACTCTTCCAACAGCCCTGGAGCCGGGTGGCTTGTTGGGTAATCATGAGTTAATACTGGCTTTGTTTTACTAGCCAGTATTAAGCCAGAGATTCCTAATGTCAGGCACGTTTGACCCGGCCATTAAGAATCTCCAATAAAGGGTTAAAAAAAACACCACACAGAGAAAAAATACTTTAATAGAAATAAATACACAGACACATTAGAGACTCCATCTTTATTACCCCCTGTCAGCCCTCCATGATCCATGGTCTTCTGTCTTTCTCGTTCAACAAATGCAGCTCTGCTCCATCACTGCTGCATGGGGGAAGACGCTGCTTCCCGTGCAGCCTTCACTCTGTGAAGGCTGCACGGGAAGCAGCGTGCAGCCTTCACTCCGTGAGAGATCAGGGCTGCTGGCTGTCAGCGGTAACAGCGATAACGCTGACAGACGCGTTACCATAGCAACGGTGCTCCCGGAGCCGCGGTTAGCAGTGATGTCACCGCTAACTGCGTTCCTATGGCAACGGTGATCTCCGTTAATGACCGGCTGTGTCAGCCGGTCCCTAACGGAACGGGAAGTCGACCGTGTGCTAGAGCATGTCGCCGGTACACGGCGATACACAAATGTGCACCGTGTACCGGAGAGATGCACTCGCAGGTCCTACATGACGTGTCATAGTCATGTGACCAGTCTGTAGCCAATGAGATAATAGCCACGTGACTGGTCACATGGCTATTTTGAGGTCACGATAGGTCCTGCATCACTGCTGGCAGTGCTGGTCACTGGGAGGATTCAGCGATCATCGGATGGAATAGCGGCAGGAGACAGAGTGCAGGAGGGATCGCGGGGACCGGTAAGTGTTATGGCAATGTTTATTAACTGTTTGTGTACATTTATCATGCATTTTTATGTGTTTGTGATTGCCTCCCATTATATCCTATAGGTTCGAGTTTGGTTTGTCGAACGTTCGACGAACCGAACTCGAACGAGACCTCCGTTCGACGAACCGAACTTGAGCCGAACCACGGCCAGTTCGCTCATCTCTAGTCCCGACCTCTATCTCCATAGTGGAGGGCCGGGATTTCCACAGGTAATTCCGCAGAAATAATTGACATGCAATTACGTGTGGCTGCGGGACATCCGCAGCATGTTCTGCAGCCGCACGTATCCGCAGCATGGACACAGCACTCCCCATGTCCCATTGGATAACATGGGGAGTGACTGTACATGCTGAAACCTGCGGATTTATCTGGAAAATCCAGAAAATCTGCGGATTTTCCGCAGATAAATCAGCAGGTTTAATCTCCCATAGGAACATAGCCTTAGGGGTACTTTGTACACTACGACATCGCAAGCCGATGGTAGCGATGCTGAGCGTGATAGTCCCTGCCCCCATCGCAGCTGCGATATCTTATGATAGCTGCCGTAGCGAACATTATCGCTATGGCAGCTTCACATGCACTTACCTGCCCTGCGACGTCGCTCTGGCCGGTGAACCGCCTCACCGCCTGCTGTGCGCGCGGCCATCTTGGATTTCTGGGAGGGCATCAGGGGGGGCACTTTGGCGACACCGGGGGACCGGAGGGGACCGGGTAGGAGATTTATCATGTTTGTTCATGCCAGATGGGAGATAAATAATTTTTTACCGGCGCTGTCATTTACTGTAACGTGATCATCGGTGTACCGTGTATACATGTGATCACGTGAGCGGGGACCGGAAAAACCATCCTGAATCATGATCTCCAGGGTCTCAGCTAGCCCTGAAACCCCGGAGATTTTCTGACGCTGGGGGGCGTTATTCACTTATTTCTGCCTGCTGTTTATAAACGGCAGATCAGAATAAGGCTACATTAACACGACCGATCCATTTTTGCGGTCTGCAAAAAACAGTCCATTTTTTTTCACGGGTGCATCCGTGTGGCATCCGTTTCCGTTCCGTAGACGGTCCGCATGTCATCTGTTTGTCATCCG
This sequence comes from Anomaloglossus baeobatrachus, assembly GCF_048569485.1. Taxonomy (NCBI): domain Eukaryota; kingdom Metazoa; phylum Chordata; class Amphibia; order Anura; family Aromobatidae; genus Anomaloglossus; species Anomaloglossus baeobatrachus. The sequence continues at coordinate 482,654,711 of NC_134355.1, forward strand.
TGTGCCTTCCATTTTTTTGTGTACTGCAAAAAAACTGAAGGAGGGTAAATGCATAAATTTACCCAGGATCCATAGCTTCATCCTACATGAGGCGGTCACATGTTCACTCCAGTGCCATTTTCTACTGCTTTTCACAGCGTAGAGCGCTCTGGTGATTTTCTTGTGCTTGTGCACTTCATATCAGTCTTTTCTGTCATTATAGTGGCAGAAAGACACATAATGTCCCACTCTGCTGCATTTTGTAATTTTGCACCCTTTGGTGCCTTTCATGTGGCACTAAGGGGTGCTTAGCTTTGTACTTAGCCAAAAAAATGAAAAAAAAAATGACGTAGGGTTCCCCCTATTTTTGTAGCCAGCTAGGGTAAAGCAGACGGCTGCAGCCTGCAGACCACAGCTGGCAACCTCACCTTGGCTGGTAATCCAAAACTGAGGGCACCCCACGCTGTTATTTTAAATTAAATAAATAATTAAAAAAAAACAACACGTAGGGGTCCCCCCAAAATTGGATCACCAGCCAAGGTAAAGCAGACAGCTGGGGTCTGATATTCTCAGACTAGGGAGGTCCATGGTTATTGGACTCTCCCCAGCCTAAAAATAGCAGGCCGCAGCCGCCCCAGAAGTGGCGCATCCATTAGATGTGCCAATCCTGGTGCTTCGCCCCAGCTCATCCCGCGCCCTGGTGCGGTGGCAAACGGGGTAATATATGGGGTTAATACCAGATGTGTAATGTCACCTGGCATCAAGCCCTGGGGTTGGTGAGGTCAGGCGTCTATCAGATACCCGACATCACCAACCCAGTCAGTAATAAAAAAAAATAGACAACAAACACATTTTTATTTGAAAAAATACTCCCCAATACATTCCCTCTTTAACCAATTTATTAGAAAGAAAAACAAATCCAGGTCTGGTGTAATCCAAGGGGTTACCATGACGATCCACACTGTCCCAGTCAATGAAGAGTTCCCCATTGGCTGGGAGAGCAGTGCAGTGACCTGAGCTAACATCAATGGGTCAGCCCAGGTCACTGCAGGGCATGACAAGTGCTGCTGTCAGCGAGGTACATTACCTGCGCTGATCTCCTGCACTGCTGACAGCACCTGTCACTGAGTTCAATGACCGCTGCCTTCACAGCCAAGTATCGCGAGAGGCCCGTGACGTCACCGCTAGTCAGTCTCGGGTCGGAAGCGAGAGAAGGTGATGTGACAAGCGGTGGCCATGGAGGACAGTGACAGCGCTGAGGTCGGGACTTCATCACCGCAGGTAAGCCGAGCGGGACCATGTGTGCAGAGTGCCAGGAGGACATCAGAGTCGTGGACTGCATGGCTGGGGACATGTTTGTGTGTGTGTGTATGTATGTGTACATGCCGCGTGCAGGAGGGGGCGGAGTAAGCTGAGCGGGGAAGTGTGGACTTCCTGCACTTAACTAGGATAAACATCGGGTTACTAACCAAAGCGCTTTGCTTGGATACTCAATGTTTATCTTGGTTACCAGCTTCTGGCAGGCTGCCAGCGATGGCTCCTGCACACTGTAGCTGTAAAAAGCCCTGCTTTTTGCTGCTAGAACCGTTCTTGAACGTATCTAGAACTATCGAGCTTTAGCAAAAAGCTCGAGTTCTAGTTCTATCTAGAACACCCCCAAAAATCACTCGAGCCGCGAACTGGAGAACCTCGAACCGCGAACCGCGCTCAACTCTAGTCTCTAAGTGTGTCTGTGTATTTATTTCTATTAAAGTATTTTTTCTCTGTGTGGTGTCTTTTTTGTAACCCTTTATTGGAGATTCTTAATGGACGGGTCAAACTTGCCTAACATTAAGAATCTCTGGCTTAATACTAGCTAGTAGTGATGAGCGAGTACTAAAAAGCTCGGGTGCTCGAAGCTCGGGCCGAGCCTCCCAAGATACTCGTGTACTCGGGCCGAGCAACGAGCCCAATGTTATCCTATGGGAGACCCGAGTATTTTTGTGAAATGACCCCCCGGCAGCATGGAGAAACCCTAAAAATGTCACAAAAGTCTCAGAAGAGTGCTCAAATGACATGGCAACAGCATGGGGAAGACCCCTTGAAGCATTTATCACTGAAAAGTCACAGCTGTGAACAATTTTGTCCGCGTTTTACGCCATTTTTACGGACTCACCAGAAAACCTTCCAAAATGACCACAAAATGATTTTTCATGGCGGAAATGTTAAGGGCACATACCCAATAGTGAGATAGAGCTGGTGTATGTTACTTTTTGAGATTAATACATGAAAGATTTTACGTGAAAACATTGTGTGGCACTCCGATGTCCCTGAGAAGAGACGTACATGAAGGCCTCTTGAGTCTAATGTGCCCATTTTGAGGAAGTGAGTCTTTGTAGTATTTTCCTTTGCCAGGGCAGTCCAAAATTGTGAGGTTCACCAATGCCCCTGCATACAGACGTGCATGAGGGCCTGTAAACCTGAAGTGCCCATTGTAAGGAAGTGGGTCTATTGTAGTATAGCCCTTAGGCAGGGCAGCCAAAAATTGGGAGGCTCCACGTTGTCCCTGGGTAGAGACGTGCATGAGGGCCTCAAAACATTAAGTGTCCATTGTCAGGAAGTGGGTGTATATGCCCTTAGGCAGGGCAGCCAAAAATTGGGAGGCTCCACATTGTCCCTGGATAGAGACGTGCATGATGGCCTGTAAACCTGAAGTGCCCATTGTAAGGAAGTGGGTCTATTGTAGTATAGCCCTTAGGCAGGGCAGCCAAAAATTGGGAGGCTCCACATTGTCCCTGGATAGAGACGTGCATGATGGCCTGTAAACCTGAAGTGCCCATTGTAAGGAAGTGGGTCTATTTTAGTATAGCCCTTTGCCAGGGCAGCCAAAAATTGGGAGGCTCCACGTTGTCCCTGGATAGAGAAGTGCATGATGGCCTGTAAACCTGAAGTGCCCATTGTAAGGAAGTGGGTCTATTGTAGTATAGCCCTTAGGCAGGGCATTCAAAAATTGGGAGGCTCCACATTGTCCCTGGATAGAGACGTGCATGATGGCCTGTAAACCTGAAGTGCCCATTGTAAGGAAGTGGGTCTATTTTAGTATAGCCCTTTGCCAGGGCAGCCAAAAATTGGGAGGCTCCACGTTGTCCCTGGATAGAGACGTGCATGATGGCCTGTAAACCTGAAGTGCCCATTGTAAGGAAGTGGGTCTATTGTAGTATAGCCCTTAGGCAGGGCAGCCAAAAATTGGGAGGCTCCACGTTGTCCCTGGGTAGAGACGTGCATGAGGGCCTCAAAACATTAAGTGTCCATTGTCAGGAAGTGGGTGTATTATAGTATAGCCCTTAGGCAGGGCAGCCAAAAATTGGGAGGCTCCACATTGTCCCTGGATAGAGACGTGCATGATGGCCTGTAAACCTGAAGTGCCCATTGTAAGGAAGTGGGTCTATTGTAGTATAGCCCTTAGGCAGGGCAGCCAAAAATTGGGAGGCTCCACATTGTCCCTGGATAGAGACGTGCATGATGGCCTGTAAACCTGAAGTGCCCATTGTAAGGAAGTGGGTCTATTTTAGTATAGCCCTTTGCCAGGGCAGCCAAAAATTGGGAGGCTCCACGTTGTCCCTGGATAGAGACGTGCATGATGGCCTGTAAACCTGAAGTGCCCATTGTAAGGAAGTGGGTCTATTGTAGTATAGCCCTTAGGCAGGGCAGCCAAAAATTGTGAGGCTCCACATTGTCCCTGGATAGAGACGTGCATTATGGCCTGTAAACCTGAAGTGCCCATTGTCAGGAAGTGGGTGTATTATAGTATAGCCCTTAGGCAGGGCAGCCAAAAATTGGGAGGCTCCACATTGTCCCTGGATAGAGACTTGCATGATGGCCTGTAAACCTGAAGTGCCCATTGTAAGGAAGTGGGTCTATTGTAGTATAGCCCTTAGGCAGGGCAGCCAAAAATTGGGAGGCTCCACATTGTCCCTGGATAGAGACGTGCATGATGGCCTGTAAACCTGAAGGGCCCATTGTAAGGAAGTGGGTCTATTGTAGTATAGCCCTTAGGCAGGGCAGCCAAAAATTGGGAGGCTCCACATTGTCCCTGGATAGAGACGTGCATGATGGCCTGTAAACCTGAAGTGCCCATTGTAAGGAAGTGGGTCTATTGTAGTATAGCCCTTAGGCAGGGCAGCCAAAAATTGGGAGGCTCCACATTGTCCCTGGATAGAGACGTGCATGATGGCCTGTAAACCTGAAGTGCCCATTGTAAGGAAGTGGGTCTATTTTAGTATAGCCCTTTGCCAGGGCAGCCAAAAATTGGGAGGCTCCACGTTGTCCCTGGATAGAGACGTGCATGATGGCCTGTAAACCTGAAGTGCCCATTGTAAGGAAGTGGGTCTATTGTAGTATAGCCCTTAGGCAGGGCAGCCAAAAATTGGGAGGCTCCACGTTGTCCCTGGGTAGAGACGTGCATGAGGGCCTCAAAACATTAAGTGTCCATTGTCAGGAAGTGGGTGTATTATAGTATAGCCCTTAGGCAGGGCAGCCAAAAATTGGGAGGCTCCACATTGTCCCTGGATAGAGACGTGCATGATGGCCTGTAAACCTGAAGTGCCCATTGTAAGGAAGTGGGTCTATTGTAGTATAGCCCTTAGGCAGGGCAGCCAAAAATTGGGAGGCTCCACGTTGTCCCTGGGTAGAGACGTGCATGAGGGCCTCAAAACATTAAGTGTCCATTGTCAGGAAGTGGGTGTATTATAGTATAGCCCTTAGGCAGGGCAGCCAAAAATTGGGAGGCTCCACGTTGTCCCTGGGTAGAGACGTGCATGAGGGCCTCAAAACATTGTTCCCATTGCAAAGGAGCGGGTCTCCTGTCGTTGTAATGTCCATTCTGCAAAGAATGGGCGAAAAAATTTACCACTGGGGGTATACCTGAAACAAAGGCCTAAGTATTGCAATTTGTAACGGTCATCATCATGGTGGCGCATGAGGAGAAGGAGGAGCAGTCCAGCGATTATCCAAAGTCCAGAAGTGTGTACCCATGGGTGAGTGGAGGTACATGGCAAACTTTAAATTCCGCTCTCATTTGCTGGTGGTGTGGTGAAGTCTGGCCCAATCCAACCCTTGTTCATCTTGATCAGAGTCAGCCTGTCAGCATTTTCAGTTGACAGGCGGGTGCATTTATCTGTAATGATTCCACCTGCGGCACTAAAAACACGCTCTGACAAAACGCTAGCAGCAGGGCAGGCCAGGACTTCCAAGGCGTAGAGAGCCAATTCATGCCACGTGTCCAGCTTGGATACCCAATAATTGTAAGGCACAGAGGAATGTCGGAGTACAGTTGTTCGATCTGCAAGGTACTCCTTCAGCATCTGGGCAAACTTAGGATTTCTTGTGGCACTACCCCGCACCTCAGGGGCTGTGGTACGTGAGGGGCTGAGAAAACTGTCCCACATCTTAAAGACTGTTCCCCTACCTCTGGCGGATTGGACTTGTGCCTCTCTCGGCTGTACGCCTCGGTTGTCCACTGATTCCTGACCTATGCCGCTAGCGTTTTGTGAGGGGAATGCTTTGCCTACTTCCGTGACTATGGCCTTCCGGAACTGCTGCATTTTGGTTGACCTCTCCTCCACGGGAATAAGAGACAAAAAGTTCTCCTTGTAGTGTGGGTCTAACAGTGTTACCAACCAGTAATGATTGTCGGCCAAGATGTTCTTAACGCGAGGGTCACGAGACAGGCAGCTTACCATAAAGTCAGCCATGTGCGCCAGACTCTTAACAGCCAGGACTTCAGTAGCCTGACCAACAAGATGACTGAACATGCTGTCCTCCTCCTCCTCCTCCTCCTCATCTACCCTGTCCTCTGGCCAGCCACGCTGAACCGAGGATATGACTGGTGTGCATGTCATATCCTCAATTTGGCCGGAGAGTTGCTCCATGTCTTCATCCTCCTCCTCGTCATAGTCCTCCACTGCACGTTGTGATGAGACGAGGCTGGGCTGTGTGTTATCATCACCCACACCCACTACTGTTTCTTGCTGCAACTCATCGCGCTCCGCCTGCAATGCATCATGTTTGTTTTTTTGCAGAGACCGTTTTAGAAGGCAGAGTAGCGGTATGGTGACGCTAATAATGGCGTCATCACCACTCACCATCTTGGTGGAGTCCTCAAAGTTTTGGAGGATGGTACATAGGTCTGACATCCATCTCCACTCCTCAGGTGTTATGTGTGGAGTTTGACCCATTTCCCGACGGCTTAGGTGATGCAGGTACTCAACAACTGCACTCTTCTGCTCACATATCCTGACCAACATGTGCAGAGTTGAATTCCAACGCGTGGGGACATCACACACCAGTCTGTGAGCCGGAAGATGCAAACTGCGCTGAAAGCCGGCAAGGCCGGCTGAAGCAGTAGGTGACTTTCGAAAATGTGCAGACAGGCGGCGAACTTTTACCAGCAGATCAGAAAGCTCTGGGTATGACTTTAGAAACCGCTGAACCACGAGGTTGAGCACATGGGCCACGCATGGAACATGTGTCAGCTGGCCTCGCCTCAAAGCCGCCACAAGGTTCCGGCCATTGTCACACACGACCTTTCCTGGCTTTAGGTTCAGAGGTGTGAGCCAGTGATCTGCCTGCTGTTTCAGAGCTGTCCACAGCTCTTCTGCATTGTGGGGTTTGTCACCTATGCAGATTAGCTTCAGCACAGCCTGTTGCCGCTTCGCCGAGGCAGTGCTGCAGTGCTTCCAGCTTGTGACTGGTGTGGAGGGTACAGTTGATGAGGATGCGCAGGAGGAGGAGGAGGCTGAAGAGCATGACATTCCGGAGCTGTAGAGTGTGGGTGAAACACTGACTGAGGTAGGGCCTGCAAACCTTGGTGTGGGAAGGACGTGTTCCGTCCCTCGCTCAGACTGGGTCCCAGCTTCCACAATATTAACCCAGTGTGCCGTCAACGAGATGTAGCGGCCTTGCCCACAAGCACTTGTCCACGTGTCTGTGGTTAGGTGGACCTTGGGTGAAACAGCGTTGTTCAGGGCACGTGTGATGTTTTGTGACACGTGGTTATGCAACGCGGGGACGGCACACCGGGAGAAATAGTGGCGGCTGGGGACCGAGTAACGTGGGACAGCTGCCGCCATCAGGTCACGGAATGCTTCTGTCTCCACCAGCCTAAAAGGCAACATTTCCAGCGCAAGCAGTCGCGAAATGTTAGCATTTAGAACTGTGGCATGTGGGGTGTTGGCAGTGTATTTGCGCCTGCGTTCAAAGGTTTGCTGAATGGATAACTGAACGCTACGCTGGGACAAGGACGTGCTTGATGATGGTGTTCTTTCTGCGTAGGCAACTGCAGGTGCAGGAGTGGAGGAGGCTTGTTCGCAGGCAGCATGGACAGGGGATTGGCTCGCATGCACAACCAGCGAAGACGTAGCAGTGACATCAGCAAGCACTGCTCCTCGACTCTGTTGTACTTCCCACAAAGTCGGGTGCTTGGATGACATGTGCCTGATCATGCTGGTGGTGGTCAGGCTGCTAGTTTTGGTACCCCTGCTGATGCTGGCACGGCAGGTGTTGCAAATGGCCTTTTTTGAATCATCTGGATCCAACTTAAAAAACTGCCAGACTCGGGAAGACCTAACATTTGTACAGGCACCTTGTGTCGTCGTGTTGTTCCGGGGAACGGTTGCCTGACTTCTGCCTGGGGCCACCACCCTGCTTCTTACTGCCTGTTGTGATGCTACGCCTTCCTCCCCCTGTGCACTGCTGTCCTCGCTCTGCATATCCTCCTGCCAGGTTGGGTCAGTTACTGGATCATCCACCACGTCGTCTTCCTCTTCCGCACCCTGCTCCTCCTCCTGACTTCCTGACAATTGTGTCTCATCATCGTCCACCACTTGTTGAGACACGTTGCCAACTTTGTGAGAACGTGGCTGCTCAAATATTTGGCCATCTGTACAGACGATCTCCTCATGACCCACTTCAATATGAGCTGGCGAGAGGCCAGAATGTGTGAATGGAAACGTGAACAGCTCTTCCGAGTGTCCAAGTGTGGGATCATTAATGTCCGAGGAGGACGTGTACTCAGCCTGGTGGTAGGAAGGAGGATCAGGTTCAGAAATGTGCGGTGCAGTATCACGGCTACTGACACTTGACCGTGTGGAAGACAGAGTGTTTGTGGTGGTGCCAATCTGACTGGAAGCATTATCTGCTATCCAACTAACAACCTGTTGACACTGGTCTTGGTTCAAGAGCGGTGTACTGCTGCGGTCCCCAAGAATTTGGGACAGGACGTGCGAGCGACTAGATGTGGCCCTTTGTTGTGGCGAAATTAGAGCTTGCCCACGACCTCGGCCTCTGCCTGCACCACCATCACGTCCACTTCCTTGTTCCTTGCCAATGCCCTTGCGCATTTTGCAATGCTGTGCACTGCTGACGTGTATATTCACTATTTGTGCGTTATATCAAAGTTTGTGGAAATTGCACACAAGTGCACCTGTACGCTGCCACCAACAGGCACACACGTGCGGTTTTAAAAACCAAGCACGGACGCAATAAGAACCTAACAGGTTTTTTTGGGGAGCGACAATTACAGACAAGTCAGACACTATCTGGACTGTTTTACACTGTGTACACCAGCCCCAGATATGATGAAGGCTGGTATACGGTCACCACTACCCTGCCTGCCTGCCTGTATACTGGTACAATAGTCCTGACAAGGACTCTTCTGGTCACTAGCCTGTATTCAGACCTGGCTATACCCTGCCTGTATATAGCAACAATAGTCCTGAGAAGGACTCTGCTACTGTACTCCGACCTGGCTATACCCTGCCTGCCTGTATACAACTAGAATAGTCCTGAGAAGGACTTTTGGTCACACTGTTTGCAGCCCTGCAACTGAAAAAGCTATAAAGGGCCGCAAAGCTTTCCCTGAATCAGCAACACTCTCCCTGCACTGACTGTCTGGATAGCTGTGAGCAGAGCACAGCGCGCCGGCCGGTATAAAGGCTCGGTCACGCTGTGCAGGCCGGCCAATCACTGCAATTCCACAACTAACAGGGCTGTGGCATTGCAGTGGTCTGCCAGCCAATCCCTGCATGAGGGCTGGCTCTCAAAAGAGCGCCAACATGCAGAAATGAAGACCACGAGTACAGCACGAGTATCGCGAGATTACTCGGTCCCCGCCGAGCAGCCCGAGTACAGCGATACTCGTGCGAGTACCGAGTAGTTACAAGCATGCTCGCTCATCACTACTAGCTAGTAAAACAAAGCTAGTATTAACTCATTATTACCCAGCAAGCCACCCGGCTTCAGGGCTGCTGGAAGAGTTGGATACAGCGCCAGATGATGGCGCTTCTATGAGAGTGCAATTTTCTGGGGCGGCTGCGGACTGCAATTTGCAGCAGAGGGGCCCAGAAAGCTCGGGCCAACCTGTGCTGCGGGGAAAGCACGGAATAACTAATTGAATAATGAAGCGGCAGCCATTTTCAAAAGAGGAAAAGCTGCCGGAGATTTGTGACAGCCGTGCAGCGAAACGCCCGTGATCGGTCAGTAGGAAAGAGAGAGGGATTGTGCTGGTGAAAATAGTAAAAAAAAAAGTGCAATTCCAAATCTTTTTTATAATTATTGAAAGCAATGATTTAAGGGTAAAAATTACCTGGCAGTATGATTCTTCATGTCAGTACAATTACTCAGATCCCAAAAATGCATAGTTTTTGTTTTACAACAGTGAAGAAAAAAATTCAGAAATTTAGAGATAAGCAATGTTCGAGGTTCGCCAATTTCATGTTCGAGTGATTTTGGGGGGTGCTCGAGATCGAACTCGAACGCAAGCTTTTTGCTAAAAGTTGGACAGCTCGAGTTACATTCAATAACGGTTCGATCAACAAAAAGCCTAGCTAGTTACTAGGTGGCTTTTCACTGTAATAGTGTGCATCACTCTTTGATTCACACTATTATCAAATTTCAGCATATATCTGTGCTGCTGGGAGAATGGCGATCGCCATTTTATTTTTTTTGCTAAGCGCACGTGCAGTGGGGCGGGCCAGCATGTCAGCCAATCCCAGACACACACACAGCTAAGTGTACTTTTTGCCAGACAAGCAAGGGCATGTGTCATAGGCTGTGAATGTCACATGTCCTTGCCTTATAAAATACGGCCATTTCCCCTGTCGCCGCCATTATCTCCTTTGTGCGTGTGGGTGACAGTCACCACTCACGCAGCTCTTGTTGCGGCTCCTGCTGTGTACGCTACACACACAGCGCTGTACAGATTAGGGACAGAAGTTTATTTCAGGCCTTTTCAAGGCTGATTTCCTGGGGCTCAGAGCCATATCTGACATGCAGGTCCGTGGAAACGCTGTATACAGCTTTAGATAGCGTCTGCGTACCTAAGCTCAGGGAATTCCTTGCTGCATTTCATCAATAGGAGGGATAGAAAGTGAGGCTTCCTTTCTTGTCCACTGACCCACAGAACCCGGCCACTATACCCACCTGCCCACTTTTGCCACGCTATTTTTATAGCAAACAGTGCTGAAACTTGGCATCCAAAAAGTGGCCGCTATACTCCATTGTTGTCCCACTGGTGCCAAGCAATTTCCAGCACCTCTGCATTCTACCCTCCTGCCCATGTTTGCTATGCTATTTTAATAGCAAACAGTGCTGAAAGTTAGTGGCATCAAAAAAGTGGCTGCTATACTCCATTAGTGTACCACTGGTGCCAGGAAAGTTCGAGCACCTCTGCATTCTACCTTCATGCACATTTTGCTACGATATTTTTATAGCAAAAAGTGCTGAAACTTAGTGGCATCCAAAAAGTGGCTGCTATACTCCATTAGTGTACCACTGGTGCCAAGAAAGTTCCAGCACCTCTGCATTCTACCCTCCTGTCCATGTTTGCTACGCTATTTTTATAGCAAAAAATGCTGAAAATTATTGGCATCAACAAAGTGTCTGCTATACTAATTTAGTGTCCCACTTGTGCCAAGCAAGTCCCACCACCTCTGCATTCTACCCTCATGCACATTTTGCTACGCTATTTTAATAGCAAACAGTGCTGAAAGTTAGTGGCATCCAAAAAGTGGCTGCTATACTCCATTAGTGTACCACTGGTGCCAAGAAAGTTCCAGCACCTCTGCATTCTACCCTCCTGCACATTTTGCTACGATATTTTTATAGCAAACAGTGCTGAAACTTAGTGGCATCCACAAAGTGTCTGCTATACTAATTTAGTGTCCCACTTGGGCCAAGCAAGTCCCACCACCTCTGCATTCTACCCTCTTGCACATTTTCCGCTATTTTTATAGCAAACAGTGCTGCCAGTTTTAGGGCCATAGTTGCATTGCCAGGGATAGTCAGTGTTGGTTCTTCAGCTGTCAATAAAGCTAGACCACCTCTGCAATCTACACCACCTCTCAATTTTTGCTACCACATTTTAAGTGGCTAATCTTGTCTCTAACAAAATTCGTGGCAAAATGACAGATGCTGGTGGAAAGGGGAACAGGCGTGTTGGAAAAGGAAAAAAAGTTTGTGTCCGTGGGGAAGTTGGCAAAGCTACATTAACATCTGCTGAAGATAGGCCATCTTCCAGCAAAAGTAAGATGTCTACTACTTTCCGTGGACAATCCGATGTGCTCCCTTTTTTACGGACCCGAACAACTGTAAGAAATGTAGATGATGCGCAAAAAAAGAACATGTTTGAATGGATCTCAAGTGCTCCAACAAGTGCCCTCTACTCCACCTCAACTACCACATAAAAAAAAAACCAGTCCTCTGAGTTGTCATCCCAATCACACTTATTTTCTCCCAGCTCTCAAGTCTCCACTCGCCCTGCACAGTATGGTGTAACAGAGATGGCTGAGTCTGCAGAGCTGTTCAGTCACACTATAGCCTGGGAATCAGAGGTCTGCTCCCAAGCTACAGTGAGTACAGACCAGGAAATGGTCTGCAGTGATGCCCAGAAGCTTTGTGACTCAGATTCAGGCCCTGATGACCAAGTTTCTGAGCATAATGTAGACCCTCATTCACAAACTGTAACACCTGTTGGTGGAGACAATGAGGAACATACTGATGACGATGAGACGCAGATACCAGATTGGGATGACAACTTAAATATTCGGTCAGGGCAGGAAGAGGCTAGGTCTGAGGGCGAGGGGAGTGCAAACACAAAGCTTGATGATAAAGTTCTAGATCCCACTTACTGTCAACCCACAGTCAGGCACTTGAGGACTGAGGAGGTCAACAGAGGCAGTGAAGGAGCATGCAACTGACGATGAAGTTACCTTGCGCCTTCCTGGACAGAGTCGGAGTACTGGTAGCACGTCTACAACTGCATCCTCAGCCACCACTCTGCCTCTGAGCACAAGTCGGGGTGGCTCTGCAGGTCGCATGTCCTCTAAGTCTTGCCTAGCCTGGTCCTTTTTTTACCTTGCGAAGGATCTCCCAAATCATGTGATCTGTAAAATTTGTCGGGAATCTATAAGTAGAGGCAAGAAGCTCACCAGTTTGAAGACTTCTTCCATGAATCGTCACATGAATACCAAGCATAATTTCCAGTGGGAAGTTCACTATCTGCAATGCGGCCTAGCGTAGCGGACCAACCACCGCCTGCCCCTTCCAGTGCATCCGCGCGCTCCTCATCTTCTATGACTGTGGGGAAAGCTGTCATACCTGGTTTTCCACGCACACCTTCCACCACTGTAAACGCAACAGGCAGTTTGCTTGTTAGGTCGTCATATGGTTTGGAAGAGGAAACAAGTGCGAGTGTACAGCTCTCTCAGACACCGATAGCACCAACTTTGGATGAAGGCAACATCATGTCTCCGCCTACACTTTCCTCACAAACCTGCATTTTTCCAGGGACACACTACTCACCACCATCTCCACACAGCAGCCAGATCTCTGTCCCTCAGATCTGGATAAAAAAAGGCCATTTCCTGTGACCCATGACAAAGCTAAGAGGTTGACTTTATCCCTCTGTAAACCCTTGGCTAACGAAATGCTGCCCTTCTGCCTGGTGGACAAACAGGATTTTCGAGACCTTATGTCCGTCGCTGTGCCCCAGTACCAGATGCCCAGTCGCCACTACTTCTCTAAGAAAGGTGTGCCTGCACTACACCAACATGTCGCACACAACATCACCGCTTCCTTTAGAAACTCTGTGTGTGAACGGGTGCATTTCACCACCGATACTTGGACCAGTAAGCATAGACAGGGAAGCTACATGTCGCTGACTGGGCACTGGGTGACCATGGTGATAGATGGTGAAGGGTCTGCTGAACAAGTCTTCCGTCCCCACGACTTGTGCGTCAATCCTCTGTATGTAGAAGTTCCTCCAACGCTTCTGCCTCCTCAACCTCATCTGGGTCCTCCATCTCCGCCCCAAGCCTGCCTGGTAAGGCCACCAGCGTTGTAACTGTGTACAAGGAATCATGCACACCTTACTATGCTGGCAGCAGAGCGCAACGGCATCAGGCGGTCTTTAGCTTGCAATGTTTTGGAAATAAGAGTCACACAGCGGCTGAGTTGTGGGCAGCTCTGCAGTCCGAGTTTCGTAAATGGTTGTCTCCACTCAACCTGCAGCCAGGTAAGGCCGTGTGCGACAATGCTGAAAACCTGGGTGCGGCCCTTCGCCTGGGCAAGGTGACACACGTGCCTTGTATGGCTCACGTGTTGAACCTTGTTGTCCAGTAATATTTAACACACTATCCCGGCCTAGATGGCCTTCTGCACAGGGCACAAAAACTGTCTGCTCACTTCCGCCGTTCAACCGCCGCAGCCGACTGACTTGCATCGCTCCAGAAGTCTTTCGGTCTGCCGGTTCATCGCCTGAAATGCGATGTGCCGACACGCTGGAATTCTACTCTCCACATGTTACAGGGACTGTTACAGCACCGCCGAGCACTGGTGCAATACGTCATGACGTATAGCCTGGGCCAACGAGATGCAGAGGTGGGGAAGATCACCCTGATGGAGTGGTCTCAGATCAAGGACCTATGCACCCTTCTGCACAGTTTCGACATGGCGACAAATATGTTTAGCGCTGACAATGCCATTATCAGCATGACAATTCCAGTCATTTTCATGCTGGAGCACACGCTAAACACTATTCGGAGTAAGGGGGTGGGACAACAGGAAGGGGAGGAAGTACAGGAGGATTCATATGCGCAAGGGATAACAACATCACCAAGGTCCAGACGTTCAGCAGCTCCAAGGCGGCAGGCATGGGACGATGGGGGAGAGGGATTAACAAGGGCGCATGGTAACAGGCAAAATGTTAAGGAAGGTGCAGGAGAACATGAAGAAATGGAGGACGAACTGTCCATGGACATGGAAGACTCAGCAGATGAGGGAGACCTTGGTCACATTTCAGTTGAAAGAGGTTGGGGGGAGATGTCAGAGGAAGAAAGAACGGTTAGCACCTCTATGCCACAAACACAGCAAGGACTTGGTCCGCATGGATGCGCAAGACACATGAGCGCCTTCTTGCTGTACTATCTACAACATGACCCTCAGATTGTCAAAATTAGAAGTGATGATGACTACTGGGTTGCTACACTATTAGATCCCCGGTACAAGTCCAAATTTTGTGAAATAATTCCAGCCATAGAAAGGGATGCACATATGCAGGAGTATCAGCAGAAGCTGTTATTCAATCTTAGCTTGGCTTTTCCACCAAACACCAGTGGTGCACGGAGTGAATCTCCCAGTTGTAACTTGACAAACATGGGACTGTCTCGTCATCAACAGTCTAACAGTACCAGCAGCACCGTATCTGGTGCTGGTAACAGCAATTTTATTAAATCGTTTCATAATTTTTTTAGACCATCCTTTGCAAGGCCAACAAGACGTCTGACACAGAGTCAACGGCTGCAGAGGATGATACAGGAGTATCTCCAAATGAACATCGATGCCATGACTTTGCAACTGGAGCCTTGCTCATTTTGGGCTACAAATCTTGAAAAATGGCCAGAGCTCTCCACTTACGCCTTGGAGATCTTCTCATGTCCAGCTGCCAGCGTTGTCTCAGAACGTGTCTTCAGTGCTGCTGGGTGTGTGCTGACAGATAAGCACACGCGTCTGTCCAGTGACAATGTGGACAGACTAACAATCATCAAGATGTACAAGTCATGGATCCGCAAGGACTTTACTACCCCTGTGTCATCCTGGGGTGAGTAAAGGCTTGTGGATTTGGAATGTGCTTGATGCAAATGTACCTGTTAAGTTTGCAACTGGGGCACAAGTGATGCCACTGAAGGGGTGTCTGTGTGGCCCAATTTCTGGAAAAAAGGGCGACTAAGCTTGGAGTCCCCCTGCTGTGTTTTTAAAAACGAGCCAAGATGAACAAGTCATGGTTCTGCAAAGACTTTGCTACCTACCCCTGTGTCATCCTGGGGACAGCTAAGGCTGGTGTATTTTTGAATGTGCTTGATGCAAATCTACCTGTCAAGTTTGCAAATTGGGCACAAGTGCCATTGAAGGGGTGTCTGTGTTGCCCAATTTTTGGAAAAAATGGAGACTCTGCTTGGAGTAGCCCTTGCTGTGTTTTTAAAAATGATCCAGGATGAACAGATCTGGGATCAGCAAAGACTTTGCTACCTACCCCGGTGTCATCCTGGGGACATTTAAGGCTGGCGTATTTTGGAATGAGCTTGATGCAAATCTACCTGTGAAGTGTACAACAGGGGCACAAATGATGCCACTGAAGTGGTGTCTGTGGGGCACAATTTTTGGAAAAAAGGGTGACTCTGCTTGGAGTCCCCCTGCTGTGTTTTTAAAAACGAGCCAAGATGAACAAGTCATGGTTCAGCAAAGACTTTGCTACCTACCCCGGTGTCATCCTGGGGACATTTAAGGCTGGCGTATTTTGGAATGTGCTTGATGCAAATCTACCTGTGAAGTGTACAACAGGGGCACAAGTGCTGCCACTGAAGGGGTGTCTGTGTTGCCCAATTTATGGAATAAAAAGGGAGACTCTGCTTGGAGTCCCCTTGCTATGTTTTACATGATTTTAGAAGGACATGCCTTGCCTATATCTGTGCCTCGTCTTCTTTTTCCTCGTCCAGCTGTTTTGTTTTCGCAGGAGTATATGTCCTTGTCACTTTCCCATGTGTTTGTATTGTCTTGGGAGTTGTTTGTCACCTTTTGGACACCTTTGAGGGTGTTTTCAAGGTGTTTTTAGGTGTTTGTGATTGTCTTTTATTGTTTTCAATGGGGTTCGAGAGGTTCGTCGAACGGACGAACCGAACCGAACTCGAGCCTTTAGAGGTTCGCTCATCTCTACTAGCCAAAACGACGGGGTTTTGGGATATTTTCCGCCACCGACCGTCCGGCGGGGGTATTTTACCACCACTTTTCCTACCCCTTCCGCTGCTGCAACTTAACTAAGAGAAACACAACAAAACTCATAAAAACCAAGGGGAGGGAGAGCGGGAAACAGGTCCGGGTCCAGGAACATAGAGACCGGAAGCTGGGCAGCACGGTGACCTATATTCGAAAGGCAGGGCCAAGAGTCAGTCATACCACAGGAGGCGGGGGCAGCTGAACAGTGTCTTTCCGGGGGGGGTCCTCCTAAAACCTATCATATGGGGTTCGAAAGGTTTGTCGAATGGTTCGTCGAACGGTGCACCGTTCGACAAACCAAACCGAACTCCAACTTTAGGGGGGGTGGCTCATCTCTAGTCTCAATTTTCCGAGAGGTGTAAAATTTTCAATTTTTGCGATACGGGGCTTTATGAGTGCTTATTTGTTGTGCCCCAATCTGATGTTTTTATTGATATCACATTGGGGTAAATACGATAATTTGATTGCTCATCTTATTACATTTTTTAATGTGGTTGCCAAAAAACACAATTTCCTTATTTTGATTTTGTTTCTGATTATGCTGTTTACGAATGGATTAATATATTTTGGGGTTTTTTCATAGCTCAGACTTTCATGAATGCAACAATACCAAATATATGTATTTTTATTTTTGTATTTCTTTGTTTTGAATTGGGGAAAATGGGGGTGATTTGAAGTTTTGCATATTTTTATTTTTTTTTATATTTTTAAAAATATTTTTGTTTAGTTTTAATTTTATTTGTTAGTCCCTGTAGGGGACTTAAACCTGAGCTCAACTGATCACTTGTGCTATATACAGCAATGCCACAGAATTGCCATACAAAGGAAAAATCACAGTCTCCTGTGTACACCAGCCACTGTGTGAAAAAAAACAAATGCAGCTAGTAAGATGATGTTATAGATGATGCTTTATTACTCTGGGAGATAAACCCCTGCCAAAGGCATGTCATTGGGAATGGAGAGCATTAGCATTTCTAAGATTGGTGAAGTCAGGAAGAAAAGGTATTAGCAAATAGTTCAGCCACCATCTATCTAAAGGCCTGACATGATAAAGGTGCGAATGTCCCTCCATGTGACGTGATTTTGGCACATGTGTTTTCTCCGTGTGCTATCCATGATAGTACACGGAGATCAGGTACTTCTATACTTACCTGTCCACGCTGTTGCTTTCCGTGGTGCTAAAGTCTCCAACGATGCTGTGTCTGGCTGCTGCTGTTTCCCCGCTGCTGCTACTTTCAGGTCGGCTGTGCAGGGAATATGCATGAGTCTAATTAGCCATCCTGGAAGCAAGAGACAGCAGCAGATGAAGACAGCAGTGCTGGTGATGGGTCAGTTTAAAAAGCTTTTTATTTTAAATGCATATTTTTTTCTGGTACATGTTACACAGATCACACCCTGAAGACTTGTGTCTGTGAAATGATTGTAGGGGCTGGAGCCCGATTGCACTTGGAACTTTTCAAATCCCCTGGCATCCCTGACTTTATCGGTAACAGTAGTGTTTTTAACACTACATGCACTGCTGCTATTTTAGTGTTTATATACTGCATATGCATGTCCCTGGAAAATGGGGAATGGTAGCTAAATGTGATTGCATGTAATACCCTGTAACCCACCTGGGGAGCAACATCCGTATAGCAGCAGAGTGGGGGGGGGGTAATTATCTTTATAAGATTATACTTCCTGTTGTTAGTCACATAACCGACAGTTTGTAATAAATAGTAGTAACATCATAGAGATTACTGGCATGTGGGTAATGGAGGCATGTGATTGGTATTTAACCTGAATAGGTCCATTGCAGACAGCCTATGTAATTGCATACAGACTGCTCATGTTCTAGTGTCATGATATATGATTAGTGATTGGAATGACATGCAGCACACTTGGATTATATTTTTTTTTAAAACTTTAATTAATATACATATTCATTGAGGATGTCGTGAGCCAGATCAGATACCCGATACTTTGCACTGATGAGGGGCAAGCACCCCGAACACCGTGTCTGCAAATTGGGATTCTGATCTGGCATATATTTCCTAAGTCATATGCAAAGGATTGTTAAAAATCCACATTTGACTTTTAGGATCGCTACTTTCAATAGGTGGCGCTGCGCTAGAGTTTGTCTCCTGTTCTGGAGAGACAATTTGGATGTTATATGTAATTTTATTATCATTGTTTAAGGCCCCTATGTTTTTTCCATATATCCGTGTATTTTACCACTGAATGAATAATTGTAAAAATCCTCCTTTTTAATCAAACACATACTGGATACTTTAACGAAGTTTTTTGATTGCACTTTGCAGAAAAAAACTTGGTGTAATAATGACTCTGTCCTGTTTTGTATTTAACAGATCACACCACTTTGTGATGCTGGAGAAAAACAGAAACACGGTCAGTGAAAAATCACCGATGTGTGTGCAGACCCATTAATTTTAATGGGTCTGCGTATGTTCGTGATTCTGGTACGTATAAAAACAGTAACATACGTACCAGAATCACTGACGTGTGAAGAGGGCCTAACATATATGGGAGATTGTAGAATGAAAATGAAACATCATTGGAGATGTTGGAAAACATGCTCCTAGACAGCGATTCAATTGGGAATACAATACTTTATAGGTAAAAAAATTAGCATACAGATGCATTTCTGTCAGGTAAAAAGTTGCTTTTACAAAAGCAAAACAAAAAACTTCCAACAATTTTGTCACAAATTGTTTGATTTCCCATCAGAAATAGCATTTTCAACTATTGTGACTTTTGTCAGACTCTTGTGTCAGACTGTGTCTAGGGCCCAGATTTATCAAGACCGGTGTTTTATATTCACATCTTCATGAAGATTGCACTAGAGGAAGTTTCACCAAATTCAATGCCTCTTGATAAATTTTGTGCCTCTAATCAGCTGCCAAACGCCACCTGAATAAATGTAGTCCAGCTAGAGTCTGGAATACATTTGTCATAATGTATACCACTTTCATGTTGTAAATGATCATAAAATTATTAGCCATGACCATACTCCGTGACAGCTAAGGTCTACCCATTTTTCACACAGTTACCGGAGATGGCTGGGGCTGGTGTAAAAACACCAAAAGCTGCACATTTTCTGCATAACTATAGACTGTCTAAAAATTTGACTTTTCAAACAAGTTTTCATCTGAGTTCTGTCAAAAACTGATGAATGAATAAACCTCTAGGAGTAAGGCGGGCTGTGAATATTAGGTAGCAGCTTTCCCTTCCCATCCTTACCTTCATGGCTGCTGTAATGTGTTTGTCTAGATTTAAACTATTATCTGTTTGAATTTGATACTTTGTAACTGTCTTTGAACTATTTTACAAATATACAGTATATGGTTGTAATGTTTTCTACAAATAAATGGGGAAAACTTTGGCTGGAAAAGGGAACTCTGTGATGCATAATTAGAACATGACATTGTCACCTTGGTAGTAGTGACCTTCTCTTCGTTTTTACACATTGATGCCTATAAAAAAAAGTAGGAAAAGCTACATTTATACTGGCTATGCTAACAATAAATTGGTAGTTTTATCTATTCATATTAAGCTCTAAGAAGAAAATCGGAGCTGCAATGTTAGATGAAAAGCCAGGAAAGCAAATGGTTATTGTTAATTGTGTGAGAATAATACAAACATTTAGTCATACATCAGTGCTTAATAAGCGGTTGTAATGGAAGTAAACACGTTGTATGCTTCAGTTACTCGGACTGGAAAATATTTTAATATTACACTGCTAGTTGCAATATTTACAAATATATAGTAAATTGCATAAATATTATGGTGCTATTATCAAGTATCTATTTTCCTGCATAGACCTAGTATTAAAGCAAAATGTATTTTCTTTGGTTCAACATTAGAATAAGAAATAAGAGTAAATATTAGCTAGATATTTCAGCACCTGCAACTCCTGCAAACAATGTAGGAGCACAATGTTTATTCAGGAGATACAAATGATTATGCCCCTGCCAACTTCCTACTTTTTTTTTATAATTTCTATTTTAAAATGAAACTTTCCAGGAAAATTAAGTCTTATATACCGAGAAGATAACTTTTCTGATCATTGGCGATTCTCATTTTCAAATTTTTGGGAAACTGATCATTTAACCATTATTGAGATATTATAAGCTCATCATTATTGTGGAATGTCTAACTATGTACCAAAGCTTGATCAGCCTTATTGTGTTCCTGCAATGATTTCAGAAAACAGCTGTACAGTGTCCATTTTAGTACATGAATATATATCTGTGTCAAACATCAGAAATACCTTGTTTGATCACTGATAACTGACAACTGATCGCTGACAAATGACACCTGATCACTGACAACTGATAATTGATCACTGACAACTGGTCTGGCTACTGATTACTGACTACTGACAACTGATTACTGACAACTGACTACTGACAATTAACTACTGACTACTGACAAGTGACAACTGGCAATTGACTACTGACAAATGACAACTGACTACTGACTAGTCAGTAGTCAGCGATGTTGCAGTGTGTAAAGGGGCCTTATGGATGGACGTTATCCAAGATATGCTGCCAGTCGCAGCATGCTGGGATTGTTTTATAATGCCGAATCAGGATAAGAAAATAATCACAGATTTGCGCTACCTCATGAATTAACATTGGTCCGAATGCAATGCAAGATTTTCTCTCATTGCAATTGTCTGATTTAAACACTAATGTGAGCGAACCCTAAATGCCACTGTCAGTCCCTGAAAAGAGCATTTAAACCACATGATTTGGCTCTGCCATATATTCCGATCACTCAAACACCCCCTTGTGACATGATTGCAGAATGAAGATGGGTTTCGTTAGCAAGCTATTGCCTTTTTAAGGTCCATGTTTCCATTTGGTTGATTTTCCTGTAATGTCCAGCCACAGGCTAGGTGTCATAGAACACAATACCTGTGATGTTCAATATAGTTGCAGTGCAATATGTAGAAGCTCAGTCTACTGAAAAATTAAAACGTTCCAGGTCTCTGAAAATGGCAGCAGAAAACAATTTTGTTTCAGAATTTTTTTTTTCTCAAATTAAAAAAAATGTATAAATGTTTCATATGAATATAATCATACTGACCTGGAGAATTAGCTTGAGAGGTCAATATGACCGAATAATGAACAATGCAAATACAAAACTGAAAAAAACAAGATGGAATTGTGTTTTGTTTCACAATTTCACTATGTTTAGATCTTTTTCTTGTTTGTCAGTGCATTCAATGGGTAAAATAAGTAGTGCAAATCAAAACAACAACACTTAAAAATCAAACTCTCATATGGCTTTATTGGTGGAAAAAAACTGAAAATTACAGCTATTTGAGTAAGGGGAGGGAAAAACTACAGCAAAAAAAATGAAAATTGTCCTTAAAGGGAATCTATCAGAAAGATCTTACCTTCTAGGCCATCTATAAGGGAATATAGGTCTTATCTGCAATCCAAATAATGGTTCCTGAGAAATCCACATTTTTCCTAATATGCAAATATACTGTTAAGGTCTATAGTACAGATACAGATCTCCCTGAGAATCTGTCTCCAGAGCAAATTGTAAATGAAAGGGGTGATACCAGTGTGAGACATATAGATCAGAAGAGCAGACTGTCAATCATTACATGCCTCACACTGATAACTCCTATGTCATATAAAAAAGGTCTGGAGGCAGAATGTTAGGAAAACCTTAAGCCCCTGTCACATTTAGCGACTTACCAGCGATCCCAAAAACAATGCGACCTGATAAGGACCGCTGGTAAGTCTCTGAGAGGTAGCTGGTGAGATGTCACACAGTCAGACCTTACCAACGACTCAGTAACGAAACAGGTCGCAGTAGCGACCTGTGTAACAATGTCGGCAGTCATTGGGACCCTGTCACTTAGTGTCAAATATAGAAATGCATCCTGCCCAGCAGGACATCGCTTTGGAAGAAAATGGTCCAGGACATTCAGCAACGACTGGCGACCTCACAGCAGGGGCCAGGTCGTTGCTGGATGCCACACACAGCGACATCGCTAACAAGATCACTGTTGCGTCACAAAAAACGTGACTCAGCAGCGATGTCGATAGCGATGTCGCTTAGTGAGACGTGGCCTTTAGTCTGGACCATATACCATAACAGCTCAATTACAAATTAAGAAAAATGTGGATTTCTCTGGAACAAAAAATTGGAATGCAGATATTAAGGTATCATTTTATTCAACCTTACATGCCCATAAATGGCTTAGGAGGGTTAATCCTACTAACAGATTCCCTTTAAGGGCTTAATCATGTATGCAGCTTATTTTGTTAAGCCTAGTGACAGATTCAGTTAGGCTATGTGCGCATGTTGCATTTTTTCCTGCATTTTGGCAGCGTTTTAAACTGCAGCATAAATGCATGCATTGTGCTTCACCAGCAAAGTCTATGAGAAGTCAGCAAATTCCATGTGCACGTTGCTTTTTTAAACGCAGCGTTTTGGATGCCAATTTGACAAAATTGATGGGTTTAAAAGAGCAGCATGTCACTTCTTTTGTGCATTTTGGTTGCATTTTCCACCCATTGAAATCAATGAGGTGTGTCAAAATGCAACCAAAATGTTTAGCTGTGTATTCGCACTGCATTTTGACAAACAAAACGCAGGTCTTTGGGTGTCTCTCTCTTTCTCTCTCTTTCTCTCTCTGTTGGTGTCAGTGTCTCTCTCTCTCTCTGTCCATGTTGGTCTCTCTCTCTCTGTCGGTCTCTCTGTCTGTTGGTCAGTCTCTCTCTCTCTGTCAGTCGGTTGGTCTCTCCCTCTCACCCCTCTCTCATACTCACCGATCACCAATGCGGTGCTGCACTGCACAGCTGTCACAAAGCTCTGGCGGCTTCTCCCTGCTTTGAAAATGCCTGCCGCTCATTATTCCATCTCGTATTCACTGCTTCCCCGCCTACCGGCACCTATGATTTGGTTGCATTCAGACGAGCCCCCATGCTGAGTAACAGCCGTCTCACTGCAACTAATCACAGCCGCCGGTGGGCAGGTCTATATCGTGCAGTAAAATAAATAAATAATTTTAAAAAAAAGTGGAGGCCGCGTGGCATCTGTGTGACATCCGTTCTGTTCCGTATACGGTCCGTGTGTCATCCGTGTGTATAATACCTGTACGCAACTCAAAAAGTTACACCAATACCATTGCTACAACATGCACATGTCAGCACAAATTAGATTCAGGAATTTTCAGAAATCAGATGTAAGGCATGTCATAAAGTTATCAGGTAACATAAGTTATTTGTCTGAATGATGCTTTTGATATTTCCATCCACACTGGACAATAAAATTCAATACTCTAATCCAGTGCTCCTAGGACCAAATGACAACAGTACTACGAAATTAAAATTTCAGCTTAGCTGTACAAAACTTCCTTAAGCACGGGATTCCTTCCAACACAACCATGCTCTGATAGGGTTTTTGCGTATATTGTTCTGTACTGTCACAATGGTGACTTTATTGGCAACCATTCGTCATAGTGGTGAGATAATTAATAAATAAATAAATATAATCACAGTGGTGAAATAAAAAATAGAATCTCACCCATAGATATCCCTTATTTTGGGTTTAAGATATAGGAGTGCAGAATTCATTAATAAATGGGAGAATGAGGCAACAGTGTGTTCCCTTAGACTTATTCAACTACTCCTTCAGCAAGAAAAAAATACTTTAATAACACTAAAGGAAAAACTTAAGGAGCAGGCTACCAAAAAATTTGCAAGTGAACAAGATTTTGGGATCAAGGAAACCAAGCTTCGGGACACGATAGATCAATTCCAATGACACATAAGGAAAGAAACATAATCAGTTTTTAAGAGATCTACAAGATTTCAAAAGCAATAAGGTGTACATACAACCTCTGAAGAATAGCAACCCAAACACTGACATAGAGTCAACTTCTAATGATACGGAGCATTCAGATTCTGAAACTAGGAATCGGAATCCGAGGGGTAGAGGTAGAGGGAGGGTGACATACCACACAAATATAAGATCAAATGACAGGCAATGTCAGCAGCAGGGTCCTTCTTTTTTTAGAACAAGGTTACCATCTGAGAGACAGGGTGAATCCACCGAGGGAGTCACAATTAAGGAAAAGAGCACATATTATTAATCTATCACAAAGAACACTTCACAATTCAAGAAAAACATAAGTGTAGTGAATTAGGCATCTCAACAGGGTTACTACAAGGGGTGGAGTTATTGACAAATTTGTAGGAACCATGCCCTAATACAATAAGCCAGGGTCCCTTTAGTACCTTGAAGAACAAAAGTAGAAAGATGCCACCCGTTTCTACAGAGACTTCAGCAATTGATTTCTTTTTAGGCCTAGTAACAAGAGATCTAAAATATTTGGACAAAAGAAATTTTTTTACTCAGTATAACTGTGATAGATTGGAGATGAAAGCTCTGAAAGAGCTGGAACAAGATAGGAAGATTTTAGTGAAACCCTCAGACAAAGGGGGAAATACCGTGATTCTAGATGTTGATAAGCATAGAAATATGTGTTTACATATTTTGAAGTACAAGGGTACCTATGAAATATTGCCATAATACCCAACAACAAGCTATCACAGGGAATTGAAGGATATCCTGGATGAAGTTTGTTGGAAGGAGTGGTAAACAAGGTGGATACATCCGACCTCTTACTCAAGCTTGATGGTCTGATGGTGGAACCTATCGCCATGCTTGCTAGTATTGCTTTGGAGGCCCTGTACCCCTCAGTCCCCCATGACAACAATGTTGAGGCAGTCCAGGGCTTCCTTAGTACAATGGGGCGGCAGTTCCAAACACACAATGTTTTTATGGGGAACTGCTGAACTTCTGTCTTACTAGGAATTTCTTCCTGTTTGACCACAAGTACTTCCACCAGCTCAGGGGTAAACAATGGGGAGACCTTGTGCTCCCACATATTCTAATTTATTCCTGGGCTGGTGGGAGAAAAAGGTGGTAATAAATACAGGTAGTGAACATGCTGATCTTCTCCAGAAAGTGGAATTATGGTTACGTTATATTGATGACGTCTTTGTTATATGGACGGGTACACGAGATGAACTGGTTAAGAATAATAAAAATGGGGAACTATGTATGGGTATGTATAGAAAGCCAAAATCTACAAATTCTATATTACGATGGGAAAGCAGTCATCCAGTAGTGCTTAAACAAGGTATACCAAAAGGGCAATATTTAAGCCTGGATAAACTGCTCTGATAAAGACGCTTTTTAAAGACAGGCAAAAGACCTTAGACAAAGATGTAGAGACAGGGAAAATCCGGATAAGATCTTGAAGAAAGCCTATAATAATACGAAAGATAAGAACAGAACAGAGCTCCTTAAACTGCAAAAGAACCGTGCTGCCCTCAAATAACATCAGTTCAGATACATAACAACTTTTGACAAAGGGGCAAGCAAAGTTAGAGATATTAAAATAACATTGGGTGGTCCTACAAATGGATGAAGATTTTGGTGGATGATTGAGTGAATATCCAAGCATCACATATAGAAGGGGCTACTATTTAAGAGATAGGCTAGCCCACAGCCATTTTAGAGCACCAGTGAATGAAATATGGTTGACCCTTAGCATTAGGGAATGTGTCAAATTGGGGATTGCATTGCCTACCCATTCATATGGAAAAGTAAGATCTTAAGGAGTATCTGGTAAGGAGTATAGTGTAATGATTTCATTATTTGTAAGATGGAAGGAGTCATATATAAAAAAACATGCTAATTTAACGTGGAGTACATAGGAAAGACAAAGAGGGTAACCATTTGGGCGATATCCTGCACAAGAGGGACACACCTATAGCAAGGCATATCATTACAGTGCATGGAGGTGATGCCCATGTGATGAGATTCCAGGGCATTGGGATGGTCAGAAAACCTCTAAGAGGAGGTCCCTGGAATCATTATATTTTGTAAAATGAGGCAAGATGGATCTTTGTCATGGATACGATGACACCTCGAGGGCTAAATTAGCAACTTAGTTTTAACCCTTTCACGACCATGGACGGATCTATTCGTCATGGAGCATGTCATGTCAAGCCCCACCCCCTGCCGCAGGCAGGGTGCGGCGATCGGCGCACAGATCAGCTGTTTTCAACAGCTGACATGTGTGCCTGCATGTTACGAGTGGAATTGCATTCCACCCATAACATTAACCCCTTACATCTCGCTGCCAAAGTCTGGCAGCGAGATGTATATACGCGCAGTGAAGATTTTCACTTACCGCCGCCCCCACCGGAAGTCACGTGAGTAATCACGTTACTTTCGGTTGTTGCCATGGTAGCACAGGGTCATGTGATGACACCTGCAGCTATGACGAGTCACTTTCATTTTCACCCGGCCCGGACGCCAGTGAAGCAGGAAGTGACCGTATCTGCTGTTTACAGCTGTATAGCTGTGATCAGCAGATAGATCAGAGCAATCAGATTGCTGATCGCTATAGCTCCCTATGGGGACTAGTAAAATAAAAAAAAAAGTAAAAAAAAAGTTTTAAAAAAATTAAAAGAAAAACAAAAAACCTAAAAGTTCAAATCACCCCCCTTTTACCCCATTGAAAATTAAAGGGTTAAAAAAATAAATAAATATACACATATTTGGTATCGTCGTGATCTATCAAAATATAAAATCAATTAATCTGATTAGTAAACGGCGTAGTGTCAAAAAAATTCCAAACGCCAAAATTAAGTTTTTTGATCGCTGCAAGTTTTACGCAAAATGAAATAACAGGCGATCAAAATGTAGCATCTGCACAAAAATAGTACCATTAGAAACGTCAGCTTGAGACGCAAAAAATAAGCCATCACTAAGCCATAGAGCCCGAAAAATGAGAACGCTACGGGTTTTGAAAAATGGCGCAAAACGTACGCCACTTTTATTGGACAAGCTTGTAAAAAATTTTTTAACCCCTTAGATACAAGTTAACCTATACATATTTGGTGTCTACAAACTCGCACCGACGTCAGGCATAATACCCATACATCAGTTTTATCATACAGTGAACACCGTGAATAAAACATCCCAAAGACTATTGTGCCATCACACTTTTTTTGCAGTTTTTCCACACTTGGAATTTTTTTGCTGTTTTCCAGTACACCATATGGTAAAACTTAGGGTTTCATTTAAAAGTACAACTTGTCCCGCAAAAAACAAGCCCTCATATGGCAAGATTGACGGAAAAATAAAAAAGTTATGGCTCTCGGAAGAAGGGGAGCAAAAAACAAAAACGGAAAGTGGTCTGGGGCTGAAGGGGTTAATTGCTTTTTATAATTACACACTAACCACAGTTTGGAATAAAGTATGGTAGTTTGATTCACCTGCCAGTAGTAATCTCAGTTGGGTTTATTTTGCTCCGCATCAGGAGCATGACCCATTGACTGATATTTATATCAACACAAAAAGGAGGGACCTATATATGGGCAGTTGATCAGACATGCGGGTCATATACATATCCATAGAATCCTGTCTATATCCGATTCCACTTTTTTGATATCCCGATTCATATTTGACTATATACCTACCTTTGTCAAATCGTCCTGAATACTGCCTGACATCATTGGGGTATTTAGTATGGTATAGTTACTTTCCCTCAATTCCTCTCCCATATTTACCTTCTTTTGTGTTAAAATATTTTGCATCCCATTTCCAAGAAGTCCCTCTAGAATTTATCCTTTCATCCTGTGTATTTTGGTGATAGGAATAGAGGAATAGGCTATAAATACACATAAAAGCAATGTATAATGTGTGAATATCCTTTATTTGGTTAAAATCGTCCCCCATGATTTTGGAAGTTGCATGACCTTTAATTGAAGTAAGTCAAACAGAGAGGTTATGCTGTGCGCTACCATTGCGTAGGCGTCCTTTTGGTTGGAATGAAGTTGTGTTCATTATCAGCACAGTCAGTCGACGTATAGTAGATTCAGCTCTGTTAAGTGACAACTAGAGATGAGCAAGCATCTAGAGGCTCGGGTTCAGTTCGGTTCGTCGAACGGAGGCCGCGTTCGAGTTCGGTTCGGCGAGCCATTTGACGAACCTCTCGAAGCCCATTGAAAACAATGGGAGATAAACACAAACACATAAAAACACATTATAAATGTACACATACAGTTAATAAACATTGCCATTGCACTTACCGGTCCCCGCGACACGTCCTGCACTCTGTATCACGCTGCTTTTCCTTCCGATAATCCCTGCGTCCTCCCGGTAACCAGCAGTGATGATAGGACCTATCGTGGCGTCAAAATAGCATGTGACCAGTCACGTGTCTATTATCTCATTGGCTACAGACTGGTCACATGGCTATGACGTTATCCTAGGTCCTGTCAGTGCATCTTTCCGGTACGCGATGCTCGTTTGAGCATGTTTGTGTACCGGCAAAATGCTCTGGTACATGGTCGACTCCACTATCCTGCATATGGACACTCTTTACAGAGTCAGCCACATGCAGGGACTAGCTGTCACAGCCGGTAAATAGCGGCATCGGGAATCACGTGATCGGAGCACCGTTGCTATGGTAACCCATCTGTCAGCAGTGACGTCACCGCTTACAGCACGCAGTGGCACCGGGAATCACGTGATCGGAGAACCATTGCTATGGTAACCCGTCTGTCAGCGGTGACGTCACTGCTTACAGCCACCAGCCTCTGATCACTCAGGGAGTGAAAAGACTGCACGAGGCAGCAGCGTCTTCCTCCCATGCAGTGTTGTCTGATGTAGCAGAGCTGCATGGGTTGAAGGAGAAAAAAGACAGAAGAGAAGGATCGTGCAGGGCTGACAGGGAGTAATAAACATGGAGTCTCTAAGTAAGTCTGTGTATTTATTTCTATTAAAGTATTTTTTCTCTGTGTGGTGTTTTTTTTTTAACCCTTTATTGGAGATTCTTAATGGCTGGGTCAAACTTGCCAGACACTAAAGGGGGCTTTACACACTACGATATTGTTAATGTTTTGTTGTCGGGGTCAAGTTGTTAGTGACGCACATCCGGCGTCATTAACGATATCGCAGCCTGTGACACTAACCAGCGACCTTAAGCGACCTCAAAATTGGTGAAAATCGTTCACCATGGAGAGGTCGTCCCAAACTCAAAAATCGGTAAGGGTTGCTTATCCAGGTGGTTCATCGCTCATGCGGCAGCACACATCGCTATGTGTGACACCGCAGCAGCGAGGAACGTCTCCTTACCTGCCGCCTGCCACAATGCGGAAGGAAGGAGGTGGGCGGGATATTACGTCCTGCTCATCTCCGCCCCTCCGCTTTGATTGGCTGGCCGCTTAGTGACATTGCGGTGACGTCGCTGTGATGCCGAACGTCCCTCCCCCTTGAAGGAGGGATTGTTCATCAGTCACAGCGACGCCGCCGACCAGGTAAGTATGCGTGACGCTGCCGTAGCGATAATGTTCGCTACGGCAGCGATCACAAACAATCGCATGCGCGACGGGGGCGGGTACTTACACGCTCGCTATCGCTCCAAATTGCTAGTGATATCGCTACCGTGTAAAGCCCCCTTAAGAATCTCTGCCTTAATACTAGCTAGTAAAACAAAGTTAGTATTAACTCATTATTAACCAGCAAGTCATCATCACCAGGGCTGCTGGAAGAGTTGGATACAGTGCCAGATGATGGCGCTTCTATGAAAGTGCCATTTTCTGGGGCGGCTGTGGACTGCAATTCGCAGGAGAGGGGCCCAGAAACCTCGGGCTAACCTGTGTTGCGGATTCCAATCCCCAGCTGCCTAGTTGTACCTGGCAAGACACAAAAATGGGGTGACACCTACGTCGTTATTTTTACTTCCCAGCCGGGTACAAATAGGCAGCTGGGGGTTGGGGGCAGCTGTACCTGCCTGCTGTACCTGGCTAGCATACAAAAATATGTCGAAGCTCACGTCATTTTTTTTGTAGTTTTTTGGCAAAAAAAAATAAAAAATGCTTCCCTGGATTTTCCATTGCCAGTGAAGGTAACACCAAGCAGTGGGGGTTAGCAGCCAGTAGCTGCTTGGATTACCCTTAGCTAGCAATACAAAAAATGCAGCGGGAGCCCATATATATTTTTTTTTAATTATTTATTTAAATAACTAAAAAAAATGGGCTTCCTGTATTTTGATTGCTGGACATCACAGTGCTGTAAAAATAAATCATTAAAAAAAATGACGTAGCGCTCCACATTATTTTTGATTCTCAGCGCAGATAAAGCAGACAGCTACGGGTTGCCACCCCCCTCTGCCTGGCGTTACCTTGGCTGGCAATCAAAATACAGGGAAGCCCATTTATTTTTTTATTTAAAAAATAGTTAAAAAAAAATGACGTGGGGTCTCCCCATTTTTAATAGTCAGTTGGGGTAAAGCAGATGGCTGTAGCCTGAAAGCCACAGCTGGCAGCTTTACCGTGGTTGGTGATCCAATGTGGAGGTCACCCCAGGCTCCTTTTTTACAATTATTTTATAAATATTAATAATTACAAAAATAGTAGGGTCTTCCCCAAATTGGATCACCAGCCAAGGTAAAGCGGACAGCTGTGGTCTGGTATTCTCAGGGTGAGAAGGTCCATAGTTATTGGCCCTTCACAGATTAAAAATAGCAGGCCCTCAGGAAGTGGCGCACCAACTAGATGCGCCAATCCTGGCGCTTCACTCCAGCTCATCCCGTGCCCTGGTGCAGTGGCAAACGGGGTAATAAATGGGGTTGATACTAGCTGTAAGGTCACCTGACATCAAGCCCAGCAGTTTGTGATGTCATGGCGTCTATCAGATACCCGACATCACAAACTGTCAGTACTAACAAAACAAATAGACAAAATAAAATGCATTTGAAAAAACACTCCCCAAAACATTCCCTCTTTCACCAATTTATTGTAAGAAAAAAAAAATAAGGGGTCCCACGACGACTCTGGACCGTCTAGAATATGGGGGGACATACTCAGGGAACGTATCCCCCATTTTCTAGGAGTGCAGACCCTCCATGTGAGGATTGTGGGTGCAATGAATCTGTACCCACTCTCCCCGGGTCCACAGCAGCAGAGTCCATGTGGTAACTGTTGCTACCAAAGCTGCAATGCCCTGCTCATGAGGTAAGGGCATGCCTAATAAGGAGAACTATTCTATATTTCCAAATATTGGTATTTCCTCATATTATTGCTATTCCACCTACTATATATTGTGGATAGGATCTTGGAGATGGAATACCACTTTAAGTCCAGTTATCTTGCTGAATGAATACTAAACAACAGAGCTCGCTATTTAGATGTGTTTTCTTGTGGCATATAACGGACTCTCATGTTTGGTAGTTGTTCAGCAGTGCAACTATAAAATCAAATACCTCCATTTGGAAATGTATAGCTCTCCTGATCAACTATGTTCCTTAGCAGGGCATTGCAGTAGCTTACAGATGCATGGTTACCACCACTCACTGTGTCTGAACACAGGAAGCTGAGCTGACAGCCGCTCTGTGCATGTGGCAGCGTCTATTGTGAAGGAGGGGGCCGCGGGGATCAACACTGCACAGGTACCGTGGGACATCGGGGAACACCGGTGGGGATATAGTGGTGACCTGGCAGGGCCTGGGGAGGAGTTTTCTGTCGCATGTGTCATGGCACATGCGACAGAAATCAGAGGAGTAGGGTGAATGCGACTGGCGCGCTGCTGTGCGCGCGGCCATCTTGGATTTCCGGGAGGGGGTCAGGGGGAGAGCACTTTGGCGAGAGGGACCGGAGGGGACCGGGGAGGAGATTTATCTCCTATCTGACATGTTTGTTCATGCCAGATTGGAGATAAATAATTTTTTACCAGCGCTGTCATTTTTTTGTAACGTGATCATCACTATACGGTGATCACCTGAGCGGGGACCGGAAAAACCGGCCTGAATCATGATCTCCAGGGTCTCAGCTACCCCCTGAAACCCTGGAGATTTTCTGACGCTGGGGGGCACTATTCACTTATTTCTGCCTGCTGTTTATAAACGGCAGATCAGAATAAGGCTAGATTCACATGACCGATCCGTTTTTGCCGTCCGCAGAAAATGGTCTTTTTGTTTCACGGGTGCATCCATGTTGTATCCGTTTCCGTTCCGTAGACGGTCCGTATGTCATCTGTTTGTCATCCGTGTGCCTTCCGTTTGTTTGCATACTGCAAAAAAACTGAAGGATGGAAAATACATAAATTTACCCAGGATCCATAGCTTCAACCTACATGAGGCGGTCACATGTTCACTCCAGTGCCATTTTCTACTGCTTTTCACAGCGTAGAGCGCTCGGGTGATTTTCGTGAGCTTGTACACTTCATATTAGTCTTTCCTGTCATTATAATGGCAGAAAGACACATAATGTCCCACTCTCCTGCTTTTTGTAATTTTGCACCCTTTGGTGCCTTTCATGTGGCACTAAGGGGTGCTTAGCCTTGTATTTAGCAAAAAAAAAAATGTATAAAAAAATGACGTAGGGTTCTCCCTATTTTTGATAGCCAGCTAGGGTAAAGCAGACGGCTGCAGCCTGCAGACCACAGCTGGCAGCTTCACCTTGGCTGGTAATCCAAAACTGAGGGCACCTTATGCTGTTATTTTAAATTAAATAAATAATTAAAAAAAAAAACGTTGGGTCCCCCCAAAATTTGATCACCAGCCAAGGTAAAGCGGAAAGCTGGGGTCTGATATTCTCAGACTAGGGAGGATTATGGTTATTGGACTCTCCCCAGCCTAAAAATAGCAGGCCGCAGCCTCCATTAGTTTCGCCAATCCTAGTGCTTCGCCCAAGCTCATCCCATTGCCCTGGTGTGGTGGCAAACGGGGTAATATATGGGGTTAATACCAGATGTGTAATGTCCCCTGGCATCAAGCCCTGGGGTTCGTGATGTCAGGCGTCTATCAGATACTCGACATCACCAACCCAGTCAGTAATAAAAAAAAAAGACGAAAAAAATACATTTTTATTTGAAAAAACACTCCCCAAAACATTCCCTCCTTTACCAATTTATTAGAAAGAAAAAAAAATCCAAGTCTGGTGTAATCCAAGGGGTTCCCATGACGATCCATACCATAGTCAATGTCCCAGTCAATGAAGAACAGAATGTTCAATATTGGCTGGAAGAGCAATGCAGTGACCTGAGTTAACATCAATAGGTCAGCCCAGGTCACTTCAGGGCATGACAAGTGCTGCTGTCAGAAGGATAGCGAGGTACATTACCTGCGGTGATCACTGCACTCCTGACAGCAGCGCTGTCACTGAGTTCAATGACCGCTGCCTTCACAACCAAGTATCGCGGGTGCCTGTGACGTCACCGCTAGTGACTGTCTCAGGTCGGCAGCGAGAGGAGATGTGACAAGCAGCGGCCATGGAGGACAGTGACAGCGCTGACGTCGGGAGGGCAGGACTTCATCACCGCAGGTAAGGCTAGGTTCACATTTCCGTTGTTTTTCATCAGTCACATGCGTTGCTTGATGCTTGTGACTGATGCGTTGTACAACGGATGACAAGAATAGAATTCATTGTTGGACTCCGTTGTAAAAGAGAAAACGATCAGCTGATCTCCCAGCGGCTGACTAATGAGAGCGATCAGCTGATCATTCACAATAGCCGGCCGCTGAGAATGTGTGCGGACGGCGGAGTGCAAGGTGGGTGGAGCCGAGCGGAGCCATGTGTGCGGGCGGCGCAGTGCACGGTGGGTGGAGTGGGGTAATGTGTGCGGGCGGCGGAGTGTGAGGTGGGTGGAGCCGATTGGGGCCATGTGTGCGGGCAGCGGAGTGCGAGGTGGGTGGAGCCGAGCGGGGTCATGTGTGCGGGCGGCGGAGTGCGAGGTGGATGGAACCGAGCGGGTCCATGTGTGCAGGCGGCGAAGTGTGAGGTGGGTGGAGCCAAGCAGGGCCATGTGTGCTAACGGCGGAGTGTGAGGTGGGTGGAGCCGAGCGGGGCCATGTGTGTGGGCGGCGGAGTGCAAGGTGGGTGGAGCCAAGCGGGGCCGTGTGTGCGGGCGGTGGAGTGTGAGGTGGGTGGAGCCGAGCGGGTCCATGTGTGCGGGCGGCAGAGTGCGAGGTGGGTGGAGCCGAACGGGGCCATGTGGTGCTGACGACGTCAGTGCCGGGGACTGCATGGCTGGGGACAGGTGAGTGTGAGTGTGAGTGTGTGTGTGTGTACATGCCAAGTGCAAGAGGGGGCAGAGCCAAGCGGGGAAGTGTCGGCTCCCTGCACACGTAGCCAGGGTAAATATCGGGTTACTAAGCAAAGCGCTTTGCTTGGATATCCGATATTTACCTTGGTTACCAGCTTACCGCAGGCTGCCAGCGATGGCTACCTGCACACTGTAGCTGTAAAAAGCCACGCTTTTGGTGATCAAACCGTTCTTGAACGTAACTCAAACTTTCGAGCTTTTAACAAAAAGCTCGAGTTTGAGTTTGATCTCGAGCACCCCTCAAAATCACTCAAACATGAAATTGGCGAACCTCGAACATCGCTCAACTCTAGTGACAACTCATTACTTGCACTGCAGGACCTTTTTGTAGGCGGTCTATGGAGAAACACATGGTTGCAGTGTATCACATTACATTCATGAATGGTCTCTCAAATGCACTCCAGACTGGATGATTTACCACTTGCACAGCAGTACCTGTTCTGGGTGGTCCTGGGAGACTCACGTGGTTCCTCCTATTGCGTGCTCCAGGTTGGAGCGCATCATGTCACATTCAGGCATACTATGGGCGGAGCTAACCATGAGCATTCTCGGGTACGTTCCAGGATGGAGCACATGACATGAAATAGTGGAGCAGCATGGGTAGATCGGATGGCCCTGGATGGGCGGCACGGTGGCTCAGTGGTTAGCACTGCAGTCTTGCAGCGCTGGGGTCCTGGGTTCAAATCCCACCAAGGACACCATCTGCAAGAAGCTTGTATGTTCTCCCCGTGTTTGCGTGGGTTTCCTCCAGGTTC
Source organism: Anomaloglossus baeobatrachus (assembly GCF_048569485.1). Lineage (NCBI taxonomy): Eukaryota > Metazoa > Chordata > Amphibia > Anura > Aromobatidae > Anomaloglossus > Anomaloglossus baeobatrachus. Next base: position 482,689,903 of record NC_134355.1, read on the forward strand.
TCTGGTTTCTTCCCACACTGCAAAGACATACAGATAGGGAGTCTAGATTGTGAGCCCCAATGGGGACAGTGTTGCAAAAATGTATGTAAAGCGCTGTGGAATTAATAGCGCTATATAAATGAATAAAATTATTATTATTATTATTATTATTAAGGGACAGACCAATGTGGTGACCTTCATCGGTGTGACACGTGGTGGAGAACAATTGTGGAACGCAATGGATGGACATATACGTGATGAGTAGTGATGAGCGAGCATGCTTGTAACTACTCGGTACTCGCACGAGTATCGCTGTACTCGGGCTGCTCGGCGGGGACCGAGTAATCTCGCGATACTCGTGCTGTACTCGTGGTCTTCATTTCTGCATGTTGGCGCTCTTTTGAGAGCCAGCCCTCATGCAGGGATTGGCTGGCAGACCACTGCAATGCCACAGCCCTGTTAGTTGTGGAATTGCAGTGATTGGCCGGCCTGCACAGCGTGACCGAGCCTTTATACCGGCCGGCGCGCTGTGCTCTGCTCACAACTATCCAGACAGTCAGTGCAGGGAGAGTGTCGCTGATTCAGGGAAAGCTTTGCGGCCCTTTATAGTTAGTTCCGGAGCAGGGCTGCAAACAGTGTGACCAGAAGTCCTTCTCAGGGCTATTCTAGTTGTATACAGGCAGGCAGGGTATAGCCAGGTCGGAGTACAGTAGCAGAGTCCTTCTCAGGACTATTGTTGCTATATACAGGCAGGGTATAGCCAGGTCGGAATACAGGCTAGTGACCAGAAGAGTCCTTGTCAGGACTATTGTAGCAGTATACAGGCAGGCAGGCAGGCAGGGTAGTGGTGACCGTATACCAGCCTTCATCATATCTGGGGCTGGTGTACACAGTGTAAAACAGTCCAGATAGTGTCAGACTTCTCAGTAATTGTCGCTCCTAAAAACCAGTTAGGTTCTTATTGCGTCCGTGCTTGCATTTAAAAACAGCACGTGTGTGGCAGTCGGTGGCAGGGTACAGGTGCGCGTTTTGCACAAACTATTATATAACGCACAAGTCTAGTGTATAATAATACACGTCAGTCAGCAGTGTCTGATAGTGTCAGACTTCTCAGTAATTGTCGCTCCTAAAAACCAATTAGGTTCTTATTGCGTCCGTGCTTGCATTTAAAAACAGCACGTGTGTGGCAGTCGGTGGCAGGGTACAGGTGCGCGTTTTGCACAAACTATTATATAACGCACAAGTCTAGTGTATAATACACGTCAGTCAGCAGTGGCTGATAGTGTCAGACTTCTCAGTAATTGTCGCTCCTAAAAACCAGTTAGGTTCTTATTGCGTCCGTGCTTGCATTTAAAAACAGCACGTGTGTGGCAGTCGGTGGAAGGGTACAGGTGCGCGTTTTGCACAAACTATTATATAACGCACAAGTCTAGTGTATAATAATACACGTCAGTCAGCAGTGTCTGATAGTGTCAGACTTCTCAGTAATTGTCGCTCCTAAAAACCAGTTAGGTTCTTATTGCGTCCGTGCTTGCATTTAAAAACAGCATGTGTGTGGCAGTCGGTGGCAGCGTCAGGCTCCATATTGTCCCTGGATACAGACGTGCATGATGGCCTGTAAACATGAAGTGCCCATTGTAAGGAAGTGGGTCTATTGTAGTATAGCCCTTAGGCAGGGCAGCCAAAAATTGGGAGGCTCCACATTGTCCCTGGATAGAGATGTGCATGAGGGCCTCAAAACATTGTTCCCATTCCAAAGGAGCGGGTCTCCTGTCGTTGTAATGCCCATTCAGAAAGAATGGGCGAAAAAATTTACCACTGGGGGTATACCTGAAACAACGGCTTAACTATTGTAACGGTCACCATGATGGCGCATGAGGAGAAGGAGGAGCAGTCCTGCGAGTAGCCAAAGTCCAGAAGTGTGTTACCATGGGTGAGTGGAGGTACATGGCAAATTCCCGTTACAAACTTTAAATTCCGCAGTAATTTGCTGTTGGTGTGTGTGGTGAAGTCTGGCCAAATCCAACCCTTGTTCATCTTGATCAGAGTCAGCCTGTCAGCATTTACAGTTGACAGGCGGGTGCGTTTATCTGTAATGATTCCACCTGCGGCACTAAAAACACGCTCTGACAAAACGCTAGCGGCAGGGCAGGCCAGGACTTCCAAGGCGTAGAGAGCCAATTCATGCCACGTGTCCAGCTTGGATACACATTAATTGTAAGGCACAGAGGAATGTCGGAGTACAGTTGTTTGATCTGCAAGGTACTCCTTGAGCATCTGGGCAAACTTAGGATTTCTTGTGGCACTACCCCTCACCTCAGGGGCTGTGGTATGTGAGGGGCTAAGGAAACTGTCCCACATCTTAAAGACTGTTCCCCTACCTCTGGCGGATTGGACTTGTGCCCCTCTCGGCTGTACGCCTTGGTTGTCCACTGATTCCTGACCTATGCCGCTAGCGTTTTGTGAGGGGAATGCTTTGCCTACTTCCGTGACTATGGCCTTCTGGAACTGCTGCATTTTGCCTGACCTCTCCGCCTTGGGAATAAGAGACATAAAGTTCTCCTTTTAGCGTGGGTCTAACAGTGTTACCAACCAGTAATGATTGTCGGCCAAGATGTTCTTAACGCGAGGGTCACGAGACAGGCAGCTTACCATAAAGTCAGCCATGTGTGCCAGACTCTTAACAGCCATCACTTCAGTATCCTGACCAACACGATGACTGAACATGCTGTCCTCCTCCTCCTCCTCCTCATCATCTACCCTGTCCTCTGGCCAGCCACGCTGAACCGAGGATATGACTGCATGTCATATCCTCAATTTGGCCAGAGAGTTGCTCCATGTCTTCATCCTCCTCCTCGTCATAGTCCTCCACTGCACGTTGTGATGAGACGAGGCTGGGCTGTGTGTTATCATCACCCACACCCACTACTGTTTCTTGCTCAAACTCATCGCGCTCCGCCTGCAATGCATCATGGTTGTTTTTTGAGCAGAGACCATTTTAGAAGGCAGAGAAGCGGTATGGTGACGCTAATAATGTCGTCATCGCCGCTCACCATCTTGGTGGAGTCCTCAAAGTTTTGGCGGATGGTGCATAGGTCGGACATCCATCTCCACTCCTCAGGTGTTATGTGTGGAGTTTGACCCATTTCCCGACGGCTTAGGTGATGCAGGTACTCAACAACTGCCCTCTTCTGCTCACATATCCTGACCAACTTGTGCAGAGTTGAATTCCAACGCGTGGGGACATCACACACCAGTCTGTGTGCCGGAAGATGCAAACGGCGTCTTAAGCCGGCAAGGCCGGCTGAAGCAGTAGGTGACTTTCGAAAATGTGCAGACAGGCGGCGAACTTTTACCAGCAGATCAGAGAGCTCTGAGTATGACTTTAGAAACCGCTGAACCACGAGGTTGAGCACATGGGCCACGCATGGAACATGTGTCAGCTGGCCTCGCCTCAAAGCTGCCACCAGGTTCCGGCCATTGTCACACACGACCTTTCCTGGCTTTAGGTTCAGAGTTGTGAGCCAGTGATCTGCCTGCTGTTTCAGAGCTGTCCACACCTCTTCTGCATTGTGGGGTTTGTCACCTATGCAGATTAGCTTCAGCACGGCCTGTTGCCGCTTCGCCGAGGCAGTGCTGCAGTGCTTCTGTGTCGCCCTGGACAAGCCAGGGGCCACAGAGCACAAAAATTAAACACCCCACACTCCCTGCAGGCATATCATAGTCAAAACACAAAATCCTTGTTGCCTTCCCCAGGGGCTGTTGTCCACACCAGGGTGTGGAGCCAGGCGGTTGGTCTCCACCCACCGAGGAGGAGGGAAAACACAGGCAGTGAGAGTTAAGCTAAGGAAGTGGAAGGAGGAAAGTAGTAGAGAGGAGAAAAGTGACAGCAAAGAGCCTGAAGTTGGTCCGGGTGTGTGGCCCGGACAGGACAGCAAGGTTGGCAGGATGTGGTGACCGTCTGCAGTGGAGGCCGATTGGAGTCTGCCGTAAGGACCGTGGACGGGTGGTGACCCGGCCGTACCGGACCGGTATACAAAGAGAAGCCAGCACCATTGGCAGAGGACTTTCGGATCCCGGCAAGGCTTGGTGTCGCCGTGAATTTGCCAAATCCGTTAGTGAAGGGAACCTCAGGGTTTCCAAACAGCCAAGTCCAGATAGAAGGCAACCGTACAACCGTGAAGGGGAGACACAGCCACCGCCAAGGGCAACCGTCTCCCAGGGCCAGCGCCTGTGGGCAAAAGGGGCTCCTCCGGCCCATATCCAGGTCGGGGAGCGGGTTACCGTTGGGAAACCATCACTACCAACACTTAACTTAGGTGCAGGGAGAGACAGTCATCACTAACCTGCAGGGAGGAACAACCGCAGCCGTCCGAGTGACCCGTCCATCCAGCCACTTGTTTTACCGTGAACTGTGTCATCATCATTGGGCTGAGTGAGTACCTCCGTGCCGTGCGGCACAGCGCTGCCCCTGCGACCCTGCACCTCATCAGGCCCCGCAACCCGCCTGTCATCCATGTCTACCCCATCACCAGGCCCCGGGACAACCAACCCCCCTACCCACGGAGGGGAGAAATAACAACAAAGCTGCTCCCTGTCACAGGCTCCCGGGATCCCCGTCCAGAGCAGCGGTGGTGTCCACACAATCACCACAACCGTAGGTGGCGTCACGGACAATATCCCCAAAACCCAAACCACCCCTTTTCACTCACGGGCGAGTAGCGCCGCTCGAGTCCCCGGGATCCGGCCATCGCTCGAGCCAACGAGCAGCAGCAGCCGTAGAGCAGCGTCAGCCGGACCCGAGCAGTGGGAGAGCGCACCGTCCCCTCCTCCGCCCGCGACACTTCCAGCTTGGGACTGGTGTGGAGGGTAAAGTGGATCAGGATGCGCAGGAGGAGGAGGAGGCTGAGGAGCATGACATTCCGGAGCTGTAGAGTGTGTGTGAAACCCTGACTGAGGTAGGGCCTGCAAAACTTGGTGTGTGAAGGACGTGTTCCGTCCCTCGCTCAGACTGGGTCCCAGCTTGCACAATATTAACCCAGTGTGACGTCAACGAGATGTAGCGGCCTTGCCCACATGCACTTGTCCACGTGTCTGTGGTTAGGTGGACTTTGGCTGTAACAGCGTTGTTCAGGGCACGTGTGATGTTTTGTGACACATGGTTATGCAATGCGGGGACGGCACACCGGGAGAAATAGTGGCGGCTGGGGACCGAGTAACGTGGGACAGCTGCCACCATCAGGTCGCGGAATGCTTCTGTCTCAACCAGCCTAAAAGGCAACATTTCCAGCGCAAGCAGTCGCGAAATGTTAGCATTTAGAACTGTGGCATGTGGGGTGTTGGCAGTGTATTTGCGCCTGCGTTCAAAGGTTTGCTGAATGGATAACTGAACGTTGCGCTGGGACAAGGACGTGCTTGATGATGGTGTTCTTTCTGCGTAGGCAACTGCAGGTGCAGGAGTGGAGGAGGCTTGTTCGCAGGCAGCATGGACAGGGGATTGGCTCGCATGCACAACCAGCGAAGACGTAGCAGTGACATCAGCAAGCACTGCTCCTCGACTCTGTTGTACTTCCCACAAAGTCGGGTGCTTGGCTGACATGTGCCTGATCATGCTGGTGGTGGTCAGGCTGCTAGTTTTGGTACCCCTGCTGATGCTGGCATGGCAGGTGTTGCAAATGGCCTTTTTAGAATCATCTGGAGCCAACTTAAAAAACTGCCAGTGTCAGAGTTCCGGGTTTTCCAGTTTTCTTTTGAAAGAGCTTGCCCTTTGTTAACATGGAGTTTTCTGTTCTGTTGCCCTACTTCCTGTCCATCTGTTTAAAAGCCGCCCCTAAAGCTTAGTCCAGTGCCTGAGTATACTGCTTCCTGTGTGCTCCTGCCCTGCTGCTTTTGGTTCCTGATTGTTATTCGGATCCTCTTGGAAAACAACCGACACCGACTCTGGACTTCATCTGGTATCATCTAGCTGTGCCCGGACTCCGTTTGCCGTCTTTGGTCGGCACTTCTGCCCGGTTCCTTCCGTTTAATACCACTCTGGACTCACATCACGTACGGACATTTTTGGACTTACCTATTGCCCTTTTGTGTCCCGGCTGCTGCGCATTTAGGGCTTCTGGGGTGATTGCCAGACAGTCCCTGTATAGGGGTTCGCTCTTGGTGGTCTCCCTGGGGGAGTCCGGTGCGCGGTCCCGGGAATTCCCTTTCGCTCCGTCCCTGGAAGGTATTTCCTGTATTTATGTTCTACTGTGTTTTTGTTCCGTTTATATACATATTTGCTGGTTGCATATTATAAACGTCTTGCACCAAGAACTCGTCTCTGGTTGTCATTGCCCTAACGCAATCGAAATCCTCAATACATACAATAGTATTACAGCCAGACTCGGGAAGACCTAACATTTGTACAGGCACCTTGTGTCGTGTTGTTCCGGGGAACAGTTGCCTGACGTCTGCCTGGGGCCACCACTCTGCTTCTTACTGCCTGTTGTGATGCTACGCCTCCCTCCCCCTGTGCACTGCTGTCCTCGCTCTGTATATCCTCCTGCCAGGTTGGGTCAGTTACTGGATCATCCACCATGTCGTCTTCCTCTTCCGCACCCTGCTCCTCCTCCTGACTTCCTGACAATTGTGTCTCATCATCGTCCACCCCTTGTTGAGACACGTTGCCAACTTCGTGAGAACGTGGCTGCTCAAATATTTGGGCATCTGTACATACAATCTCGTCATGGCCCACTTCAACAGGAGCTGGCGAGAGGCCAGAATTTGTGAATGGAAACGTGAACGAACAGCTCTTCCGAGTGTCCAAGTGTGGGATCAGTAATGCCCGTGGACGTGTACTCGGCCTGGTGGTAGGAAGGAGGATCAGGTTCTGAAATGTGCGGTGCAGTATCACGGCTACTGACACTTGACCGTGTGGAAGACAGAGTGTTTGTGGTGGTGCCAATCTGACTGGAAGCATTATCCGCTATCCAACTAACAACCTGTTGACACTGGTCTTGGTTCAAGAGCGGTGTACTGCTGCGGTCCCCAAGAATTTGGGACAGGACGTGCGAGCGACTAGATGTGGCCCTTTGTTGTGGCGAAATTAGAGCTTGCACACAACCTCGGTCTCTGCCTGCACCACCATCACGTCCACTTCCTTGTTCGTTGACAACGCCCTTGCGCATTTTGCAATGCTGTGCTGATGTGTATTCACTAGACTTGTGCGTTATATCCAAGTTTTTGAAAAACTCACACAAATGCAGCGGAAAGCTGCCACCAACAGGCACACACGTGCGGTTTTTAAATGCAAGCACGGAGGCACTAAGAACCTAACAGGTCTCTATCCAGGGACAACGTGGAGCCTCCCAATTTTTGGCTGCCCTGCCTAAGGGCTATACTATAATACACCCACTTCCTTACAATGGGCACTTCAGGTTTACAGGCCCTCATGCACGTCTCTATCCAGGGACAATGTGGAGCCTCCCAATTTTTGGCTGCCCTGCCTAAGGGCTATACTATAATACACCCACTTCCTTACAATGGGCACTTCAGGTTTACAGGCCCTCATGCACGTCTCTATCCAGGGACAACGTGGAGCCTCCCAATTTTTGGCTGCCCTGCCTAAGGGCTATACTATAATACACCCACTTCCTTACAATGGGCACTTCAGGTTTACAGGCCCTCATGCACGTCTCTATCCAGGGACAATGTGGAGCCTCCCAATTTTTGGCTGCCCTGCCTAAGGGCTATACTATAATACACCCACTTCCTTACAATGGGCACTTCAGGTTTACAGGCCCTCATGCACGTCTCTATCCAGGGACAACGTGGAGCCTCCCAATTTTTGGCTGCCCTGCCTAAGGGCTATACTACAATAGACCCACTTCCTTACAATGGGCACTTCAGGTTTACAGGCCCTCATGCACGTCTCTATCCAGGGACAACGTGGAGCCTCCCAATTTTTGGCTGCCCTGCCTAAGGGCTATACTACAATAGACCCACTTCCTTACAATGGGCACTTCAGGTTTACAGGCCATCATGCACGTCTCTATCCAGGGACAATGTGGAGCCTCCCAATTTTTGGCTGCCCTGCCTAAGGGCTATACTATAATACACCCACTTCCTGACAATGGACACTTAATGTTTTGAGGCCCTCATGCACGTCTGTATGCAGGGGCATTGGTGAACCTCACAATTTTGGACTGCCCTGGCAAAGGAAAATACTACAAAGACTCACTTCCTCAAAATGGGCACATTAGACTCAAGAGGCCTTCATGTACGTCTCTTCTCAGGGATATCGGAGTGCCACACAATGTTTTCACGTAAAATCTTTCATGTATTAATCTCAAAAAGTAACATACACCAGCTCTATCTCACTATTGGGTATGTGCCCTTAACATTTCCGCCATGAAAAATCATTTTGGGGTCATTTTGGAAGGTTTTCTGGTGAGTCCGTAAAAATGGCGTAAAACGCAGACAAAATTGTTCACAGCTGTGACTTTTCAGTGATAAATGCTTCAAGGGGTCTTCCCCATGCTGTTGCCATGTCATTTGAGCACTCTTCTGAGACTTTTGTGACATTTTTAGGGTTTCTCCATGCTGCCGGGGGGTCATTTCACAAAAATACTCGGGTCTCCCATAGGATAACATTGGGCTCGTTGCTCGGGCCGAGTACACGAGTATCTTGGGAGGCTCGGCCCGAGCTTCAAGCACCCGAGCTTTTTAGTACTCGCTCATCACTAGTGATGAGGGGTGCAGGACAGACACCTGACAAGGTAGGAGTGAGATGGGAAACCACACCTATGTAATAAGACTAATAAGGTTTAAAAGAAAACTCATTACAAGGCGGACTGACTACGAGTCACTACCTAGGTCTTTTGCAAAGGTCTTGATGCCTGATTCTGAGCCCTGTACCTAATGAGCAATTCCCCTGATGAATCCTAATGGAGAAAACATGTTGGAAGGCTTTGTTGACTTATTAGTGCTTTTTTGTAGTGGAGGGTCAGATTGGGACTGCCCTTGTTAGGGCGGGAGTCTGGGTTAGGCCCCCTTCACACGTCTGTGTGCTACGGGCCGTTTTTCGGGTCCGTGTCCTGGTTTTGTGTTCGTTTTTATGGTCCGTGTGGCATCTGTGTGAATTGCGTATGCTAGCCGTGTTTGTGTGTAGAACGTCCGTGTGTGCATGTGGAATGAACGTGTATGTGTACGTGGAATGTCCGTGTGGAATGTCCGTGTGTGTGATGCACAATGTTGTTTATAAATGTCGGCTGACAGCCGACAGAGTTGCGCGATGAGAATGAACTCGGGTGAACTTCACCCGACTTCATCCTCATACCGCGGCTCTGTCTGTGTCGAGTACTGATTAACGGTCACCTGTGAAGGATTCACCGGTGACCGCTAATCCCCCGAGTGACTGAAGTTTCCTCCCCTCTCTCATACTCACTGTTCCCCGATCCCCGGCGCGGTGCTGCACGGCATTCATACTGCTGCGGCGGCTTTTACTATTTTGAAAAAGCCGGCCGCTCATTAAACAATCTCGTATTCCCTGCTTTCCCCGCCCACCGGCGCCTATGATTGGTTGCAGTGAGACACGCCCCCACGCTGAGTGACAGCTGTCTCACTGCCCCCAATCACAGCAGCCGGTGGGCGTGTCTATACTGTGCAGTAAAATAAATAAATAAATAATTTAAAAAAACGGCGTGCGGTCCCCCCCAATTTTAATGCCAGCCAGATAAAGCCATAAGGCTGAAGGCTGGTATTCTCAGGATGGGGAACTCCACGTTATGGGGTGCCCCCCACCCTAACAATATCAGTCAGCAGCCGCCCAGAATTGCCGCATACATTAGATGCGACAGTTCTGGGACTGTACCCGGCTCTTCCCGATTTGCCCTGGTGCTTTGGCAAAACGGGGTAATAAGGAGTTAATGGCAGCCCATAGCTGCCACTAAATCCTAGATTAATCATGTTAGGCATCTCCCCGAGATTCCTTTCATGATTAATCTGTAAGTTACAGTAAATAAACACACACACCCGAAAAAATCCTTTATTAGAAATAAAAAACACAAACATATACCCTGGTTCAACAATTTTATCAGCCCGAAAAAGCCCTCCATGTCCGGTGTCATCCAGGATGCTCCAGCGTCGCTTCCAGCTCTGCTGCATGGAGGTGACAGGAGCTGCAGAAGACACCGCCTCTCCTGACAGCTCCACGCGGCAAATGAAGAGTGCTGTGCGATCAGTTGAGCTTTCAATGAGGTTACCCGCTGTCACTGGATCCAGTGACAGCGGGTAACCTCAGTGACAGCTCAGCTGATCGCGTGGCTGTCTTCAGTTGCACCAATGTTAATCTATGTTTGTGCTCAAACTTGCGTTTTTCATCATGTCCGTGTGTCTGTGTCTGTGATCCGTATGTGTTTCCGTTTTGCATGGAAGCATGTCCGTTTTCTGCATGGAGCACGCACACACGGACACCATGAAAGTCAATGGTTTGGTGCGCACAAGTACGTGACACGGATGCATCTCTATATGCTCCGTGTACGTTTTGTGCTTTTTTCTAGCAATGTCGGTCATTCTTTCTTTTTCAGTCTATCTCACTCAGTCCGTCGGTCGGTCTCTCTGTCTGTCTGTCGGTCTCTCTCTGTCTTGTCTGTCCCTCTCTCACAGTCTGTCGGTCAGCCTCCCCCCTCTCTCATACTTACCATTCCCCGATCACTGCCGCAGCGCTGCACAGCTGTTCACTAAACACCGGCAGCTTTTCCTCTTTTGAAAAAGCCGGCCGCTCATTAAACAATCTCGTATTCCCTGCTTTCCCCGCCCAACGGCGCCTATGATTGGTTGCAGTGAGACACGCCCCCATGCTGAGTGACAGCTGCCTCATTGCAGCCAATCACAGCCACCGGTGGGCGGGACTATACTGTGTAGTAAAAAAAATAAATAAATAATTTAAAATACCAGCCAGGGTAAAGTCACACGGCTGAAGGCTGGTATTCTCAGGATGGGGAGCTCCACGTTATGGGGAGCCCCCCAGCCTAACAATATCAGCCAGCAGCCGCCCAGAATTGCCGCATCCATTAGATACGATAGATCTGGGACTCTACCCGGCTCTTCCCGAATTGCCCTGGGTGTTGGCAATCGAGGTAATAAAGAGTTAATGGCAGCCCATAGCTGCTAGTAAGTCCAAGATTAATCATTGCAGGCGTCTCCCCGAGATACCTTCCATGATTAATCTGAAAATTTAAGTAAATAAACACACACAAAGAAAAATCCTTTATTTGAAATAATAAACATTAAAAAAAACCTTGTTCACCAATTTATTATGCCCCAAATACCCATCCATGTCCGGCGTAATCCACGGAGGTCCAGTATCGCTTCCAGCTCTGCTACATGAAGGTGACAGGAGCTGCAGAAGAACACCGCCGCTCCTGACAGCTCCATGCAGCAACTGAGGTGAGTATCACGATCACCGATGACATCACTCAGGTAACTCGCGGCCACCGCTGGATCCTCCACCTGTGACAGCAAGCCGCCCGAGTGACAGCGATGAAGTCAAAGGTGAGTTGCGGTCACGGGGGGAGGATACAGCTAGCCACGGGTAACCTGAGTGACAGCAGCATTAATCGCGCTGCTCACTTCAGTTACTCAGGGGATTAGCGGTCACCGGTGAGTCCTCCACGGGTGACCGCTAATCAGGATGCGACACAGATAGAGCCGCGGTATGAGGATGAAGTCAGGTGAAGTTCACCCAAGTTCATTCTCAGTGCGAGACTCTGTCTGCTGTCAGCGGTTATGTATCAATGACATTTAGCATCACACACGGACATTTCACATGGACAACACACACGTCAGTTAAGTGTCACACGCACACACGGGCATTACACATGCACACACGGCTAGCATACGCAGTTCACAAAGATGCCACACGGACCAAAAAAAAAGGACACAAAAACGGAAAACGGACCCGAAAAACGGACGTAACACACGCATAGACTCATCACAGGGTTAGAACTCAATGCCTGGAGATGGACCGATGCCATGTGTTACCATATGAGTGACCCTACCATATGAGATCTACATCTATGGGTGAGACCGTTCTATTTTTTATGTCACCACTGTAATTATATTTATTTATTAATTATCTCATCACTATGACAAATGGTTGCCAGTAAAGTCACCATTGCACCATTCCCGGACATTATACGCAAAAACCCTATCAGAGCATGGTTGTGTTGGAAGGCATACTGTGTGTAAGAGAGTTTGGTACAGTTAAGCTGAAATTTTAATTTGATAGTACTGTTGTCATTTGGTCCTTAGGAGCACTGGATTGGAGTATTGATTTTGTTATTGTCCAGTGTGGATGGAAATATCAAAAGCATCATTCAGACAAATAACTTATGTTAACTAATAACTTTATGACATGCCTTACATCTGATTTCTGAAATTTCCTGAATCTAATTTGTGCTGACATGTGCATGTTGTAGCAATGGTATTGGTGTAACTTTTATAAGTTGTCTACAGGTATTATATTGGTAACTTGTTGACCTGGATATAGAGCCCTGACACGTACTACACGATTGTGAACGTTTGCATTGTATAATAGGGATATCCAAGTCAATATTCATCATTTTATGTCCAATGGACGGGAGATAAGTGTGAACACACTTGTATTAAAGCACTTTAGTTACTTTTTGCACTTTATGAGTATGTGTTGATATCTATGCAGGAGGATGAACATGTGCTCATCATGGGAGCAGGGATAGGTGAGAATAATTATTTTAATATTTTTATTTTTATTTTAAATCTGCATATGAAGAGTGTCATGATGATTCAACTAAAAAAGTTGTGTTTTATCAAATTATTTTTTTCCTATATTGCTGCCCAAACAAATGGATTTTTGAGGAATCTGTGCAAACACTTATTGTGGTTGCCTGCTGTGCTGTTATCATATACCTACATAGACAAAATAGACTCACTGACGTCAACTGGCAGCCTCTGATCAGTTTGTAGCTTATATAGATAGCTAATATGGTTCAGAGAGTGACTGGCTTCAGCACCATTATAGTTATTTTAACTTAATGGATGACTGAAGACGTAAGGTGGTGTCACACACAGCGACAACGACAACGACGTCGCTGCTACATCACCATTTTCTGTGACATTGCAGCGACGTCCCGTCGCTGTCGCTGTGTGTGACATCCAGCAACGAGCTGGCCCCTGCTGTGAGGTCGCCGCTCGTTGCTGAATGTCCAGCTTCATTTTTTGGTCGTCGCTCTCCCGCTGTGACGCACAGATCGCTGTGTGTGACAGCGAGAGAGCGACGAAATGAAGCGAGCAGGGAGCAGGAGCCGGCATCTGGCAGCTGCGGTAAGCTGTAACCAAGGTAAACATCGGGTAACCAAGGTGGTTACCCGATATTTACCTTCGTTACCAGCCTCCGCCGCTCTCACGCTGCCAGCGTCGGCTCCTGCTCTCTGCACATGTAGCTGCAGTATACATCGTGTAATTAACCCGATGTGTACTGTAGCTAGGAGAGCAAGGAGCCAGCGCTAAGCAGTGTGCGCGGCTCCCTGCTCTCTGCACATGTAGCTGCAGTACACATTGTGTAATTAACCCAATGTGTACTGTAGCTAGGAGAGCAGGGAGCCAGCGCTCAGTGTGCATGGCTCCCTGCTCTCTGCACATGTTGCAGCACAGCGACACGTGTCGTTATGATCGCTGCTTCGGCTGCTGTGTTTGACAGCTAAGCAGCCATCATAACAGCGACTTACAAGGTCTCTGCTACGTCACAGAAAATGGTGACGTAACAGCGACGTCGTTGTCGCTGTCATTTAGTGTGACCATAGCTTTACAGACACCTGAAGAAGGCAATGGTGTCAGTGGGCCCTCATCCTCCGCATGCGAGTATGCTTGTTACACTCTTACTTGTGTTTATATAAGTGCAAAGTTTCTCAGCTGGAACTTGACTGTCAGCATACCGGATGCCAGTAGGGGCAGAACAATTGCGGTTGCAGGAATCACAACTGTGACCAGGCCTGGGGGTGCAGGGGTCCAGGGACCCAAGCCCCTGCTTCAGCTGGATGTGCACCTGAGGGGAAATCCAACTGAAGTGCATCACTGTGCAGAGACCCGTTAGGTCCCTTTACTATGATACACTCTGCTGTACAAACAGAAGCCAGCAGCTTTTATCTGCATTCCAGTGACTGAGGGCGTCGCATGACAATAATGTCATGTGTTACCATAGCACCGACACCAGTGAAAGCTGACAGTCACTGCAGCTCCCCGTTGGAGCCGCAGCGCTAGGCGATGGCAACAGCAAATGAGAGGCAGAGGCAGGTGCTGCAGTTCCAGGTCTTTTACTCACAAGTAGTCCAAGTGCTGCCCCAGAGTACCGATATCTGCCATGATGGGCTCCAGCCGATCCCAGATAGTCGGCGGTCACTGTCATTGCCCATGAAAGTCTTTCTAGTGAAGTGTCCCTCGATTGATATCTGGAACCTGGGCCAAGGCTTCTGCTCCAAGCCACTGGTCTTATGAAGAGAGAGAAACACTAAACTCCAGTTGTCTGTGCTCGATGCTATCCCAAGCTGAGCCCGGGAAGGTCTGCTCAAGTGAGATGGTTGTGTCTATTTCTACCCCAAGTGGTGCCCACCCCCAGTGGTTGTCCTAATCCCATGCTTCGTGATGGCTAACCACCCTGTTTGCCCTAGTCCACCCCCCCTGTGGGAAAGCACCTTACTGTTGTATGTGTGTGTTTTTGTGAAGGCATCGTCAGTTAACCCCCTCTTAACCTGGGATAGATATTACCCCTGAAAAGGGGTGTAATACCCTGTGACGCCTGAAGCCCAGGGGTGCCACATATACATAGATATACATAAATCTGACCAACAAACATATTTTTTGACAAAGGAGTCCTTAATCATGGCAATGATTATGGACTCCTTTGTCTGAAACATGTCTGCCTCTACCTGAGATATCTCTGTGTTTTATACTATGTCATTTTCATACATTTTTCAATGTTTTTCTATGTTTTAAAATGATTTTGGAATAAACTGTTTGCTTTTACATCGTTGGACGCTGGATTTGTTTCCTCCTTTAACATAGTGGCTCTTTTACAATTTGTTTTGTAGACAAAAATATCAAAAGATCTCAGAAAACAAAGATATAAAACTAGAAAACAAATTAAAATGTCTTTTTAGTAGACCATTATGTAAGGAGAGTTTCTTCATAGATATTTGTTGTGTCTGAGCAGGTTTACCACAAAATTATGAAATCTAGTTTATAAATATAAATAAAAATAAATAAAAGCATTTATAAAACTTTTCATTTTCTTTGTGACCATTCATTGTCCTGGAGGTGCTGAACAAGGTCAGGCTCCCAATTATAAGTATAAAGCAAATGGGTTCCTGTTGTATTTATAGCAATACAGAGCTATGTAGAGAAAAAGCTAAAATGTGTTAAGTCTCATTTTCCCCAATATCTATTTATTAACATACTTCTTTCACTTTGTTTCAACTGGAATATAAAATAGTTTCGTGTTATTGAACAGCAGTGAAAAAAGAGAAAACATAGTGTAATGTAAACATATAAATATAATAATAGTAGGTTAAATCTGGTAAGATTGCAAATAGATGTGTAATACTAAATCCACAAGGTAGAGGTAGGAGAATTAAAAACCTCCAGGACAATAGAGATCTTACTTTATGATGCCTGTATTACACCAATGTCACTGCATCTATAGTGAAGATCTAGATGATAGAGTGACAGATGTCATTACAAATGAAAATGTCTGAGGTCTCGCGCACATGTCACAACGTGTGAGGGTTTATGAAAGGTACTTTACTGACTCCGCTCACAAAGCAGACAACACAATCAATTTGATAACAGAAAAGTGTGCAGCTTACACTAAGTATTATTTCCCATGATATACTGAAGTTGCTCAAGGTGTTTTCTTTGAAAAAGACTTTTATAAGTCATGGAACAGGAATGCCAATCATGTATATCTTAAATAAAATGAAATGAGCACATCAATCAGTGACATTGAATAATTCACAGTCTTAGACCAAAGTGTTATTTTCATTTAGCATTCAGATGTCACATTAATACCCAATTGTTATAGAAATGTACTGGATAACATGAAAGTGAGGAACCCTTTTTGGAGTTTTTAATGGACCTGAGATATTATCAATTATGGTATGTAATGACATTATTAAAATTCTGCTGGGAGTTGTAAGATATTGCTTTGTTTCTCCTTGTGCTCTAGTGCTGTAAACCTCACTCTGACCAGTATCCTGAAGTGAGTTCCACAGTCTTGACCTCAGGCTGTCTGATTGTGTTTTTGTTTGTCCTCCTAGTATTTGACCTTGCCTTAGTGCCTTGAAAGGATATTAAAACCTGTGAAACGTTCCACATTTTTCACATTACAACCACAAACTTTATTTTATTTTATGTGATACACCAACACTAAAGGCTGCTTTACACGAGTCGATCTATTGTGCGATGCATCGTTGGGGTCACGGATTTTGTGACGCACTTCCGTCATTCGTAACGACATCTCCTCATGTGACAGCTCCTTGCGAGTTCAACCGATGCCTAATCGTTTGAAATTCGGCCATCGTGTACTCATCGTTTAATTCCATAAAATCGGTCAGTTTAGTCTTAATGACCGACACATTGCAAAGTGTGACACCGTGTAATCGGCCATCCTCGTAGTTGTTTGTGACGTCAGTAAACGTTCAGGGCGTATTTGTGGTTTTAAATAATCACGCCTAATCTAATCGGATTGGTTGTAGCAGATGCGTTGTGATAGGTTATTACTGTTATAAAAGACGGCGCTGTATTCATGATGTGTGAACATTCATCCTTGGCGTCATGCACAGTGTTTTATAGTGCATTACTCCTAATTTTTCTGACGTTAGTTTGTTCGCTGGATTTTCCGACCTCACTCCTTGTATACCTTTTTTGTGGTAAGTTGTTATATGCCAATCTTTCCTTTTTGGATCAAAATCGACATTTGGCATCATTATAATGTGTGTGTTTTATATAATTTAAGGTAACAGGATGTTCAGCAATGTCGAAACTGACATTTTATCTGTGGGTCTCCTTATGACCGAGATATTGCAGGAGGAGGAGGAAATGGACCAAAATACACGTATGAATCCTCGGCCCAAAAGATTATGGTCACGTCAATGGCTGCTTCGAAGGGATGAGATATCCCACGTGCGTCTAGTGCATGATTTACAGGAACGCAATCCGCATGATTACCGCAACTATCTACGTATGTCGGAAGAATCTTTCTCATTAGTCCTGACGCGTATCAGCCCATACATAAAGCGCAGAGATACTTTAATGCGTAAGGCTGTTCCTGCGGAAGAAAGGTTGCTGGTGACTTTGCGCTATCTTGCCACAGGCCGTAGCCTCACTGATTTACAATATTCTGCCGGTATTTCGAGATCCCTATTAAGTTCATTAATTCCGGAGACTTGTCAGGCAATAATACATGCGTTAGCAGATTTCATGCCTTTCCCCAAGACAACTTCAGAATGGTCTGATATAGCTCATAATTTTGCGACGAGGTGGCAATTTTCCTGCTGTGGTGGTGCGATTGATGGCAAGCACATAAGAATAATTAAACCCCCAAATAGTGGTTCTGTTTTTTATAACTATAAAGGTTTCTTTAGTATAATTTTATTTGCAGTAGTTAATGCAAATTATGAATATTTAACAGTGGATGTAGGAATAAATGGCCGTGTTTCCGATGGTGGCGTTTTAGAACAAACTGATTTTGGAAAGCGTTTATTTAGTTCACAATTACCTTTGCCTCCAAATTCAGGAAATGAAAATAATTTAAATTTTGTTTTTTTAGGGGATGAGGCATTTCCTCTTCAAAGCCATCTCCTGCGTCCTTATCCCCAGACTACTTTGAGTCCCGAGCGTCAATATTTCAATTACCGTCTCTCAAGGGCACGTTTGGTTGTTGAGAATACGTTTGGAATTATGGCAAGTCGGTTTCGTGTATTCTCAACACCAATAAATCTCAAACTCGAATCCATTGATAGTGTAGTTCTTGGCAGCTGTGTTCTACATAATTTTTTACGCAAAAAGGATGCAGCAGCCTACATGCCCCCGGGGTATGTAGACAACATTGGCAGTGATGATTCCGATGTTGTCCCAGGAGTTTGGCGTTGTAGTGATCCACAGTTGCCATCCCTGCCGACACCTCAATCTTTTGGTCGTGTCCGGCATGATGCCATAATCAATCGGGATCGTTTTTGTGATTATTTGAATGCGTCATAATTTTTTTTTTCTTTTCATTATTTGACAATTTTTTTTATTTTTTTTTTTTTATTTTTTTTTCATTTTTATAATAGAAAAGGCATTTCTGAACATTAGAGTGTGTTAACAAAGTCGGAGAACATTACCTTTTGTGTAAACTATATTTTTTATTTAAAACAATGAAACAAACATAATTACATTAAAACTTGAAGTAAAGTAAGAAATAACTATCAACAAACAAATTCACTTTGTTATAAATATATGAATACAAATATATTTCTAAAATACATACATTACATGATTTCAAAGCATTACAACTTTATTCTATGTTTCACAAATAAACACTGCCATCACTTCCTTTCACTACAAGGCAGGCTGGAATTTTCACTTCCGGTTTAAAAATCGCATAAACAAACATGTCTGCAAACATGCGAGCAACTGTCTGGGGAGATGCAGAAATCCATCTTCTTGTCACCGAAATGGATGAAAGAGACTATGATTGTCTACTTATATCTGAACGTCCATGGGAGCATAAAAAAAAAGTTCTACGCAAGATTAAGAAATCTCTTCGGAAGAAATTTGGCCTCCACCGCTCAAAAACGCAGATCAGGAAGAAAATGGCTGATCTGAAATATCGTGACAAGCAACGTCTAGCAGAAATTAGAGCACAAAATAACACTACTCGAGGTATATTTTAACAATAAATGTTTGGTTTTTTTTATTTGGCCCTTTTTTCAAAAAACCATGTGTATAATATCAATCATACATGTGTTTACATAATATGCCATGTTGTTTTGTTATTTTTTTTCTAAAAAAAATTTTTATTTTCTATTTTTTGAAAGGATCATCACATGTAGCGGACCAAGGGAGCGCAATAAACAATAATCCAGGAACTTCATCAGAACCAATTCCTGTTTTGGATCAAAATGAGGTTTCAGAGCAAGGTTTGTTTTTATTTTAACTTGCCAGTTTTTTTTTATTTTAAAAAAAAAGGAAAAAACCAAATAGTGAACTATTATGTCACTCCCTAGATAACATTGAAGAACATCCTCCTATTGCTGCAACACGTGTTCATGCTGTTGGTTGGACACTCAGCTCTGATTCAGATTCTGCGTCTGTGCAAGTTAGATCAGGTTTTTGTTTATTTTTTATAATTTTGGTTGAGAAAATGTATGTTTTTGTTTTAAATAATTTTTTTTTTTTTTTTAACCAGATGATCGACCAAAGCTTGAAGAAGTGTATCAGTCAGCATGCAGATTATACCAGACAGCACAAGATCATGTACAATTGTTAAAAACATACATGGATGATAATGCATAATTTTGTTTGGCTATTTTAATTTTAAACCGTTTGCAGTCACAACATGTAATGATGTTTTGACCATGTTATTTTTTTGTACATAAGGCCTAAAAATATTTAGAGAATGGGTATTTAAAACTCTATATAATAAAAAAATTTTGTCAAAAAATTTGGTTTTTTTGTTTTTTTTTTAAAGAAAACAACATGACAATTATTTTGTTCTAAACCTAACATTTATTGTGAAATATATACAGCGAAAATTATGTGAGTCTGAAAAAGCAAAATATTTACAGTTTGTAGACAAATATTTTCTTTGTCTTATTTTGAATGCAAATTGCGTATCAAAATTTAAAAAAAAAAAGGAAAGAAAAAAAAATTACCGACGCCTTTTGCTTTTAACTTTTCGAGGTGGTGACAATGCAACAGATTCCCCAAGGGTTGCCACATCAGCAACAACAGATGTATTTTCAGGCAACAAATCTTCTTTTAATACTGTAGCCGATGTAAGGCGATTTTCTTGTGCCGCATGTAGGACTTGGGCGATGATTCTTTCGGCATGTAATTTTTGATTCTTTTCCAGTATTTTGCAAACATCATCAACATAATGCGCAAATCCAGATACAGGTGGACGGTCATGTTTCTCAAGTATTGACCGACAAATAGACGCCAACTTGTTTCCACGTGGCAATAAAGTTGGTCTTCTCATTCTCCTTGGTAATTGCCTTAACAAAGGTCTTGATGTGGCAGGTGTTTGTTCACACGATGTTACAGATGGATTCTGTGAGCTATTTGTAGTTTCCTGCTCTTGAGAAGTGCTTTCAGTAGCATAATCCTACATTTGTAACAAGAAAAAAAAAATAAAAATTAGAAAGATGTGTGAACACATTAGAGAGATGATACAACATATTTTGGAACTACAATAATGGAAAAAAAAAAACATGTAACCCTTTTGTGTTGAAAAATTTTTCTGTTGGTTATTTATGTTGGTACATAAAACAAAATTTCCAAAAAAACAAAAGCAGATCATACAACACCTTAAAAATTGTTTATAAAATAAAAAAAATAGTGTGTAAAGAAACATTTATGAATAAAGGTAAATATACCAATTGTGTCGCTGACTCGCTGCCAATTGCCCCATTTTCTGACTCCTGAATGGAAAGCATACTTGTTGATGACCTTGGAATCTCTTGATCTCTTGTGAAGTCAAGTAGATCAAAATACCACAGCCGTGGGACATAAAGATCGGCAGTCGCAGCCCCTGAACGTCGTGACTCCTCGACTTTATTTAGTTCCTTTTTATATACAGTGCGCATTCCTTGTATTTTTTTCTTGATCAGATTTACATCCACAGGCTCATTTGGAAAATGGTTTTTAAAGATAGTAATCAGATCCGCATAAGCTGCTTGTTTGATGCGTTTGTTACTATATTCAGGCGATTTAATTTTCCAAAGACAGGTTAATGTGCGATATTTTTCAATGAAATCACGCAAAAATAATTCGTTTTGATGAGCCGTCATCTGTGAAAGATTATATGAGAACATTTTATTTGACACTGTTATAATAAACATGTAATTTTTTAGATTTTTAAAAGAACAAAAATGAGAAAAAATAATAAAAAACATTATTATGTTTCAAAAAACATAATACACGATAAAACCTACACAAATAACAATAATAAATAAACATGAAAAAAAAAAAAGATTGTGAACGGCTAAATGACACAATAAAGAAACCATACAAAACCTAATGTTACCCACCTTTGGAGGATAGATACTCTGAATTCGTCAAAAACCAGACCACAAACAAGATTGATGCTAAGGACACACGAGGCAACAAAGACAGGCGCAGAAGCGAAACTATATATATGGTATGCAACCAATCAACCACATTAGCAGAACTGGATTGAGCAGGTCAGAAGAATTCAGGGCGTGCAACAATCCAGACAACGTCACGGGGGGCTGTATAGTTTGCCTAATTACGCCCATACAAAAGACAGATTGACCAAAGGAAAACATGTGTGAAGCCTTTTGGACGTCCGCCATGGCCAATCAATATATCGATGAGCGCTTTGAGGTCGTTTGACAACACTCAACGTGTGACACATGGACAAATACCTATCAGCGATACAAAAAAAAAGACTTTGCCAAATAAATCGCACGATGGACTGACTCGTGTAAAGCAGGCTTAAGGAGTAAGTATTTGGGAAATCTGAAAACTGTGACAGTCATTTGTATTCAGTCCCCTTGAGTCAGTATTTGGTAGGACCACCTTTCTTTGCAATTACTGCTCCAATTCTTTTGGGGTATGTTTCTACCAGTTTTGTGCCTTTAAAGTAAAATTTTTGCCCATTCTTATTTCAAAATAGCTTTGATGTGGCACCCTATGGTTAAGTAGCCACAGTAACATTTGGTAAGTGCAAGAAGGGATTTCCACATTGGGAGAATTCACATACATCACTTTCCACCCCAGGCCTGTAGGCGCAGCTCGACTAACTGACGTCAGGTGTATTGGCTGACGTCAGTTGAGGTTTCCTATAAGAAATGCTGAGGGCGGGGCAAGAGAGTCAGTTGAGCAAAGTCAGTTGAGCGAAGTTGAGTGCGGGATAGGTCAGAGGAAGAAACCTGGTAAATGGTGCTGCTTTAGACCTATACCAGAGGAAAGCTTAGAGAGTGTGAGAGATCCAGAGTCAGGTTCGGAGGTGAGGCGAGACAGAAAGGGGGCAGAGGGATCAGTTTGATTCAGCCCAGAAGAAGCAACCCGGTCACCGGAGTCCGAGTCTGTATGGGTTCATTCAGGCCCAGCAGAAAAGACTGGAGGGCAAAGGGGACTTCAGTCTCCTGGCACAATAACACTTGTAGCACCACCATCAATAGAGCCAGGGACTGCAGTAGAGTTAGTGGTGACCAGGAGAACGGTTCTCATCACCTGCTATACAAGTTCGAGATACAGGAGAGGTCAGGGCCAGGTTTTAGACAGCCCAGGACTTAAGCAAATCATACAGTAATAAGGAGGCCTCATATCTCACGGATGTGGAAATCCTAACTGCCACTCGACCACCCGAACTGTACCCTGGACTTAACCATGCTAACAACATCAGTAGAGGTACAGATAGAAAGACCCGGTGTATGTGTGACAGTTATTGTTATCAAATGTACTGCTCTCACTATGGACTTCATTTGCCTGAACATGGGGAGCCACATCTCAGTGGCCTTGAAGAGACTTTTATCAAGACTCTTGTGGTAAGCTGTCTCCCTGTGTGTGAAATCTTGATCCTTCCCAACGGCCCCAGGGACATCACCCCAACTACGGGGAAAACAAACTAGCTGCTACATCATCACCCCGGAGGTCTGCAAGCAGCGCCGGTAACATTACTGAGAACCGTAGGTGGCGTCTCAAGACACTTTTATTTTATTTATTTTCACTATTTTTTTAGCAGACTTCCACCAGGGCCATGGGATTGGGCACAGCCACCTGTGCCCGATCCCCTAAAAACTAAAAGCCCGGGACTGGGCTAGACAGTAGCACCATGAGATTGGATAAAGACCATCTGTGATTAGCAATTTTCGAGAATTTCCACAGATTCCCACTAGGATTAGGTCCAAACTTGAGCTGGGCCATTCAAACACTTTCTTTGCAGGGAAACAGGATAAACAGTAGTGATGAGCGAGCATGCTTGTAACTACTCGGTACTCGCACGAGTATCGCTGTACTCGGGCTGCTCGGCGGGGACCGAGTAATCTCGCGATACTCGTGCTGTACTCGTGGTCTTCATTTCTGCATGTTGGCGCTCTTTTGAGAGCCAGCCCTCATGCAGGGATTGGCTGGCAGACCACTGCAATGCCACAGCCCTGTTAGTTGTGGAATTGCAGTGATTGGCCGGCCTGCACAGCGTGACCGAGCCTTTATACCGGCCGGCGCGCTGCGCTCTGCTCACAGCTATCCAGACAGTCAGTGCAGGGAGAGTGTCGCTGATTCAGGGAAAGCTTTGCGGCCCTTTATAGCTTTTTCAGTTGCAGGGCTGCAAACAGTGTGACCAAAAGTCCTTCTCAGGACTATTCTAGTTGTATACAGGCAGGCAGGGTATAGCCAGGTCGGAGTACAGTAGCAGAGTCCTTCTCAGGACTATTGTTGCTATATACAGGCAGGGTATAGCCAGGTCTGAATACAGGCTAGTGACCAGAAGAGTCCTTGTCAGGACTATTGTACCAGTATACAGGCAGGCAGGCAGGGTAGTGGTGACCGCATACCAGCCTTCATCATATCTGGGGCTGGTGTACACAGTGTAAAACAGTCCAGATAGTGTCTGACTTGTCTGTAATTGTCGCTCCCCAAAAAAACCTGTTAGGTTCTTATTGCGTCCGTGCTTGGTTTTTAAAACCGCACGTGTGTGCCTGTTGGTGGCAGCGTACAGGTGCACTTGTGTGCAATTTCCACAAACTTTGATATAACGCACAAATAGTGAATATACATGTCAGCAGTGCACAGCATTGCAAAATGCGCAAGGGCATTGGCAAGGAACAAGGAAGTGGACGTGATGGTGGTGCAGGCAGAGGCCGAGGTTGTGGGCAAGCTCTAATTTCGCCACAACAAAGGGCCACATCTAGTCGCTCGCACGTCCTGTCCCAAATTCTTGGGGACCGCAGCAGTACACCGCTCTTGAACCAAGACCAGTGTCAACAGGTTGTTAGTTGGATAGCAGATAATGCTTCCAGTCAGATTGGCACCACCACAAACACTCTGTCTTCCACACGGTCAAGTGTCAGTAGCCGTGATACTGCACCGCACATTTCTGAACCTGATCCTCCTTCCTACCACCAGGCTGAGTACACGTCCTCCTCGGACATTAATGATCCCACACTTGGACACTCGGAAGAGCTGTTCACGTTTCCATTCACACATTCTGGCCTCTCGCCAGCTCATATTGAAGTGGGTCATGAGGAGATCGTCTGTACAGATGGCCAAATATTTGAGCAGCCACGTTCTCACGAAGTTGGCAACGTGTCTCAACAAGTGGTAGACGATGATGAGACACAATTGTCAGGAAGTCAGGAGGAGGAGCAGGGTGCGGAAGAGGAAGACGACGTGGTGGATGATCCAGTAACTGACCCAACCTGGCAGGAGGATATGCAGAGCGAGGACAGCAGTGCACAGGGGGAGGGAGGCGTAGCATCACAACAGGCAGTAAGAAGCAGGGTGGTGGCCCCAGGCAGAAGTCAGGCAACCGTTCCCCGGAACAACACGACGACACAAGGTGCCTGTACAAATGTTAGGTCTTCCCGAGTCTGGCAGTTTTTTAAGTTGGATCCAGATGATTCAAAAAAGGCCAGTTGCAACACCTGCCGTGCCAGCATCAGCAGGGGTACCAAAACTAGCAGCCTGACCACCACCAGCATGATCAGGCACATGTCAGCCAAGCACCCGACTTTGTGGGAAGTACAACAGAGTCGAGGAGCAGTGCTTGCTGATGTCACTGCTACGTCTTCGCTGGTTGTGCATGCGAGCCAATCCCCTGTCCATGCTGCCTGCGAACAAGCCTCCTCCACTCCTGCACCTGCAGTTGCCTACGCAGAAAGAACACCATCATCAAGCACGTCCTTGTCCCAGCGCAGCGTTCAGTTATCCATTCAGCAAACCTTTGAACGCAGGCGCAAATACACTGCCAACACCCCACATGCCACAGTTCTAAATGCTAACATTTCGCGGTTGCTTGCGCTGGAAATGTTGCCTTTTAGGCTGGTGGAGACAGAAGCATTCCGTGACCTGATGGCGGCAGCTGTCCCACGTTACTCGGTCCCCAGCCGCCACTATTTCTCCCGGTGTGCCGTCCCCGCGTTGCATAACCACGTGTCACAAAACATCACACGTGCCCTGAACAACGCTGTTTCACCCAAGGTCCACCTAACCACAGACACGTGGACAAGTGCTTGTGGGCAAGGCCGCTACATCTCGTTGACGGCACACTGGGTTAATATTGTGGAAGCTGGGACCCAGTCTGAGCGAGGGACGGAACACGTCCTTCCCACACCAAGGTTTGCAGGCCCTACCTCAGTCAGTGTTTCACCCACACTCTACAGCTCCGGAATGTCATGCTCTTCAGCCTCCTCCTCCTCCTGCGCATCCTCATCCACTGTACCCTCCACACCAGTCACAAGCTGGAAGCACTGCAGCACTGCCTCGGCAAAGCGGCAACAGGCTGTGCTGAAGCTAATCTGCATAGGTGACAAACCCCACAATGCAGAAGAGCTGTGGACAGCTCTGAAACAGCAGGCAGATCACTGGCTCACACCTCTGAACCTAAAGCCAGGAAAGGTCGTGTGTGACAATGGCCGGAACCTGGTGGCGGCTTTGAGGCGAGGCCAGCTGACACATGTTCCATGCGTGGCCCATGTGCTCAACCTCGTGGTTCAGCGGTTTCTAAAGTCATACCCAGAGCTTTCTGATCTGCTGGTAAAAGTTCGCCGCCTGTCTGCACATTTTCGAAAGTCACCTACTGCTTCAGCCGGCCTTGCCGGCTTTCAGCGCCGTTTGCATCTTCCGGCTCACAGACTGGTGTGTGATGTCCCCACGCGTTGGAATTCAACTCTGCACATGTTGGTCAGGATATGTGAGCAGAAGAGGGCAGTTGTTGAGTACCTGCATCACCTAAGCCGTCGGGAAATGGGTCAAACTCCACACATAACACCTGAGGAGTGGAGATGGATGTCAGACCTATGTACCATCCTCCAAAACTTTGAGGACTCCACCAAGATGGTGAGTGGTGATGACGCCATTATTAGCGTCACCATACCGCTACTCTGCCTTCTAAAACGGTCTCTGCTGAAAAACAAACATGATGCATTGCAGGCGGAGCGCGATGAGTTGCAGCAAGAAACAGTAGTGGGTGTGGGTGATAACGCACAGCCCAGCCTCGTCTCATCACAACGTGCAGTGGAGGACTATGACGAGGAGGAGGATGAAGACATGGAGCAACTCCCCGGCCAAATTGAGGATATGACATGCACACCAGTCATATCCTCGGTTCAGCGTGGCTGGCCAGAGGACAGGGTAGATGAGGAGGAGGAGGAGGAGGAGGAGGAGGACAGCATGTTCAGTCATCTTGTTGGTCAGGCTACTGAAGTCCTGGCTGTTAAGAGTCTGGCGCACATGGCTGACTTTATGGTAAGCTGCCTGTCTCGTGACCCTCGCGTTAAGAACATCTTGGCCGACAATCATTACTGGTTGGTAACACTGTTAGACCCACGCTACAAGGAGAACTTTTTGTCTCTTATTCCCGTGGAGGAGAGGTCAACCAAAATGCAGCAGTTCCGGAAGGCCATAGTCACGGAAGTAGGCAAAGCATTCCCCTCACAAAACGCTAGCGGCATAGGTCAGGAATCAGTGGACAACCGAGGCGTACAGCCGAGAGAGGCACAAGTCCAATCCGCCAGAGGTAGGGGAACAGTCTTTAAGATGTGGGACAGTTTTCTCAGCCCCTCACGTACCACAGCCCCTGAGGTGCGGGGTAGTGCCACAAGAAATCCTAAGTTTGCCCAGATGCTGAAGGAGTACCTTGCAGATCGAACAACTGTACTCCGACATTCCTCTGTGCCTTACAATTATTGGGTATCCAAGCTGGACACGTGGCATGAATTGGCTCTCTACGCCTTGGAAGTCCTGGCCTGCCCTGCTGCTAGCGTTTTGTCAGAGCGTGTTTTTAGTGCCGCAGGTGGAATCATTACAGATAAACGCACCCGCCTGTCAACTGAAAATGCTGACAGGCTGACTCTGATCAAGATGAACAAGGGTTGGATTGGGCCAGACTTCACCACACCACCAGCAAATGAGAGCGGAATTTAAAGTTTGCCATGTACCTCCACTCACCCATGGGTACACACTTCTGGACTTTGGATAATCGCTGGACTGCTCCTCCTTCTCCTCATGCGCCACCATGATGATGACCGTTACAAATTGCAATACTTAGGCCTTTGTTTCAGGTATACCCCCAGTGGTAAATTGTTTCGCCCATTCTTTGCAGAATGAACATTACAACGACAGGAGACCCGCTCCTTTGCAATGGGAACAATGTTTTGAGGCCCTCATGCACGTCTCTACCCAGGGACAACGTGGAGCCTCCCAATTTTTGGCTGCCCTGCCTAAGGGCTATACTATAATACACCCACTTCCTGACAAGGGACACTTAATGTTTTGAGGCCCTCATGCACGTCTGTACCCAGGGACAACGTGGAGCCTCCCAATTTTTGGCTGCCCTGCCTAAGGGCTATACTATAATACACCCACTTCCTGACAATGGACACTTAATGTTTTGAGGCCCTCATGCACGTCTCTACCCAGGGACAACGTGGAGCCTCCCAATTTTTGGCTGCCCTGCCTAAGGGCTATACTATAATACACCCACTTCCTGACAATGGACACTTAATGTTTTGAGGCCCTCATTCACGTCTCTACCCAGGGACAATGTGGAGCCTCCCAATTTTTGGCTGCCCTGGCAAAGGGCTATACTAAAATAGACCCACTTCCTTACAATGGGCACTTCAGGTTTACAGGCCATCATGCACGTCTCTATCCAGGGACAATGTGGAGCCTCCCAATTTTTGGCTGCCCTGGCAAAGGGCTATACTAAAATAGACCCAATTCCTTACAATGGGCACTTCAGGTTTACAGGCCATCATGCACGTCTCTATCCAGGGACAATGTGGAGCCTCCCAATTTTTGGCTGCCCTGGCAAAGGGCTATACTAAAATAGACCCACTTCCTTACAATGGGCACTTCAGGTTTACAGGCCATCATGCACGTCTCTATCCAGGGACAATGTGGAGCCTCCCAATTTTTGGCTGCCCTGCCTAAGGGCTATACTACAATAGACCCACTTCCTTACAATGGGCACTTCAGGTTTACAGGCCATCATGCACGTCTCTATCCAGGGACAACGTGGAGCCTCCCAATTTTTGGCTGCCCTGGCAAAGGGCTATACTAAAATAGACCCACTTCCTTACAATGGGCACTTCAGGTTTACAGGCCATCATGCACGTCTCTATCCAGGGACAATGTGGAGCCTCCCAATTTTTGGCTGCCCTGGCAAAGGGCTATACTAAAATAGACCCACTTCCTTACAATGGGCACTTCAGGTTTACAGGCCATCATGCACGTCTCTATCCAGGGACAATGTGGAGCCTCCCAATTTTTTGCTGCCCTGGCAAAGGGCTATACTAAAATAGACCCACTTCCTTACAATGGGCACTTCAGGTTTACAGGCCATCATGCACGTCTCTATCCAGGGACAATGTGGAGCCTCCCAATTTTTGGCTGCCCTGGCAAAGGGCTATACTAAAATAGACCCACTTCCTTACAATGGGCACTTCAGGTTTACAGGCCATCATGCACGTCTCTATCCAGGGACAATGTGGAGCCTCCCAATTTTTGGCTGCCCTGCCTAAGGGCTATACTACAATAGACCCACTTCCTTACAATGGGCACTTCAGGTTTACAGGCCATCATGCACGTCTCTATCCAGGGACAACGTGGAGCCTCCCAATTTTTGGCTGCCCTGGCAAAGGGCTATACTAAAATAGACCCACTTCCTTACAATGGGCACTTCAGGTTTACAGGCCATCATGCACGTCTCTATCCAGGGACAATGTGGAGCCTCCCAATTTTTGGCTGCCCTGCCTAAGGGCTATACTACAATAGACCCACTTCCTTACAATGGGCACTTCAGGTTTACAGGCCATCATGCACGTCTCTATCCAGGGACAATGTGGAGCCTCCCAATTTTTGGCTGCCCTGGCAAAGGGCTATACTAAAATAGACCCACTTCCTTACAATGGGCACTTCAGGTTTACAGGCCATCATGCACGTCTCTATCCAGGGACAATGTGGAGCCTCCCAATTTTTGGCTGCCCTGGCAAAGGGCTATACTAAAATAGACCCACTTCCTTACAATGGGCACTTCAGGTTTACAGGCCATCATGCACGTCTCTATCCAGGGACAATGTGGAGCCTCCCAATTTTTGGCTGCCCTGGCAAAGGGCTATACTAAAATAGACCCACTTCCTTACAATGGGCACTTCAGGTTTACAGGCCATCATGCACGTCTCTATCCAGGGACAATGTGGAGCCTCCCAATTTTTGGCTGCCCTGCCTAAGGGCTATACTACAATAGACCCACTTCCTTACAATGGGCACTTCAGGTTTACAGGCCATCATGCACGTCTCTATCCAGGGACAACGTGGAGCCTCCCAATTTTTGGCTGCCCTGGCAAAGGGCTATACTAAAATAGACCCACTTCCTTACAATGGGCACTTCAGGTTTACAGGCCATCATGCACGTCTCTATCCAGGGACAATGTGGAGCCTCCCAATTTTTGGCTGCCCTGCCTAAGGGCTATACTACAATAGACCCACTTCCTTACAATGGGCACTTCAGGTTTAGAGGCCATCATGCACGTCTCTATCCAGGGACAACGTGGAGCCTCCCAATTTTTGGCTGCCCTGGCAAAGGGCTATACTAAAATAGACCCACTTCCTTACAATGGGCACTTCAGGTTTACAGGCCATCATGCACGTCTCTATCCAGGGACAACGTGGAGCCTCCCAATTTTTGGCTGCCCTGGCAAAGGGCTATACTAAAATAGACCCACTACCTTACAATGGGCACTTCAGGTTTACAGGCCATCATGCACGTCTCTATCCAGGGACAACGTGGAGCCTCCCAATTTTTGGCTGCCCTGGCAAAGGGCTATACTAAAATAGACCCACTTCCTTACAATGGGCACTTCAGGTTTACAGGCCATCATGCACGTCTCTATCCAGGGACAATGTGGAGCCTCCCAATTTTTGGCTGCCCTGCCTAAGGGCTATACTACAATAGACCCACTTCCTTACAATGGGCACTTCAGGTTTACAGGCCATCATGCACGTCTCTATCCAGGGACAACGTGGAGCCTCCCAATTTTTGGCTGCCCTGGCAAAGGGCTATACTAAAATAGACCCACTTCCTTACAATGGGCACTTCAGGTTTACAGGCCATCATGCATGTCTGTATGCAGGGGCATTGGTGAACCTCACAATTTTGGACTGCCCTGGCAAAGGAAAATACTACAAAGACTCACTTCCTCAAAATGGGCACATTAGACTCAAGAGGCCTTCATGTACGTCTCTTCTCAGGGACATCGGAGTGCCACACAATGTTTTCACGTAAAATCTTTCATGTATTAATCTCAAAAAGTAACATACACCAGCTCTATCTCACTATTGCGTATGTGCCCTTAACATTTCTGCCATGAAAAATCATTTTGGGGTCATTTTGGAAGGTTTTCTGGTGAGTCCGTAAAAATGGCGTGAAACGCGGACAAAATTGTTCACAGCTGTGACTTTTGAGTGATAAATGCTTCAAGGGGTCTTCCCCATGCTGTTGCCATGTCATTTGAGCACTCTTCTGAGACTTTTGTGACATTTTTAGGGTTTCTCCATGCTGCCGGGGGGTCATTTCACAAAAATACTCGGGTCTCCCATAGGATAACATTGGGCTCGTTGCTCGGCCCGAGTACACGAGTATCTTGGGAGGCTCGGCCCGAGCTTCGAGCACCCGAGCTTTTTAGTACTCGCTCATCACTAATAAACAGTCCTAGTAAAGGCACTACTCTGTTAATCCAGCATGCAAGTTTAAGCAAGGAGATTTCACACAGGATGACTTCTTACCTCAACATACGGAGAGTCAATTAATCCACCTGGATTTTCTTATGTCCACCATCCCTTGATCCTGGGTGGCGATATGTGAGCAACCAGTCCTACCCATCTCTCTGACTGCTCGCAAACCTGGTTCTTCTCAGCCCTATTAACCCTCTCAGTCCTATACATACTGGAGCTACCTTCCAGGCTTTTATCACAAAGGATAAGAATCTCTGGGATTAAAGTCTCCCCTACATGACATGTACAGCAGCCACCTTACAATATGTTTTGATCTAAAGCATTCTACTGTAGCTCTAGCATCATGTTTAGGATCAGTGTCTTGCTGGAAGGTGAACATACACCCCAGTCTCAGGTCTGTTTTAGTCACTGCCAGGTTTTCCTCCAGGATTGTTCTGAATTGAGCTCCAGGTCCAGCTTTAGGGCATTACTGCCCTTACTGCTGTAAGGGGCCCAGTGAAGAGCATACTTATTTTGCTTTATTAATTCTCGGGCTGGGGCTTAGTCACAGTCGCAGCCTGCAGAAAGTATGGCCACAGCAGAGGGGGCCAGCCAAGTCACTTGGGCCACTTTAACTGATTGTGCACTACACATGGCTAGTTTGCATGTGAAGCACTTTCAGGCACATCACATGCAAATTAGTAATGTGGTGGCACCAAGGGCAGTGGGGTAAAGCAGGACACGTCATTCCACGTGCAGCAGCATGATAAGGTCATCATGCTGTGACCTCATCACACTGCTATGGGCAATGCGAACTTGAAGAGGATGCGACAGGATGCGGTAAGTGCTTCAAGAAGGAGCTGAAATAAAGGTTCAGGGTGGAAACAATGGGTTTAATGCCACGCTATAAACCACGAACTGGTGTTATTAAAATAGATATTCTTTTATTGAAACATTCCTACGCGTTTCAGAGGCATGCACGCCTCCTTCTTCAGGGAAAAAATATCATATCATATCGTTGATATTTTTTCCCTGAAGAAGGAGGCGTGCATGCCTCTGAAACGCGTAGGAATGTTTCAATAAAAGAATATCTATTTTAATAACACCAGTTCGTGGTTTATAGCGTGGCATTAAACCTGTTTTTTCCACCCTGAACCTTTATAGCAATTTCTCTCTAACGGGGCCACTGCTTAACCACTCCAGCACTCACATATGTCTGCACAGGGGTTGTGACTGGCACAACCTGATCAGGTGAGTGTATTCATTCCTTTCACTTCCCTAAACCCATATACCGGGTAAGACCCTATTTTGCGCCTTTCTTTCCCTACTCAGAGTTTCTCTTCAGTCCCAAGAAGGAGCTGAAGACAGAGGCAGCATGATCGCAAAGGCCATGTGTGGTGATGGTTTGGGGCACAGAGCCAGCAGAAATGCATCACGGCACACAAAAAATGGGGGAGCCAGGAAGGATGAGTAAAAAAGTGTTTTGATTGTTTTCAAATATACCAGGAATGGGACATACATACCAGATACCAGAAGGGGCCCAAAAAAGAGACATATATACCAGAAGGGAGGCATATATACCAGGAGGGAGATATACTGTATATACTAGGAAGGGTAAAGGAGAGGGACATATATACCAGGAGGGGGACATATATACCATGCCGGGGCCAGAAAGGGGACCTATATACTAGGATGGGGACAAATAAACCAGTATGGAGACATATACAGTACAGACCAAAAGTTTGGACACACCTTCTCATTAAAAGAGTTTTTTTTATTTTCATGACTCTGAAAATTGTAGATTCACATTGAAGGCATCACAACTATGAATGAAAATATGTGGAATGAAATCCTTAACAAAAAAGTGTGAAACAACTAAAAATATGTCTCATATTCTAGGTTAATGAAAGTAGCCACCTTTTGCTTTGATTACGGCTTTGCACACTCTTGGCATTCTCTTGATGAGCTTCAAGAGGTAGTCACCGGAAATGGTCTTCCAACAGTCTTGAAGGAGTTCCCAGAGATGCTTAGCACTTGTTGGCCCTTTTGCCTTCACTCTGTAGTCCAGCTCACCACAAACTATCTCGATTGGGTTCAGGTCTGGTGACTGTGGAGGCCAGGTCATCTGGCATAGCACCGCATCACTCCTTCTTAGTTAAATAGCCCTTACACAGCCTGGATGTGTTTGGGGTCATTGTCCTGTTGAAAAATAAATGATGGTCCAACTAAACACAAACCGGATGGAATAGCATGCTGCTGCAAGATGTTGTGGTAGCCATGCTGGTTCAGTATGCCTTCAATTTTGAATTAATTCCCAACAGTGTCACCAGCAAAGCACCCCCACACCATCACACCTCCTCCTCCAGACTTCACGGTGGGAACCAGGCATGTAGAGTCCTTCCGTTCCCCTTTTCTGCGTTGCACAAAGAATGGTTGGATTCAAAGATCTCAAATTTGCACTCATCAGACCAAAGCACAGATTTCCACTGGTCTAATGTCCATTCCTTGTGTTCTTTAGCCCAAACAAGTCCCTTCTGCTTGTGGCCTGTCCTTTGCAGTGGTTTCCTAGCAGCTATTTTACCATGAAGGCCTGCTGTACATAGTCTCCTCTTAACAGTTGTTCTAGAGCTGTGTCTGCTGCAAGAACTCTGTGTGACATTGACCTGGTTTCTAATCTGAGCTGCAGTTAACCTGCGATTTCTGAGGCTGGTCACTCGGATAAACTTATCCTACACAGCAGAGCTGACTTTTGGTCTTCCTTTCCTGGGGCGGTCCTCATGTGAGCCCATTGCTTTGTAGCGTTTAATGGTTTTTGCCACTGCACTTGGGGACACTTTCAAAGTTTTCCCAATTTTTCAGACTGACTGACCTTCATTTCTTAAAGTAATGATGGCCACTCGTTTTCTTTCCTTAGCTGCTTTTTTCTTGCCGTAATACAAATTCTAACAGTCTATTTAGTAGGACTATCAACTGTGTATCCACCAGACTTCTGCACAACACAACTGATGGTCCCAACCCTATTTATAAGGCAAGAAATCCCACTTATCAAACCTCCATCTATCTTTCCTTCAACTCTGAAAAGCTTACCTGTCCCTGTTGAAGGAAAACACACAGCATGTTGCTGCCATCACCATCACCATGTTTGATGAAGGGGTTGAAGTTTTCAGGGTGGCTGCTCAAATTGGCTGTGTCACATTCCTCGGCTACCCTTGTGGTCCCTGTTTACATTCTAGACTCAGCCCTGTCTCCTCCTGTGTCTGCCCCTGCCCTGGGGGTCAGCTGCCACAGTCCCGGTCCCTGCTCTTAGAGTAGTACCAGGCGTGTGGCTTACTCTGGGCACTTAGTCAAGCCCCTTTCCCTAAAAGGGTAAGCCTGGGGTTCCCCTGTGGTCCAGTGGGTCTACTTTTGCTCGCTGCAGTACCATCACCTGGCAGCGAGCGTGACAAGTACAGTACATTTCTGGAATAAATTATCCCTCTAAAGTGGTCTAACTTTTCATTGATGTGATGTGCTTAGTCATGCCCTGTCCCACCCAAACTCCACCTAAACTGATGCATTAAAGTTGAATATTTTTGCACAACTTCAAAGTTGCTCCAATAATAGCGGTTTTTAAGGGTTTTACACCAGTTGTCTGTTGTCTTAAGCACCTTAATGGATATGTTTCTGAGTGTTGATTTATTTTTCTTGAAGAAATATTCAAGTACCCTATTTTATTTATATGTACTATGTCGATTTACTTACTACAGGATATATGCTCATTTTGATACTATCTTCGGTTTCATCTGTTAAATAGCCACAGTGTGAACATGTATATACACCACATTTATATCAACTTATGCTCTGCCTCATTTATTTGGTTTTATTTGAAATGCTGCAGACAGCTGCCAGCTACACTATATCACTTTGTAGTTAATCCCATTGTCATAGTGGCTCATTCAATATTCTGTTTTGTATGAAATGGAAACATACATTTTTTTTGCACAAATTGAACTAAAAATTGTTGTGTTTCTTAAAATTTAAGATAAATTCTATTTTCATCAAATGTACTCGTTCATCTCTAAAGCTTATTCCTAAAGACTTTTACATTTTGTATAGCTTTTTATTTGTATGACTTGAAATGAAGAAAAACTATCATAGGGGTACCACGATGGAGAGTGGTTCCCTCTATTTCAAAGGTCAGGCGATTGTAGCGCAGGGCTACATGCACACTTGCACAGGTGTAACTTGCTAGCTGTTCTCCTTTGTCCAGTGCTTGAAGGGTTACGAAGTTCGTTAGGTCTCTTATTTCAGGATGAAAATATTTTTCTCAGTTGGTCTGATTTTCCCGCTCACTTCTGCTATACATACTTTCCCCTCAGCTCAGGAAGTTGCCAGTGATAGCTTAGCTATACTTATCCTTTGGAGTGGACTTCTGAGCTGTAGATTAAGAATTCATTTTTGGAGCTGTATCTGGAGATGTTCCATGGATGTTTGTGTGGTGTTTTCCTTATCTTTATCCATTTTCAGTTTGCCTCACTTATACATTCTCTTTACTCCTTCCTATAGATTGGTGTGCTTTGTATGATTGTTGTTTTTTCACCCCTATCCTTCTTATCCTTTCTATGTCTTTAACCTAAAGTGGGACTAGTGTACCCACTGCCCTGAACACTAGACAGGGTTGTGAGCAGGGACATACAAGAATGGGAATGGGATCACTGCAAGGGGTAACACAACATGTCTTGGGATATCAGGGAGCTCACGATTGCTTAGGGTAAGAGTAAGTGATTGTTTCTCCCTATCCTTCCCTAGTGGCAGTATAACCCTTCCTCCCATCTTGCCTTGCACCAACCAGCCCACTTGGTGGAGCACGAGAACCAGGAGCTGACCTTGAGTGATATCTAGTGCCTATCATCAGGCAAAACCAACCTTACCATCGGAGACTCTGATGACGACTGGGTAGGCACTTTGCAATGCACCTCTCAGGGTAATCCTTGTTCTAGGAACATCCCTCTCTCCACTCAATCTTGTAGCATGACAAATATAAAAATCATTTCAATCCCTCAATCTGTTTAGCAATTAATACAGGAAGGGATTATTGTGAAAATCAGTGTAGAGGAGGAATATCTGGCCACTTGTGTGGGGGTGAACTATTGATAATTATGCCAGACGTATTATTATTTTGTTCAGTAAGTGAAGGGACACGAGCATTTGTTTTATTTGAGAATGTCCGGTGCACTTTTTGAATGCTAATTTGCTGAATATCTGTTGTTTTTGGAGTGAACAATCCACTGTATTGTAATAGTTTGCATCATTTAGATAGCTATTTTGTAGTCTAAAGCCTGCTTTACACGCTACAAGATATCTTACGATGCGTCGGCGGGGTCACGTCGTAAGTGACGCACATCCGGCATCGTAAGGTAAGCGTGTGACAGCGACGTGCAATTGTGATTGAACGAAAAACCGTTCATCACATGCACGTCATTCATTCCTGACGAATTGAACGTCAGACTGTTCATCGTACCCAGGGTAGCGCACATCGCAGTGTGTGACACCCCGGGAACGATGAACAGATCTCACCTGCCTCCTGCGGCTCCTGGCCCACAATGCGGAAGGAAGGAGGTGGGCGGGATGTTTACGTCCCGCTCAGCTCCGCCCCTCCGCTTCTATTGGCCGGCTGCCGCGTGACGTCGATGTGACGCCAAACGTCCCTCCCACTCCAGGAAGTGGACGTTCGCCGCCCACATCGAGGTCGTATGGAAGGTAAGTATGTGTGACGGGGGTTAATCGTTTGTGCGGCATGTTCAACAAATTAAATGTGCTGCACATACGATGGGGGCGTTGCAAATCGCATACGATATCGTATGCGAAATTGCAACGTGTAAAGCAGGCTTAATTGAAAAAGTGAACAATGAGGGAACAGCCACGTTTATCTTCATCTTGTGGGACACAATGCCCTGAAACAGGAGTTGAGGTACATAAAAAGGAGCTTGCTCCTGTCATCTGTTTGAGTCTACAGGATTTCAGCCTAGACACCACGATTCCAGGTGGTGGATTACAGAACTACTCCATAACCCAACACTGAGTTTATAAATGCATTTGGAGAACCAAGGTTGAGACTATCCAGTCACCCATCTGGCCACCTACCTTACTGTGACCAGTCAGTTTCGTAAGCTTGATGCTATCTCCTTTCAGTAGATGCATGTAAAAAGCAGAGCGCTGTTAGCTGGGGCGGTGGCCCTGGATGCCCCAAATGTGCAGAGGTTATAATATCTGGCGAGGCAGCTGAAGGGAGAGACTGTCACTTGCACCATCTCTGTTCTTTGTTTGGAGCCCAATAAAATCTAACCAGAGTGTAGTAACCTAACCCTGTGTTGCCTATGTAGTGTTCTGTTCATGCAGAAGGAGTATCGGCATTTAATGGGATGAGCCCTGTTCCATGCGGTCTTTCAGACAGCCAGGACAGCCAGGCCAGTGGACTAGAGCACTTCTGACCCTCTTGTGTTCAAATTTATGTATTATTTCATATGTTGAAGTAACCAGAGAAAATTAAAGCCATAGACACTGCCTGGGAAAAAAATCCAATAATAATAGGTCTACATTTACAGTTAATTTCAGATGTAGAAATAACAGGGATTTTAAAAAATGACAACATCACTTACAGTGAAAGTGAAATATAGAGATGAAAAGTAGAAGAAACTGCAGATATGATTATGCAGGAAATGTCATTGTAATATAATTGTTCTAATTATAATTTCTAGTAGCAAGACAGGGTGAGTTACTACATGCTAAATCACATCAAATTTCATTGCCCTGAAATAGGTCACATGATAAAAATGCAATTTCTTTCTAATGTATATATATATATATATATACAATATGTATATATATATGTATACACATATATATATATATATATATATATATATATATATATATATATATATATATATATATATATATATATATACACACACACACATTTATGCACACAAGTGCATCTCAATAAATTAGAATATCATCAAAGAGTTACTTTCAGTAATTCAATGCTAAAAGGGAAACACATATATTATATCGAGTCATTACAACTAGAATGATCTATTTCATATGTTTATTTCTGCTAATGTTGATGATTATGGTTTACAGCCAATGAAATTCCAAAAGTCATTATCTAAGAAAATTAGAATGATTACCACAAAATACCTGCAAAGGCTTTCTAAGCATTTAAAATGGTCCCTTAGTTTGGTTCAGTAGGCTACACAATCATGGGGAAGACTGTTGACTTCACAGATGTCCAGAAGGCAGTCATTGACACACTCCACAGGGAGGGTAAGCCACAAAAGGTCATTGCTAAAGAAGCTGGCTGTTCACAGTTAGGCGGGCTTTACACGCTGGGACATCGCTAGCAATTGCTTGCGATGTCCAGCGCGATAGCACCCGCCCCTGTCGCACATGCGATATGTGGTGATAGCTGCCTTAGCAAACATTATTGCTACGGCAGCTTCACACGCACATACCTGCTCGGCTGACTGCCGAACTATCCCTCCTTCAAGGGGGAGGTGCGTTCGGCGTCACAGCGATATCACCGCAACATCACTAATCGGCCGGCCAATAGAAGCGGAGGGGCAGAGATGAGCGGAACATAACATCCCGCCCACCTTCTCCCTTCCGCATTGCCGTCGGGACGCAGGTAAGGAGATGTTTGTCGCTCCTGCGGGTTTACACACAGTGATGTGTGGAGCTGCAGGAACGACAAACAACATCGTACCTGCGGTCGACTCGACATTATGAAAATGAACGATGCTACACAGATCACCGATTTTTGATGCTTTTGCGATCGTTTATCGCCGCATCTAGGATTTACACGTTGCGATGTCGTTACCGGCACCGGATGTGTGTCACTAACGACGTGACCCCGACGATATTTCGGAAGCGATGTCGCAACGTGTAAAGCCCCCCTTACAGTGCTGAATCCAATCCACAATAACAAGCAATCAAAATGTTGCATTTATAAAAAAAAATGGTATAAGTAAAAACATCAGTTCAAGGTGCAAAAAAATATGGTGTCACTGAGCTCCAGATCCTAAAAACTCATAGCTCAGTGAGATTGGATAAAGGCGTCTTTGAAATAAAAATGAAATAAAAAAGTGAAATAAAACGCTATGAAAAGTAATATATAAATAAAAATGATACCCCTGAAAACGTAATCTTGTCCTGCAAAAAATAAGATGTTATACAGCTCTATAAACCTAAAAATGTAAACTCTATAGCTCTCAGAAAACTGCAATGCAAACACTATTTTTTTCCATAATATTATGGTGTAAATGTGGCAAAACACAAAAAAATATATAAATGCAGTATCACTGTACTGGTACTGACCCGAAGAATAACACTGTGTTATCACTTTTGCAGCAAAATAAATGGCGTAAACAAATAAACAACATAAAACAATTCCTGAAAGTCTATTTCTTCTTGATACTGCCTCACAAAAAAACAGAATATAAAGCGATCAAAAAATATTATGTGGCTCAAAATGGTATCACAAATTATATAATATAAAAACAGTTTTTATTGAAATTCATTAAAAGTTCAAAATTCCACCTGTGAAAAATTATATAACACACAAACATAATCCTAGGACCATGGGACAGCGCCAATATATCTGCCCAAAGGAACAAAACAGTTATTCCATAAAGAATCGCATTAGTAATCCTGCCAGGGATATAGTTTTTAAATGACCCTTACTCTTTCTTTCCTCTACCTGCCAATGGAGATGCAACATAAAGTCACAATACACCCTAAAGGTAAATAGGTGCCCCCATTCCTCGGCGGCTTTCCCTCCTAAGATATCCCTGATCTCCCTCGTGATCAAATGAGGTCTAGAGATTATACCATTAGTGGTCAGGAAAGATAGGGAAAATAAACTTATCTGAAAGATGTTTGAGTCAGAAATAATCCCTTAGCAATCCTTTTTTCATAGCGTGAAGGCGTCCGGGCTTTCCATGGTCCTCAACCCAATAAAATAAATTCGCACAGTCTCAACGCGTTTCTCCCCATACAATTAGTTAGGGTTCATCAGGAGACAATGAAAAATAACTGGCTCAATCGCCTAATAGATGTTGAGGGGGCTACTCATTCAGCAGCACACACCTCTCCATGTGGAGGTATATAATGGACCATTTGATCACGAGGGAGATATCCCTGATCTCCCTCGTGATCAAATGGTCCATTATATACCTCCACATGGAGAGGTGTGTGCTGCTGAATGAGTAGCCCCCTCAACAGCTATTAGGCGATTGAGCCAGTTATTTTTCATTGTCTCCTGATGAACCCTAACTAATTGTATGGGGAGAAACGCGTTGAGACTGTGCGAATTTATTTTATTGGGTTGAGGACCATGGAAAGCCCGGACGCCTTCACGCTATGAAAAAAGGATTGCTAAGGGATTATTTCTGACTCAAACATCTTTCAGATAAGTTTATTTTCCCTATCTTTCCTGACCACTAATGGTATAATCTCTAGACCTCATTTGATCACGAGGGAGATCAGGGATATCTTAGGAGGGAAAGCCGCCGAGGAATGGGGGCACCTATTTACCTTTAGGGTGTATTGTGACTTTATGTTGCATCTCCATTGGCAGGTAGAGGAAAGAAAGAGTAAGGGTCATTTAAAAACTATATCCCTGGCAGGATTACTAATGCGATTCTTTATGGAATAACTGTTTTGTTCCTTTGGGCGGATATATTGGCGCTGTCCCATGGTCCTGGGATTATGTTTGTGTGTTATATAATTTTTCACAGGTGGAATTTTGAACTTTTAATGAATTTCAATAAAAACTGTTTTTATATTATATAATTTGAGGTAGCATTCTGGGTCCAAATTGATATACTACCTTTTGCAATAGGTTTCTAAGTGGTAAAGTCAAAATGGTATCACTAAGAACTCCAACTCATCCAGCAAATAACAAGCCCTCACATCACACTGCTGGCAGAAAAATAAAAAAAAAAACTATAGTCGTCAAGATTCAGTGATGCAAAAAAACCTTTATTTTGTAAAAAAAAAACGTTATTAGTGTGATAGTAGCCAAACCTAAAAAAAACTGTATAAATCTGGTATCCTTGTGATCGTACTGTGCTGAGGAATAAAGCATCCCTATTAGAGATGAGCCACTCCCCCCTAGTGTTCGAGTTCGGTTCGGTTCGGTTCATGGAACGTTCGAAGAACACCTTCGAACCCCATTGAAAACAATGGCAGGCAAACACAAACACATAGAAAACACAAAAAAAGGTTCAGCTTACCAGCGTAGAAGCCACAGGACAAATCAGGAGGTGCAAGGATCGATCCAGATGAAGCAGTTCTGGTATGAAGTATATATACACAGAGTAAACTCCTACGGTGTCCAAAAGTGAAACTACTCAGAAGTCCTTATAGGGCAAGGACATGTGACATACACAGCCAATGACACATGTCCTTGCTTGTGTGCAAAAAATGCACTTTGCTGTGTGTGTGTGATTGGCTGACAGCCTGGCCCGCCCCATTGTACGCGCAGTTTGGAAAAAAAAAATGAAGATCGCCATTATTTCAGGAACCCCTGCCCCCCCGGACACTATACACTGAATTTGGATATTATTATTAGCATTGCACACATTGCATAGTGTCCATGCGTATAATTCTGCAGCGATTTGGCAGCACATGTGAATGTATTGGGACTGCAGAATTGATGCAGAATGTATGTGCGTTGAATGCTTGCTCTGCCATTCAGCTCGGCTCCATGCCCGCTGACAACTGAAGGTATTTTCACACTTGCGTTGAGCAGCATCCGTCACAATGCGTTGTGTGACACATGTGACGGATGCGTTGTAAATAGTGTGATATAAAGGCAACGGATTCCTGTGAAATAACGCGTTGCTTTAAACTGAGAGAGCCCCCATCATCATCACCGCACACAACCCGGTAGTACCGCCCCCATAATCATTACCGCACACACCCCAACACTACCGCCCCTATCATCATCCCCGCACACACCCCAGCACTACCGCCCCCATCATCATCACCGCACACACCCCGGCAGTACCGCACTCATCATCATCCCCGCACACATGCAGGCACTACCGCACTCATCATCATCCCTGCACACACACCAGCACTACCGCCAAATCATCATCATCGCACCCACCCCGGCAGTACCGCCCCCATCATCATCACCGCTAACACCCCGACACTACCGCCCCCATCATCATCCCCGCACACATCCCGGCACTACCGCCCCCATCATCATCCCCGCACACATCCCGGCACTACCGCACCCATCATCATCCCCACACACACCCCGGCACTACCGCACTCATCATCATCCCCGCACACATGCAAGCACTACGTGAGTGAAGTCTCCATTGACAGCGCGGCTCACTTCAGTTGCTGAGTGGAGCTGACACAGAGCAGTCATGTTCTACGGCGCTCCCTGTCAGCTTCATGTAGCAGAGCTGAAAGCGTTGTGTGGATTACTTCGGGCCTGGAGGGGTGTTTGGGGATTAATAAAGTGGTAATTGAGGGGTTTTTTTTGTCTTTTATTCCAAATAAAGGATTTTTCGGGTGCATGTGTTTATTTACTTTCACTTACAGGTTAATCATGGAAGGTATCTCGGGGAGACGCCTACCATGATTAACCTAGGACTTAGTAGCAGCTATAAGCTGCCATTTAACTCCTTATTACCCCGATTGCCACTGCACCAGGGCAATTCGGGATGAGCCGGGTAGAGTTCCGGGACTGTCGCATCTATTGGACGCGGCAATTCCGGACGGCTGCTGACTGATATTATTAGGGTGGTGGGCTCCCCATAATGTGGCTCTCCCCATCCTGACAATACCAGCCTCCAGCCGTGTGGCTTTATCTTGGCTGGTATCAAAATTGGGAGAGACCACAGTTTTGTTTTTTTTTAATTATTTATTTATTTATTTTACTGCTCGATATAGACCCACCCACCGGCGGCTGTGATTAGTTGCAGTGAGACAGCTGTCACTCAGCGTGGGGGTGTGTCTGACTGAAACCAATCATGGGCACTGGTGGGCAGGGAAAGCAGGGAATGCGAGATTGAATAATGAGCGGCAGCCATTTCAAAAGAGGAAAAGCTGCTGGAGCTTTGTGACAGCCATGCAGCTGATCGGTGAGTAGGAAAGAGAGAGGGATTGTGCTGGGGACGTAGGACGCATGCAAATATGCAATGTGCGCACATAGCCTTACTGTGAAAAGCCACGCTTTTGGTGATCAAACCGTTATCGAACGTTAACTCAAACTGTCAAACTTGAAGCAAATCGTTTGGGTTTGTCCAACGACTCGAATATCGCCCAAAACAACTCGAATTTGAAATTGGCAAATGGTTCGATTCTAACATCGCTCATATCTAATCCCTATCACTTGTACCACAAAGTGAACGGTGTAAAAAATAAATAAATAAAGCCAATTCTTCACCTGCTGTTGATTTGCTCATTTTGTCTCCCACAAATATCAGTACAGCGTGGTCGTATTTCTCCTGTGCTCTACGCTGAGTGCTTACACCAGGTATTACACGTTAATCTCTGAAAAATGGGATTCAGACAAAATTACCAATGTAAGATTTACTGTAATGAGGCAGAGAGTTACTATGAACTCTTATCTGGCCTGTGGTCCGGCAGCGTCCATGTTTTTGCGTTCGTTTTCAGACGTGCACAAAAGTGTGGTTGTGAAGCCCCACAGGTGTTGTGTCGGTGCATTACCTTCAGGGACTCCACGTAGCTGGATCTGGTCACAGGTAGGGAATCTTCGGTTTTTGATCGTGACGCCACTCTCAGTATTGCGGCCAGTAGGGACCGCCACTGCAGGTTGAGGGTCGCCTGGGGCTGATGGTGTGTGCAGTTAGTTGGAATAGCCTCCTGAGAGTGAGGCAAGCCCCAGGGCCCGGTGTAGGTTTGTAGTACCACAAGTCGCAGAATGACTCACACAGGCAGAACTGTCTTTCAAGGGCTTTACTTACATTTGATGGCAGGGTGAGTAGCCCGGGCGTAGCTGGGATGAACCAGATGGGAACCAGGTATCCTTCAGGCTGACTTTATGAGGGTGACTACTGACTCGCCTTCCTTAGCCCTTGGTGGTTTGGGGTGACCCCGACTTTGAGTCCCTATGGGGGTCACCCAGGGAAGATGCTGCAGCCTCTC
Organism: Anomaloglossus baeobatrachus; assembly: GCF_048569485.1. Lineage (NCBI taxonomy): Eukaryota > Metazoa > Chordata > Amphibia > Anura > Aromobatidae > Anomaloglossus > Anomaloglossus baeobatrachus. The sequence goes on from NC_134355.1 coordinate 482,734,219, forward strand.
TCCCCCTTTTGTTTGCCGTTTGCTTGTTCCCCGGACCAGGCCACTCCAGCTGCTTGCCTCCTGTGACCTATGGGCCCTCACTGCGGTTACGTGGCTGCGGCTTTTGTGGTGTTGTGGTGTGGGCTTTGAGAGCCCCACACCGGCAGGTTTAGCAGAAGAAAGCTGGATCTATCTTCGCTTCGGGATCTGCCGCCCGGTTGGGCCTGGTGCTCTCTAGCAGTCTCCTTACTTCCCACTCCGTGCTTTCTCTCTAGCTGAAGCTGGCTTTCAGGTAGCACTCCTAGTTGACCGTTCTCCCCCGTCAGTAGCCACTGCGCGGGCGCTGTTAGACAGCAACAGCCCCACAGGTCTGCTCCTCACTGAGCCCTCTGGAGTTCTCTGCTCTAACTGACTCACTGCTCCTCCTCTCCTGTTCTTGCCTACGCCACCTAGCAACCAGATTCTCTTACCACACCCCTTGAGAGGAGATGGAGGCTTTTGACCCCCTGCCACTATTCCAGTGGAGGTATAGGCTTTGCCCCCTCCTGGGTCCCCCAGGGGTCCTCTCATGGGTACATGTGTGAGACCTGATCACTATGCGCCTGTGTTCCACACCCCTGTCAGCCTTCTGGATTACCTGTATTGTACTGTCCCCAGCATGGGTGCAGTACTCAGTGGTGCCTGACCAGGTCAGGGGCGCCACATTCCCCCTTAGTTATCACCAGCACGTCCTCGGGCTGCAAGACAACATTTTAAAATGCATAAAACATTAAAACATGTAAAACATTTAAAAGCACCAGGGACCATACATCACCACCCTCCACCCACAAGTCCGTTAACCCACCCAAAACCCTTTCACGTTGGCCGCGGCTTCAGCCACTTCTGGCAGGATGTAGAGGCGGCTTTCATGGGCTGGTGGTTTCAGGGTATACCTGGCCTGGTGGATCCGCGCCTTCAGCCTCTTCTGGCAGGATGCAGAGGCGGCCTCCACAGTTGGTGCTGACCAGGTACCCTCTTTGTGGTGGAGAGCCAGGCCCCATAAACAGGCATGCTCTCTGGTCGCAGGTGAGCCAAGGCCCTATATACGGACGGGCTCCTCCTGGTTGCAGACGAGCCAAGCCCCTAAACAGGCTGACTCTGGTGGTGGTGGTGCCCTTTTGGTGTAACTATTTACACTGCGAGAGTTTGTGGCTATAGCCAGTTCATAGCCTTAAGGTTTATTTCTCACAATAGTTTTTGTGGGCACATTACTTGAACTTGAACGTTGCAAAACAAAACTTTTCAAAACTTCAACTGGTAACTTCTTTCTTTACTTTACTTTACTCTACTCCTCTTTACCAGGGCTTGAGCCTGTATGGCGGTGGCACCTGCTGCTTTCCTGCTCTCTGTCGTCGTCTGTGGTAGTTTCATCTGTAGGTTCCTTGTCTTTTCTTTCTTGATCTTCATCTGTGTCTTTATCTCTGTCTTTTCTTTCTTGTAGCATGGGGTGGCTGTAAGGTTTGCTGGTGCATAGTGCTACGTCAAGCGCATACAATCCTCTTTCGCCTTCATGCATAGTGAACTGGACTGAATCCCCCATCTTTAGGTTTCTGCCAGGGTGTCCTCTAGGCAGATGAGCGCTCACATCTCTTCTGTTGACAAATATCCCTTCTTTGATACCAGGGGCTACAATGAAGCCATATCCGCTTTTCAAGTTAAAGTCCTCTACTACTCCTCTGCAAAGGGGTCCTCTAACCTGGGCTTTGGACCTTCTTAGTAACCTTTTCTCCTGTAGGTCTCTGGCTGTGACTTCTCTCTGCTCTGGAGATTGTGGTGCAGGGGACAGCATTGTTCTGTTGCGACGCCTTGTCTTGCGGGCTGGGTTCTGCGAAGTGCAGCTTACAAGCTCCCAGGTGAGACTTTTAGGCAGATCTTCGTCAGCGGACGGTGTCAGGTCTTCCTCATCCCAACGGGAATAGGGTAACATCTCCGGCTCTGAGTATTGCTCCACTGCCGGTGGCTCCGGAGTCAGCTCCTCAGCTTCCTGGCCTCCTCTCCCCCTTAGTTCTTCTTGGCACTCCTTTGGTGGCAGTGCTGGGGATGGGCTTTCTTCAGCAGGCCCAGGCGGGGACTCTTTGGCGCGGCTGCAGGGGTTGCCTGAATCTCCTTGGGGGTATGCGGAGGGAGCAGATACCGATCCACCATCTCTTGTGGGAACTTAGCTTCCAGGTCGGCTTTTAGCTGCCAGTATGCGGAGTCCTCACCTACCAGGGATTGCCTAGCAGGGACTTCCTGAACCTGGGGAGCCTTGTCTGCTCTGGCCTTGCGGGCCGGGGTAAATGGTACGTCAGCCTTGTCTTGGCGGGCCGCGCCTGGCATGGCGGCGGCCTGGTCTTGGCGGGCCGCGCCTGACATGGCGGCGGCCTGGTCTTGGCGGGCCGCGCCCGGCATGGCGGCGGCCTGGTCTTGGCGGGCCGCGCCCTGGATGGCGGCGGCCTGGTCTTGGCGGGCCGCGCCCGGCATGGCGGCGGCCTGGTCTTGGCGGGCCGCGCCCGGCATGGCGGCGGCCTGGATCAGCGTCGCAGCTGCGATGGGATCTGTGCAGGCTGGGCTGGACGTCGCTGCAGCAGTCTGGGCTTGGCGGGCCGAGCAGGGCATCGCTGCGGCGGCCGGGTCTTGGCGGGCCGAGCAGGGCATCGCGGCGGCCGCTGGGGCTTGGAAGGCCGCACCTGGCGTGGCTGCGGCCTGCTTCAGCGTCGCCGCACCGGACGCCTCTTCGGGGACCGCGGGCGTGGCAGCAGGGGTCGGGGCACTTGCGCTGGCCGGGGCATCACTCGACTCACCCACCGGTGGCAGCATCGGGGTCTGCGTCATCGCCGTCCTGTCTGGCACTCGGCGCGCGGCTCTCCTTTCATAGGCCCGAACCGCCGCGGTCATCTCCAGCATTTCCATTCGTTCTTCCCGGATCTGCTCCACAACCCGGTTCTCCAGTCGGTCGCAGAACTGGGCCAGCTCCCGATACCACCAGGCAGCGGAGCCCGGTTCTGGATTTCTGCGGTCAGACGCCATTTCTTCTGCGCCCTCTTCTGCACGACTCTCCAGCTGTGGACTCGCCGTTGCCTCAGATAGCAAGCTGTTCAGTTTCTGCTCTGCCTCTTTCAGCAGCTCCTCTCCCAGCAGCAGGCTTGTGGCTCTCCTTCCTTCCCGCCGTCTCTGGACGCTTCCACTCTCATAGCTGGCAAGGTCAGAACTCTGCAGGGGATCTCTGGGTAGCCACACCTCTTCGTGGGCGGTAACTTCTCCCAGCGCGGGCTGCTGTTGTTTTTCAGCGCGCTTTTCATGGTGGCAATATGGCGGCGCTTCCAATTTTTCAAGCGGACCGCCCAGGCACATGGTCACCTGTCTGGACAGGTCTAGTCCTTATCCTGTTCGTGACGCCAGATGTGAAGCCCCCTCAGGTGTTGTGTCGGTGCATTACCTTCAGGGACTCCACGTAGCTGGATCTGGTCACAGGTAGGGAATCTTCGGTTTTTGATCGTGACGCCACTCTCAGTATTGCGGCCAGTAGGGACCGCCACTGCAGGTTGAGGGTCGCCTGGGGCTGATGGTGTGTGCAGTTAGTTGGAATAGCCTCCTGAGAGTGAGGCAAGCCCCAGGGCCCAGTGTAGGTTTGTAGTACCACAAGTTGCAGAATGACTCACACAGGCAGAAATGTCTTTCAAGGGCTTTACTTACATTTGATGGCAGGGTGAGTAGCCCGGGCGTAGCTGGGATGAACCAGATGGGAACCAGGTATCCTTCAGGCTGACTTTATGAGGGTGACTACTGACTCGCCTTCCTTAGCCCTTGGTGGTTTGGGGTGACCCCGACTTTGAGTCCCTATGGGGGTCACCCAGGGAAGATGCTGCAGCCTCTCTCCCCCTTTTGTTTGCCGTTTGCTTGTTCCCCGGACCAGGCCACTCCAGCTGCTTGCCTCCTGTGACCTATGGGCCCTCACTGCGGTTACGTGGCTGCGGCTTTTGTGGTGTTGTGGTGTGGGCTTTGAGAGCCCCACACCGGCAGGTTTAGCAGAAGAAAGCTGGATCTATCTTCGCTTCGGGATCTGCCGCCCGGTTGGGCCTGGTGCTCTCTAGCAGTCTCCTTACTTCCCACTCCGTGCTTTCTCTCTAGCTGAAGCTGGCTTTCAGGTAGCACTCCTAGTTGACCGTTCTCCCCCGTCAGTAGCCACTGCGCGGGCGCTGTTAGACAGCAACAGCCCCACAGGTCTGCTCCTCACTGAGCCCTCTGGAGTTCTCTGCTCTAACTGACTCACTGCTCCTCCTCTCCTGTTCTTGCCTACGCCACCTAGCAACCAGATTCTCTTACCACACCCCTTGAGAGGAGATGGAGGCTTTTGACCCCCTGCCACTATTCCAGTGGAGGTATAGGCTTTGCCCCCTCCTGGGTCCCCCAGGGGTCCTCTCATGGGTACATGTGTGAGACCTGATCACTATGCGCCTGTGTTCCACACCCCTGTCAGCCTTCTGGATTACCTGTATTGTACTGTCCCCAGCATGGGTGCAGTACTCAGTGGTGCCTGACCAGGTCAGGGGCGCCACATGGTCATAAACACTTTCATTCACCATTGAAAAGACACCAAGGAACAGAGACCAAACAGAGTACGGAGTAGCTCTGTTGCCTCATTAGTGAATGGATCCATCCGGTGTTTCAACTGAATCACTTATTTCGGAGATGTAGATGGAAACTTTGATGCAAGTGCTCATCATAGAGTATGGGATAGTTATGACCTCATATAACATTTTCTGTATCCAAATTGCCATCTAATAGCACTCAATCCAACAAGCAAAAACACAAGTCCCCATGTGTCGCCAGGGGTTAAGGGGATACTCAGAACCGGGCCAAGGGGTCACTTCTGGAAAGGGGATCACGGTGTCGTGACCCAGTCTGTGACCCCTGGTTCCACAATAAAAAGGGGGGTTATGTTTGTGACGCCACCCGTGTAATGTGATCAGAGATGACCACCGCTGCTGCAGAACCTCCGGGGTGATGGATGGCAGCTTGAGATGGGACGGCTCCCCACGTGTAGAGCCTTCTCCCCGGGGCAGTGTGATAGTCTATGGGGAGGTGCAGGACACGAGCACAATAAACAAGCAGACTCACGGTTTTGCAGTTTCTTTGTCCTTTACTGATGATGGTATTCAGCAGAGTACTGTCCACGGAGTCTGTGAAGGGCTCAGGTTTTCTCCCACCCAGCCGGGTCGTTTTGGCTCCTTTTTCTGCACTGTGCTTGTGTGGCCCTGCTGCTTTGTAAACTAGGCAGACAGCTCTGTTCTCCTCCCGGGTACCGACCTGACAGGCAACTCGAGTCCTTACTTGTATGTTCCTGAACTCTCCTGTGTGTTGCTGTGTCTGTGGTACAAATGAAGAATGTGGAATCTTCACTTCTCCGGTGTTAGCTGTGCTGTGTGTAATCTGCTCAGCCTCGGAACCGGCATCCGTTCTGTGCACTCCACTGGGGTGAGCTCAGCAATACTCTTTCTCCCAGGTATGTTCCTCGAATTAATCTGTCTCCTTTCCTCAGACCCTCAGCTTAGGCCTGGAATTGGTCAGCGGATCCTGTGGTGAGCTAGAGCCAGCTCCAACCTGCAGATCCTCTTTCCTCAGTCCTCTGCACTGACTGCACAAAGAAACTGAACTGACCACATCCTCTCCACACCAGAATATAAAGGGAAGCACCTTGGTCTCCCCCTTCTGGCCAGAAGGTGCTAGTGTTGTGTGGGAAGTTAACCATTTGTGTTGCTACTGTGGCAACCCTGTGGTGCTACATTCCCCCTTAGTGAAGAACAGTACTCCGGGACTGTGAAAGAAACAAACAAGTTATCAACAATTGTATACATACAGAGTCTCAAAAGGAAAAATACAAAAACCCAAAAAGTTCAAAAAGCAGTCTAAAATGTTCAAAAAGCAGTCTCTTCAGGGCTTAGTCTATTGCCTCCGGGGCTGATGAAGGTACGCACTCAGTCTTTACCACAACCAGTCCTGTGGTAGGTATGGTCCATATTTAATAGCAAGGAAATTGTTCAAGAATATGTAAGTGTTCATACAGAATAGTCTCTGTAGGTACTGGGCTTATGGGTCTTAACGTTGCAATTATATAAACATTTCAATAACCAAACGCTTCTTACAGGTGCCTCTACTCTGGTCGTAAGTGCAGTAGGCCTCACGGCCCTCGGGCCACCACCCGTGTGATCAAGTTGTAACTCTCCGTGCTGCCACCTTACACCACTCTTCTCTCACCCTTTCTGTACACTAAACTGTTACGGTTTCTCATATAAACATTGTAACATATGTACATTTTATATGCAATTACACATTAGTCCTTATATCTTGCTGGTATCTGACCCTGAGTACTATGCTGTGACCTGCGTACTGGTGTGGGTAGAAGTGTACCTATTTGGTGTTTCTGGTAATTGTGAAGATGGGGGACTGACTGTAGGACTGGCAAGCCCACTGGGACCAGAAATCTGTTCTTCCTCTACGGGTTCAACTTCCAGTTCTTCTTGTCTTGGGACTTCTTGTGGTGTGGATTCTGATGCTCGTTCCACCACTTGAGGGAAGGTGATCATTGGGACTACTACCGCCCGGTAGTAATTTGGCCAAGTTTTTGGGAAATCTCCTAAGACTGTATGGAACACATCTTCTTCATTCTTGACAGGTTGTACCTGTACGGGTAAGGTGATTTCTTTTATCTTCAGGGTTTAAGGACACGGTTTGAGTTGATCTCTTGACACGACAGCTGATTTCCTTCCTTCATCCATACTGATGAGACACACTTTAGGATTATCCATACTTGATGGTAAGACTGTATATGGGGTGGTTTCCAACTGATTATCCAATTTGTTTGTGCGTCGTTTCCTCTTGAGAACTTGGTCACCAGGTTGCAATGGGGATGCTAGAGCATGCTGGTTGAAGGTTCTCTCCTGTCTTCCCCTAGCTTGTTGGAGACTTTTCTCTACGCACTCTTGTACTTGGCGATACTGCTGCTGACGTAGGGTATCCCAATTGGATTCTTGAACTTCTGCATCTGGTTTCAGAATTCCCATATCTAAATCAATTGGCAGTTTACCGGGCCTTGCACGCATGAGGTAAGTGGGATGTGCAGTTTCTAGAACTCACCGGGATATGATTGTACAAGTCCACCAAGACTGGCAATTTCTCTGGCCATTGATTTCTTTCTGACTCAGGTAAGGTCTTCAACAGGTCAATCACAATATGGTTCATCTTCTCGCATAAGCCATTTGTTTGGGGATGGTATGCTGTTGTGTGGATCTTTTTACAGCCATACATGTTGCAGAATTATTGGAAGATCTGTGATTCAAAAGCTGGACCTTGATCTGCAAGGACTTGTTCTGGGTAGCCATGAGGTCTGCAAAAGTACGTCTGGAATGCTTTAGCTGCTGTTTTAGCTGTAAGGTCTTTCACGGGTACCACCACTAAGAAACATGAGTAATGGTCCACGATGGTTAAGGCATAGACATAGCCGGAACGGCTTGGTGACAACTTGACGTGGTCTAACGCGACTAGCTCGAGTTGTTGCTTGGTTACTATGGACTGTAGTGGAGCTCTCTGGTTCTGTTGATCCTTTCTCCTGAGGTTGCATGGGCCGCATTTTCTACACCAATTTTCAATTGATTTCCTCATGCCAACCCAGTAGAATCTTTCTCTTAAGAGCACTTCCAACTTTTTCCAACCAAAATGACCTGCACCGTCATGGTAAGCTTCCAGAACCATTTTGACAGCTCTCTTGGACACGATGATCTGCCAGACCAACTCATGGGTTTTTGGATTGGTGTGCCTTCTACAGACCTTCCCTTGGTACAGGAACAATTTACCTCTCTCCTTCCAGAGATCTTGTGTCTCAGCTGGGGCATTCTGATTAGGGTATGCACCTTGTTGTGTAAGCAGTTCTTTCACTAGCTTCACAGCTGGATCGCTGTTTTGTGTGTCAGCCCATCCGTGGTGTGCTAATGGGTTGAGATTTGCCTGCTGTTGTTTTTGGTAGACACTCGGTTGATACTGTCCCACCTTAGGACGGTGAAAGGCCGGAAGCTCAATTTCTTCCAGCCCCTCTGTTTCCTCTTCCACATCCCCCGAGTGTGGCATCCGGGATAAGGCATCTGCATTCCCATTCTTGCGGCCTGCCCTGTATTTCATGACAAAGTTGTAGTTTGACAGTCGGGCTATCCATCACTGTTCCAGCGCAACTAATGTTGCCGAGTCCAGGTGGGTCAATGGATTGTTGTCAGTAAAGGTGGTAAATTCTGCAGCTGCCAGGTAGTGTTTGAAACGCTCTGTTACAGCCCAAACTACTGCCAGTAGTTCTAACTTGAAGGAGCTGTAATTTTCAGGGTTTCCTTCTGTAGACCGGAGCTTCCTGTTTGCAAAGGCAATAACTTTCTCCTTGCCTTCCTGCTTTTGAGACAATACTGCTCCCAGTCCTACGTTGCTGGTATCCGTGTACAAAATGAAGGGTTGATGGTAATCTGGATATGCCAGGATCTCTTCTCCTGTCAGTGCCCACTTTAACTTCTTAAAGGACTCTTCTCTCTCATCACTCCACTGGAAAGGAGGATTCCGAGCTGCAGACTTCTTTGACTGCCCTACTAGGATGTCTTGTAGGGGTGCTGCTAACTTCGTGAACAGTTTTATGAATCTTCTATAGTAGCCCACCAGTCCATGGAATTGCTTCACGTCATTCACGCTGGTGGGTCTCGGCCAATCTCTTATCACAGTAACTTTTTCAGGATCCGGTGCTACCCCTTCTGAGCTCATGACATGTCCCAGGTACAGTACCCTTGGCTTTAGAAGGTGACACTTGGATGGCTTGATTTTCATGCCGTATCCAGATAAGGCTTCAAACACTTCTGCCAGGTCTTGAAGATGCTGTTCATAGGTCTTGGAGTAGACTATGATGTCATCCAGGTACAGGAGGATAGTTTCAAAGTTTTTATGTCCTAGGCAGCACTCCATTAGTCGCTGGAAGGTACCAGGCGCATTGCAGAGTCCAAACGGCATACAATTGAACTCACAGAGGCCCATCGGCATGGTGAACGCTGTCTTCTCCTTGTCAGCCTCTGCCACAGGAACTTGCCAATCAATACCCACTAGTCAGATCTAGGGTAGAAAAGTAAGTAGCGGATTTTAATGCAGCCAATGACTCTTCTATCCTAGGTAATGGGTATGCATCCTTGTGTGTAATGCGGTTGATCAGTCGGTAGCCTACGCACATCCTCATGGTCCCATCCTTTTTTCTAACTAGCACTAGTGGGGCTGCCCAGGGGCTACAACTGTCTCTTATTGCCCCTGTTTCTTTCATTTCTTTGAGCATGTCTTTGGCGCATTGGTAGTGAGCTGGTGGTACTGGTCTATACCTCTCCTTTATGGGTGGATGGTTACCTGTGGGTATAGTGTGCTCTACCCGTTTGATCTGCCCAAAGTCTAATGGGTGTTTGCTGAATATTTGTTCATATTCTTTCACTGCCCTGTATACTCCATGCTTTTGATGGGAGGGTGTAGAATCGGTACCTACATGTAGCTTTTGGCACCAATCCTGCAGCTTTCCCTCTGATCCATTTTCCTCCGCCTGACTTGACGGGCTAAAGGGCTCAACGGTGGTGATAGTGTTCTTATCAACCATATATAGCTTAGCCATGGTAGCATACTTTGGCAGGGTGACCTCATCTTCCCCACAATTTAGAAGGCGTATTGGCACTATTCCCCGATGTACCTCAACTATTCCTCTGGCCGTTAGTACAGTGGGCCTACTGTCTGAGTACACGGGTTCTATCAGGGCCTGATAGTCTCGCCGTCTGATACCTATTGCGGCTCTACACCAGACCAGCATTTCCGTTTTGGGAGGAATTACAATGGGTATTGGGTCACTTACCCTTGCGCTGCCAATTTCACCTCCTGACATTTCTACCTGCTGCTTCAGGATCAAGACTTTAATTTCCTTCTGCAGGAATCTCTGTTGCCCAGGTTTGGCAGTCTCGGCCATCTGCTGCAAGACAGTAATTACCTCTGCAAAACAATTTTCAATTACATTCATTCCTAGCAGCATAGTTGGTTCACTTTCTCGCCGGTCAACATCAACAATGACAACACCCTGATTCTGCAATTCTACTCTCCCAATCTTAATGGTCATTTCTCTGAAACCAACCTGTGGTACTAATTCACCATTGCTAGCCCATATATTCAATGCAATGTTAGATGGACCACTGCTAACGTCTGAATCAGCCCAGTACCTCTTATAAAGGACAAACGGAATTGATGTTATTTGGGAACCAGTGTCCAGCAAGGCGTTGAGCGGAATGCCATCCAGCACGATGGGGATGACTGGACGTCCTGCCACATACTTGCCATGCCAGGGTTAGGGGCCTTGAGAGTTCATTCCTGAGGAGCAGCCCATCTCCCCAGGGGATCCCCTTTTAAAGCACATTCACGGGCAAAGTGACCTGGCTCCTTGCAACGGTGGCAAATGGGCTGTCCATCTGGCTGGTAGCGGTCGCTGGGTCGTCCTCTCGTCGCTTGGTATTTCCTAGTCCTCATCCACGGGCCATCCTCCTTGCTGGTCGCCAACTCAATCTTGGGTGCAGACTTGGATCCACGCAGCTCCTGGACGATTCTAGCCATGGAAGCAACAGTGTCTGTCAGGGCATCAAGCTTTTGATGGAGAGCCTCATTAGTGATGGGCTCCAGGTGGTTAGCAGCATCCACCGACATGGCCGATGTCACTGGCACTACTGGCTGCTGGGCTGCCGCTGTAGAGTGTGAGTCTATATCCCGGGGCTCCTCTACCTGCTGGAGGCGGATGGCTCTATCCTTTAGCTGGGCAAACATTAGTCCTGGATCCTGGATCACCATCATGCTCAGTTGTCCCCGGTGGGAAGGGGATGAGAGTCGATCCAGGAATTGATCAGCAGCTTATCTGCTCCAGGGGCTAAGGTAAGTTCTGCTAACTTAAGTGCTCTGAGCGCCTCCTGCAAGTTTAAGGCAAAGTCTCTTGCGCTCTCTCTAGGTTTTTTGCTTGCATCCAAACAACCTCATTTTAGCCCAGCTGCCGGCAGTGGATTCAAAAGCTGCTTTTAGTCCAGCTATTATGTGCTCTACATGTCTTTTGCATCATCCGATCAGGACGTAACCTCTCGCTGGGCATTGCCGGTTAGCTGTCCCATAAGCATACCGACACGCTGGGCTTTCATCAGGGGGTACATGCTGTAGTAGATTTTTAGCTTTCCGATAAAGTCATTAAGTGTGTTGGGCTCACCTGAGTACTGCGGCAGCCATACTGCTCCTGGGGTGTACGGCATCAGGAATGGCATGATAGGTGCTGCTGCACTGCCGGGTACAACAGCGTCTCCCTGCTGTGACGTCTTTGAGCCCCCTTAGTTAATTTCACCAGTCTTCTTCACGGCAAGCCTGGGGCACTTTGCTGCGTCCCTGTTTGGATCGCAGCACAAAGCACACCTCCTCCACAAGCGGTGGGCGGAGTTTTGGTTTAGGCGCGATGTTTTCACACGCGCAGCAGCTAATGGCGCAATCCAAGATGGCGCCTGAAAAATTTTACCAATGATGTTTTTGGATTTTCCAGGTATCTCCGCAAAGTTTAAAGTACGTTCTTTGTTGCAACAATTCACAGGGCAAGTCTTTTATGCGATGCAATAAGTCTTTACAGGCGCACATCACCCAGGTTGCAGCTGGGTCCAGTCGGCATCCTGTTCGTGACGCCAAAGTTGTGTCGCCAGGGGTTAAGGGGATACTCAGAACCGGGCCAAGGGGTCACTTCTGGAAATGGGATCACGGTGTCGTGACCCGGTCTGTGACCCCCTCATTCCATGATAAAAAGGGGGGGTTATGTTCGTGACGCCACCCGTGGAATGTGATCAGAGATGACCACCGCTGCTGCAGAACCTCCGGGGTAATGGATGGCAGCTTGAGATGGGATAGCTCCCCACGGGTAGAGCCTTCTCCCCGGGGCAATGTGATAGTCTATGGGGAGGTGCAGGACACGAGCACAATAAACAAGCAGACTCACAGTGTTGCAGTTTCTTTGTCCTTTACTGATGATGGTATTCAGCAGAGTACTGTCCAAGGAGTTTGTGAAGGGTTCAGGGTTTCTCCCACCCAGCCGGGTCATTTTGGCTCCTTTTTCTGCACTGTGCTTGTGTGGCCCTGCTGCTTTGTAAACTAGGCAAACATCTCTGTTCTCCTCCCGGGTACCGACCTGACAGGCAACTCGAGTCCTTACTTGTATGTTTCTGAACTCTCCTGTGTGTTGCTGTATTTGTGGTACAAATGAAGAATGTGGAATCTTCACTTCTCCGGTGTTAGCTGTGCTGTGTGTAATCTGCTCAGCCTCGGATCCGGCATCCGTTCTGTGCACTCCACTGGGGTGAGCTCAGCAATACTCTTTCTCCCAGGTATGTTCCTCTGATTAATCTGTCTCCTTTCCTTAGACCCTTGGCTTAGGCCTGGAATTGATCAGCGGATCCTGTGGTGAGCTAGAGCCAGCTCCAACCTGCAGATCCTCTTTCCTCAGTCCTCTGCACTGACTGCACAAAGAAACTTCCTCTCCACACCAGAATATAAAGGGAAGCAGCTTGGTCTCCCCCTTCTGGCCAGGAGGTGCTAGTGTTGTGTGGGGAGTTAACTCTTTGTGTTGTTACTGTGGCAACACTGGGGTGCTACACCCATTTAGGTCCTTCACTTATTAACGGAAATATAGGGGGATTCCATGTTACTGGGAACTACCCGGCTGGGAACCAAAAATATAGGGAAGCCCTTTTTTTTTTAATTATTTCATGAATTTCATGAAATAATTAAAAAAAAATGATGTGGGCTTCGCCCAATTTTTGTGTCCAGCCAGGTACAACTAGGCAGCTGAGGATTGGAATCGACAGCTCAGTGTGCCCAAGCTTTCTGGGCACCCCTGCTGCGAATTGCAGTCCGTAGCCGCCCCAGAAAATGACGCTTTCATAGAAGCGCCATCTTCTGGCGCTGTATCCAACTCTTCCAGCTGCCCTGGTGATGGGTGGCTCGCTGGGTAATAATGGGGTTAGGGCTAGCTGTATATTATCAACTGGCCCTAAGCCCGAAATTCATGGTGTCACGCCAATATTAGACATGGCCACCATGAATTTCTAGTACAGATAAAAAAAAACACAACACACAGAAAAATATTTTTATTAGAAATAAAACACAACACAATTAGTGACTCCATCTGTATTGAAATAAAGAACCCCCCTCCGCAGTATTCCTGGGTCACGGGTCCCGTGCCGTCCAATCCGGATCCAATATCATCTGATTGGTTTGCTGGAAGGCAAAGCGATCAGATGATGTGCCAGGTTCAAGGGCCTGAATCACATGACACAGCAGCTGATTGTATAAACGGCTTTTATACAATCAGCTGATGCATCAGTGCAAAAAAAACACAAAAAACTACACACTTCAGTGCAGACTCCTGTCCGACAGCATCAGCTGATAGTTTAGCCGGCCGGGTGTTAAAAAGCCGGCCTCACCGCTCGACTTATAGTGTCAGCTGATTCCATCAGGGGACCGCATCAGCTGATCATCGACAGGTCTAAGAGAGAGAGAGAGAAGAAAGAGAGGAGAGAGAGGAGAGAGAGAAAAGAGAGAGAGAGAAGAGAGAGAGAAGAGAAGAAAAAGAGAAGAGAGAGAGGAGAGAGGAGAGAGAGAGTAGAGAGAGAGTAGAGAGAAGAGAGAGGAGAGAGAAAGAGAGAAAAAGAGAGAGGAGAGAGAAGAGAGAGAAGAGAGAGCAATGCAGCCTCATTCCGTGAACTGCTCCGATTTCAGAGGTGTGTCCCGCGGCTCAAAGCTGAAGTCCGGCTCCTCCCCTCAGTGCATAATTAAATTAAATTATAATTATAAATAAATAATAATTATATTATAATATTGTATGTTTTCTCTGCCCTCTCTGAAACACTTTCTTTCCTCTCCTTGTCCATAGTATGTTTTCTCTGCCCTCCCTAAAACACTTTCTTCCCTCTCCTTGTCTGTAGTATATTTTCTCTGCCCTCCCTGAAACACTTTCTTCCCTCTCCTTGTCCATAGTATGTTTTCTCTGCCCTCCCTGAAACACTTTCTTCCCTCTCCTTGTCTGTAGTATATTTTCTCTGTCCTCCCTGAAACACTTTCTTCCCTCTCCTTGTCCATAGTATGTTTTCTCTGCCCTCCCTGAAACACTTTCTCCCCTCTCCTTGTCTATAGTATGTTTTCTATGCCCTCTCTGAAACACTTTCTTCCCTCTCCTTGTCCAGAGTATGTTTTCTCTGCCCTCCTTGAAACACTTTCTTACCTCTCCTTGTGTATAGTATATTTTCTCTGCTCTACCTAAAACACTTTATTTCCTCTCCTTTTCTGTAGTGTGCTTTCTCAGCCCTCCCTGAAACACTTTCTTCCCTCTCCTTGGGAGACAGAGAGAGAAAGAGAGAGAGAAAGAGAGAGAGAGAGAGAGAGAAGAGAGAGAGAAGAGAGAGAGGAGAGAGAGTAGAGAGCAATGCAGCCTCATTCCGTGAACTGCTCCGATTTCAGAGGTGTGTCCCGCGGCTCAAAGCTGATGTCCGGCTCCTCCCCTCAGTGCATAATTAAATTAAATTATAAATAAATAATAATTATATTATAATATTGTATGTTTTCTCTGCCCTCTCTGAAACACTTTCTTTCCTCTCCTTGTCCATAGTATGTTTTCTTTGCCCTCCCTAAAACACTTTCTTCCCTCTCCTTGTCTGTAGTATATTTTCTCTGCCCTCCCTGAAACACTTTCTTCCCTCTCCTTGTCCATAGTATGTTTTCTCTGCCCTCCCTAAAACACTTTCTTCCCTCTCCTTGTCTGTAGTATATTTTCTCTGTCCTCCCTGAAACACTTTCTTGCCTCTCCTTGTCCATAGTATGTTTTCTCTACCCTCCCTGAAACACTTTCTCCCCTCTCCTTGTCTATAGTATGTTTTCTATGCCATCTCTGAAACACTTTCTTCCCTCTCCTTGTCCAGAGTATGTTTTCTCTGCCTTCCTTGAAACACTTTCTTACCTCTCCTTGTGTATAGTATATTTTCTCTGCTCTCCCTAAAACACTTTCTTCCCTCTCCTTTTCTGTAGTGTGCTTTCTCAGCCCTCCCTGAAACACTTTTTTCTCTCTCCTTGGGAGACAGAGAGAGAAAGAGAGAGAAAGAGAGAGAGAGAAAGAGAGAAGAGAGAGAGGAGAGAGAGGAGAAAGCAATGCAGCCTCATTCCGTGAACTGCTCCGATTTTAGAGGTGTGTCCCATGGCTCAAAGCTGATGTCCGGCTTCCTCCCCTCAGTGAATAATTAAATTAAATTATAAAATCTTTATCGAAACCGGGATTAGAACTCCTGAAGTTATGCTTCTTAGGCAAGCGCTCTATCCACTAGTCTACTGCCTCTAATGATAAAGATAGGCAGATTTGGTAATCTTGACTTCTGCATTGCTGAAGTCTCTGGTGACCGCGCGATTCACTTCATTGCTACGTGGAGCTGATACAGCGCGATCATGTTCTACGGTGCTGCTGCAGCTTCATGTAGCCGAGCTGAGAGTGTCGTGTGGATTACGTCGGATCTGGAGGGGTATTTGGGGATTAATAAAGAGGTAAATGAGGGTGTTTTTTGTCTTTTATTCCAAATAAAGGATTTTTCGTTGTGCGTGTTTCTTTACTTTCACTTTTAATTTAATCATAGAAGGTGTCTCAGAGAGATGCCTGGCATGATTAAACTCATTATTACCCCGATTGCCACCGCACTAGGGAAATTCGGGATGAGCTGGGGAGAGTCCCGGGACTGTCACATCTAATGGATGCAGCAATTCCGGGTGGCTGCTGGGTGATATTGTTAGGCTGGCGGGCTCCCCATAACGTGGTGCTCTCCATCCTGACAATACCAGCCTCCAGCTATGTGGCTTTATCCTGGCTGGTATCAAATATGGGGGAACTGATTTTTTTTTTTTCTTATTTATTTATTTATTTTACTGCACGATATAGACCCACCCGCCGGCGGCTGTGATTGGTTGCAGTGAGACAGCTGTCACTCAGCTTGGGGACGTGTCTGACTGCAACCAATCATGGGCGCCAGTGGGCGGGGAGAGCACGGAATAACTGATTGACTAATGAAGCGGCAGCCATTTTCTAAAGAGGAAAAGACACCGCAGATCTGTGACAGACGTGCAGCGAGATGCCCGTGATCGGTGAGTAGGAAAGAGAGAGGGATTGTGCTGAGGACGCAGGACGCATGCAGATAGCAACGTGTGCACATAGCCTTACTGTGAAAAGCCACGTTTTTGGTGCTCGAACTGTTCTCGAACCTAACTTGAACTGTCAAGCTTTTAGCAAAAAGCTCGAGTTCGAGCTCGAACACCCCCAAAAATCACTCGAACATGAAATTGGCGAACCTCGAACATCGCTCAACTCTAAATATCACGCAATGTGCTAAATACATCAAAGTCTCTAGATGGAGAAAATCTCAATCCTTTCGACAAGACATTAATTTGTGTTTGTGACAAAATATATCTGGATAAATTCCAAATAGGAACACTCACCAGTTCTTCAGACTCCGGGTGTGGTGATTTTTCCTGTGTTTCTTCCCCCCCTTTGTCGTTTTTTGCTCGTTTGTAATTATTGTTACTGCGTTCGGGAAGCCACTGATTTGTTTCCCATAGAGGTGGAGGTAGAAGCATTGGATATGTCGTAAAAATCATCTGCAGCATTAGAAAGCGTGTTCTCTGTAAGAAAACTAGAGCCGCCAAATGAAACTTTGTTTCTCATAGATGATTTTCTTCTATAGGGATAAGATCTTTTATTCCAGCTATAAACTTGATTGTTCATGTAATCTTCTTTGTCTCTATTCAATTTCTTTTTTTTATCTCCGTAATATCCTCCTCCAATTTTGCCAAATTGTTGGAGATATTCTCCTGTAGTTTACCAAAGTGTTTGCTACCAGAAAAAACATTGGCTGCAGTCTGTAGATCTTTGATTTCTTTTTTTATGTTAACCAAAGTTTTTTCTTCTTCTTGAGCAACTAATTTATGCGGGTCTAGGTTTTTTCAACACATGATAAGTAAATAAATAAATAAATATATATAAAATATTTATAATTAAAAATCATTTTGGAGGGGGTATTGTTGCATTTAGTGATTTTATGTCCATTGATAAAATGCATATATATATATATATATATATATATATATATTATACATATTTAAGTGTAAATTGATTAATCAAAATTGAACTATATTACATTCGTTATTTTTATCTTCTGTCTATCTGGATGAATATTTTTTTAATTTTACCTGGTTAGATAAATATTTCATGGTCATATATTATCGTATTCTTGGGGTTCTCTTGCATTTGTGATTTTGCCGGAGCAACGTATACTCCCCTATTTAATTAATTCATTAAGAACATGTGGGTTGGTTCAGTGATCAGGAAAAACATTTATAAATATCCTTTCAGTGTTGAGATGACTATGACCTGAAGAAGGCGTCCTGCCAAAACGTGTAGTGCGGTATACATCTGCCATCTATCAGTGTGTATAAGCCGGTGTCATTACATGCAATATGGATATTTTTTAATCAACATGAACTGAAGAAGGATTTTTTATTTATCCGCTGGAGTCTAGCTGGATCTTTTCTATTTCTCTGTTCCATTGTCTATTCGGCTTGCTGCCGTGATCCGTGCTAGACCATAGGATTTACCTGGAGGACTGGTACAGGCTTGTCTCTGCAGTGGTGAGCAGTTTTTCTCCGTCTTTGTATCAGAGTTATAACCTGATACAGTGACATTGGTCAAAATTTAAAAAAAAAATGGTCATTTCATTAATGGGAAAACGGGCTGAGAGGAAAAGGAGTTAAAGGGAACCTCTCACCAGATATGTCCCATATAAGTTGCAGCCAACACCAGTGGGCTCTTATATGCAGCATTTTAACATGCTGTATATAAGAGCCCAGGCCGCTGTGTAGAATGTAAAAATCACTTTATAATACTTACCTAAATGGTCGTTGCGGTGGAGTTAAGTCATATGGCGCATCCTCTTTCGGACATCTTTGTCGTCCTTCTGAAGCCGGGGCATCCACGTCAGCCACACGCGCCAGCATTGAGGTCCTGCGCAGGGCAGATCAAAGAATTGTAGTGTGTATGATGTAGGACATGTCATGCACACAGCCTGGGCTCTTATATACAGCATGTTACAATGCTGTATATAAGAGCCCACTGGTGGTGGCCGCAGCTTATAGGGACTAAATCTGCTGACCAGTTCCCTTTAAGTGAAAGTCACATATTGCTTATGCCTCCCTTTTTGAATTTTTTTCATTGAGTAGACTGGCAATTGGTCCCATGTGCACTTATGTTGTCTCTTTTCAATTTTCAATCTTTATATGGTTTATATTACATATTTTTTTACATTAATAAAAAATAGACAATTTAACATAAAAAATTATACATTTGAGCCATAACATAATAATGATTTATCAGGAGTTTTTCATCTTGTGGTTGGTGGTTTTCTATAATATATTGAATGTCCCCATGTGAACTTGATTTAAGGATGAATTTTTCTGCTCACTGAAAACAATAACTGGATGGATTATAAAAGCTACCAGGTTACGGAAAAACATTTACTGTCATTATGAAGTCTCTTACATTAGATTGTTTCTCTTGATGTTACATTTCCATGAAATTGTTATAGTTAGGAGTTTAGCGGTGACATTTTGTATATAAAATGTGACATTATTCCCTCTATACATGTGAAATATGTCCGCGGTGACAGAGTGAAGTGCTCAGTAAATTGGTACAGACACAGAAGACAGAGTGAGATGTAACCTTTCAAGAGTCCGTAGACTGCAGTGAGAGGTTTGCTGTGAAGAAACTCTCTACTGACATGCAGGTCAACGGTGTCAGGGTCACGTGATCACCTCCTGCTGCAGCTTATCGTCAAATGGAAAAAATATTCTATAAAAATGATATAAAATAGTGTCTGTACTATCAAATGACTGTGATATTAATTTAAGGAAATTGCAGCTCATTATTAACAATGTGTCACAATAAAAATCAGTGTAAAATAACCCACTTACAAACTCAACAAAAGGTTATGGCAGAATAAGTAACAAGCAGTCGATGTCCTATAACCTAAATATTTATGTGTTCTAAGACTATTTTAATAAACGTTTGATTCATTTTAACACATACACAGTGTTGGACTGGGATACATAGGGCCCACCAGTAGAGTTGTTTACAGGGACCCATTATATAGAGACGCAAAAATATTACTTGTTTATATTTAGGCTTCATGTTTGTTGATTATATGCATTTTGAAAACAATACATTGTATGGTAAGCTCACTATATTGGGTTAAGCCAAAAAAGGAAATAGAACTCCATTTCTAACTAGACATTAACATAGCAAACATCACCATATCAAGACTTATTAACCGAAAAATAGAGTCTGCATAGGATTCAATAATTATCAAAAAACCTCTATGGTTAAGAATTTAATTTTTATTTCATCATATAAATATTACAAAAAATTACAATTTTTTTTTTTTTTAAAAATGTTTTACAAAATTTTTGCAAAATTTTAATTGGTGCTGGTACCCACAGATAAAAACACCCTACCCTATAAAAACATGCAAAGACAAACTTGTGCAGTATGGTTACTATGAATATTGAAAAAAAACAATTATTTAATTTAAATTTAAATTTAAAACAGATTTCACTCGTTCAAGTTTTCTGGGTGAAAATCGGACCGATTTATTATAGGCAGATGTGAGTGAAACCTAATGCTTTTGATTGGTGAGAATCTCTGAGAACTCCGCTGATTTCAGAGGTCTTCAAGGGTAAAATTGTTTAATAAGTAAAAGGCTCATTTTTATATACTTTCAATTGTTGAAAATAGTTGAAAATTGTTGAAAATAGAACATAGTTGCAGAATGTTTTGTTGATCCCACTAAAGTTCTTCTGCCACCATTCCATATCAAGTTTGGACTGATAAAACAGTTTGTGAAAGCTGTGTAATAAGTTTCAGGGACAGTCTGAAGCAAAACTGAAGAAAGGAATTTTTGTGGCTCAGTATATTTGGAGACTCATGTAGGATAATGTGTTAAAAAAAAATGAAAGCTGTTGAGAAAAGGGCTTGGAATTGTTGTAACCCCTTAACCATGAGCTGTACTGGTATGTCCTAAGCGGTCATAGTGTAATCACCGGCGGCTGCTGCGGGCAGCTGCCGGAGATCTGACACATGTCAGCTGATTGGAATAGCTGACATGTGTGCCTCGCAGGCACAATTGGATCCGTGATCCACCCGTGCCTGTTAACCACTTAAACTGTGATGTTAAAATGTGACATGTGATTTACAGCCCCGCCGCATTAAATCTTCACTTACCCGGTTCCATTGGCGACGCTGTGATGTGATCCCTGTGCGCCGATGGTTGTCACTTCCTGTTTCACCCAGCTGAGTTCTGCCAGTGACAAGAGGTGAGTGTTTACTGTCCATAGGGGAACTAATAAAACAAAAAAAGTAAAAAAAAGTTTTATAAAATTAAAAAAAAATAAAAAAACCTAAAAGTTCTTATCACCCCCCATTCGCCCCATTGAAAATTACAGGCTTAAAAAAATAAAAAAATATACACACATTTGGTATCGCCACTTTCAGAAATGCTCAATCTATCAAAATATAAAATTAATTAATGTGATTGATAAACGATAAAAAAATTAAAAAAGCCAAAATTATGTTTTTTGGTGGACACAAATTTTGCATAAAATGCAATAACAGGTGATCAAAATGTAGCATCTGCCCAAAAATGGTAGCATTAAAAATGTCAGCTTGAGACACAAAAAATAAGCCATTATTGAGCCATAGATCCTGAAAAATGGCAACACTACAAGTCGCGGAAAGTGTGCCACTTTTTTTGGAAAAATGTCTGATTTTTTTTAAACCCCTTAGATAAAAGTAAACCTATACATGTTTGGTATCTGCAAACTCATACCGACCTGAGAAATCATACTGATACATCACTTTTACCATATAGTGAACCGGGTGAATAAAATATCCCAACCACCGTCATGCAATCACACTTTTTTTGCAATTTTTCTGCACTTGGAAATTTTTTGCAGTTTTCCAGTACGCTATATGGTAAAACATATGGTTTCATTTAAAAGTACAGCTCATCCCACAAAAACCAAGCCTCATATGACATGATTGACAGAAAAGTAAAAAATGTTACTACTCTTGGAAGATGGGAAGCAAAGAATAAAAAAACGAAAATCTACCAGGGATGAAAAGGTTAAAGAAATTGTAAAGAAATTTCTAGGTAAGAACAAAGATCCAAAATTTAAGTCCATTGTGGAGAACATGCTGAAACATTTCTAAATCTTGAGTTGTCTTATGAAGCTACATTTTTTACATTCCCATTTGGACTACTTTCCTAAAAACCTTGGTGCTTTTCTTAAAGAGCAAGGAAAAAGATTTCATCAGGATATCAAGGAGATGCAATGTTGTGCGTATAACTGCTGGATACTTCACAGAGAAGATCCGCAGGCATTCTATAAGAGAAAAGGTATCAAGAAGCTATGGCAAGAAAAGGAAAAGGCACAAAAATTATTTTCCATTAACCCCTTCAGCCCCCGGGCACTTTCTGTTTTTGCGTTTTGTTTTTTGCTCCCCTTCTTCCAAAAGCCATAACTGTTTTATTTTTCCATCAATCTTGCCATATGAGGGCTTGTTTTTTGCGGGATGAGTTGTATTTTTAAAAGAAACCATAGGTTTTACCATATAGTGTACTGAAAAATGGCAAAAAAATTCCAAGTGCGGAAAAATTGAAAATAAAGTGTGATTGTACAATAGTTTTTGGGATATTTTATTCATCTTGTTCACTATATGGTAAAACTGATGTGTGGGTGTGATGCCTCAGGTCAGTGCGAGTTTGTAGACACCAAACATTTATAGGTTTACTTGTATCTAAAGGGTTAAAAAAAATCACAAGTTTGTTCAATAAAAGTGGCGCACATTTTACGCCATATTCTGAAACCCGTTGCATTCTCATTTTTCGGGATCTATGGCTCAGTGATGGCTTATTTTTTGCATCTCGAGCTGACGTTTCTAATGATACCATTTTTGCGCAGATGCTACATTTTGATCGCCTGTTATTAAATTTTGCGCAAAACTTGCAGCGATCAAAAAACGTAATTTTAGCTTTTGGAATTTTTTTGCCGCTACGCCGTTTACTGATCAGATTAATTTATTTTATATTTTGATAGATCGGGCATTTCTGAATGTGGCGATACCAAATATGTGAATATTTTTTATTTTTTTAACCCTTTAATTTTCAATGGGGCGAAAGGGGGTGATTTGAACTTTTAGAGTTTTTTTATTTTTTTTAACCTTTTTTTTTATTTTTTTTTTATTTTACTAGTCTCCCTAGGGGGCTATAGCGATCAGCAATCTGATCGCTCTGCCCTATCTGCAAATCTCAGCTACAGACCTGAGAACTGCAGATACGGTGCTTTACTTTCAATGCCGGCTGTATTCCGGCATTGAAAGGAAGTGAGTCATGTTAGTTACAGGTGTCATCACATGACCCTGTGCTACCATGGCAACCACAGAAAGTCACGTGATCGCGCACGTGACTTCCAGTGGGGGCGGCGGTAAGTAAAAATCATGGCCGCGCGCATATACATCTCACTGCCAGACTTTGGCAGTGAGATGTAAGGGGTTAAATGTTCTGGGTGGAATGCGATTCCACTCGGAACATGCAGGCACACGTCAGCTGTTAAAAACAGCTGATATGTGCGCGGATCTCCGCAACCTGCCAGCGGCTGGGGGTGGGGCTTAACCTCACACGCTCCATGAAGGATAAATCCGTCAAAGGTCGTGAAGGGGTTAAAGATGCAGAATGAATGTTCAATAAATTTATACATAAATAATATAGTGTACGTTTTTGGCTACAATAAAGATTTTTCTTGTTCTTCTCAATTGTACGTAATTTCATACACATTTTGTGCAAAATCCATATGTGTTGGTTAAAAATAGAAGTATTTTTTAAATCATAAGAAAAACATAGGAATCAGTCATTGGATTTGAAATATTTTTCGTAAGCCCAAATTTAGCATACTTGTGGTATTAGAAAACTAGGTCACTAGAATTGGCGAGTGGGGCCAGTAGATAGTGTATGTTCTGTCAATAAGTGAACAAGTTGCCTATCTGATATTCATGTTGTAAATATACCATATATGCCTAAGGTTAGAATACCCATTTAGGGTATGTTGCTTTGTGGCGAATATGCAGGAGATATTTCCTTCGTATCTTTAGTGTAGATAGTAAGTATTTCAAAAAATTTCATTTCAAATACGGAGAAAATTGGCAGCTTTAATTAGCAGGTGCTGTGGATTTGGAATTTCGGCATATCATTTTAGTCTGATTTCATTACAATGGGTGAAATGTGCAGTAATTGCTGCCTTTTCTGCAATGAAATCCTTAGTGAGATTACACTGCTGCAGACTTTGTGTGCAAGGTAACAGAAAGTGACCTGACAGTAATTTAAAATTCTTAAATAAACATGCATCAAATTGGACAGAAATTAAACAATATCAATCACATTGACATAAAATATAAAGTCTTCTGCAATTCCAATAAACATTATTAACAAAACAAAAAAAGAGCATTCCATTAAAAAGGTATATGAAACTATAGTTTCATCAGGGTGCAAACTCATGAAATAGGTGTGTATACCATGGAGCCAATGACAACTATGAACTCAAAGTGAACTGTTTTGTATTTTGGGTAGTAAAATGGCTATATTAAAGTGTAAAAGTTAAATATGGAGGTGAAATAAATGGGAAGCAAACTTGTGATGGGGTGTAGAGAAACTGTCCAATTTGATGCATGTTTATTTTTGAATTTTAAATTACTATGTCAGGTGGCTTTCTGTTACTTTGTGCGCCTTTTTTTTTTTTTTTTTTTTTTTAAATCCACAAGGCTCTATATAGCCTCCATTGTGTAATGTAACCATGTATAAGGAGCTATTGATAAGTCTTTGGCTTTACCCAGAAAGAAACGAGATAGTATGATGAAACTTTACATTTATTCCACATACTCCACTGATGTCAACACACTTCTTATATCGGTATTCCAAGTTCTGTAAGCCTAGGAATAAGAAGGATTTCAGTTGTGCCTCCAGCAAGGCAGCCATCGCAGCCATGGTATCAGAAATGCTGTGAAATTTGATACCCCTAAGGTGTTTCTTCAGGTTTGGAAACACATGATAGTTGGAGGGAGCTAGTTCTGGTGAATAATGTGTGTTGTCAACCAGCTGGAAGCCCAGCTCTGCCAGTTTTTCGGTGATTACTTGTGCAGTATGGGCGGAGGCGTTGTCTTGCAGGAGCAAGATTCCTTTGGACAGCTTGCAGCGCCTTATGGCCTTTATAGCTGCCTTCAATTGGTCCAAAAGTTCAATGTAATACCTTTCATTGATGGTAGAACCTTTTTGAGGGTAGTCCATCTGTGGTATGCCCTCCTTATCCCAGAACACAGACACCATCACCTTATTGGCTGATTTTTTTACCCTGAACCTCTTTGGACCAGGAGAACCACTGTGCCTCCACACTTTTGACTGCTCCTTGTTGTCAGGGTCATACAAATAAATCCAGGTCTCATCCATAGTGACCATTCAATCCAGGAAGTTCTTATCAGTCTGGAAACACTGACAAATGGGCCAGGAAGTTTTCACTCGCATGCTTCTATGATTTGTTGTCAAACATTTCGGGACCCACTGTACAGATAACTTCCTCCTGTCCAAATATTCATGGAAAATGACACAAACACGTTCACGGGAAATCCCCATGATGTCTACTATTGCTTTAGCTGAAATGTGTCAATTCTCTAGTATGATCTTATGCACAGCATTAACGATTTCCGGAACAACAATCAAACAACAATCACTCTCCAGGACGTTCCTCATCATTGGTGCTGAAGTGGACCATTTTAAATTTGGTAACCTAGTTCTTAACTGTGGAATATGTGGAATAAGATGGACATATGACCATGAATATCCTTTTCGGACTTTCCTTGCAGAAACAAAAATTTTATCACTCCTCTGCTCTCAGTTGCTCTGAATATCACATTAGACACCGTCATTTTGTGTTCCCGCGTGTGTAGAACACTGTTACCATATGCAACAATTACATAATTTTGAAAATATATATTAGACACATAAGGCTTCCATGTGATGTAACATTTGTTACCAAAGAAACAAAAAAAAATCACAAAGCCAAAGACTTATCAGCAGCAGCACCTTGTACATGTGTGATTTATCTGAGGAAGGAGATGTGATCTTTGAAACGGGTAATAAAAGCATGTTTAACCATTACTGCTGACCATCTTCTTACGACAGTGCGGGAGTCCACTTCTATTTGAAATTTTTATAACTCCTCGTGGTGCCTGCTGCAGCCGTAACCTACACGCTTTCAATAGCAGTTGTGACTATTTTCACAACTGTAGCAGGTGAGCACATCTGATATTTATTCTATAAATGCATGTAACGTTCGTACCCTATTAGTGCCTTTTGTCTTTTCAGTCTCTCACACATCGCTTTATTGTTTAACAAGTGGGAAAAGTGAAGAATTCTATTTTTCATATGAGACAAAACAAATGCAAAGGATTACAAAAACTGACATAGACGAAAAATGAATGCAGGATACTGAGAAAATAAATGGAACATTTTATATATGGGAAAGAAATGGACATATAAAACTGGCAGAAGGCTAAGTTTAGAATTTGATGAGAATTTAACCCATTACCTCCAAAGCTTGCTTTCACCTTCCTGACAGACCCATTTTTCAAATCTGACATGTGTCACATTAAGTGGTAATAACTCTGGAATGCTTTTCCAAATCCCTGCGATTATGCAAATGTTTTTTATTTATGACATTATACTTCGTGGTAGTGATAAATTTAAATTGGTAACATTTGCATTTATTTATAAAAATATCAGAAATTTAACAAAAAACTGTAAAAAAAAATAAGCTTTTAAAATTTTATTTATTTTTTTTACTTTTATAACAGATCACAAAAAAATTAGCAAATAACATACCCCATAAAGTGTGTTTACTTACATCACAGTCATTCATTTTAACTAACTTTTTATGTGTAAAAGATGTGAAAAGCTAGAAAAAATATACCGTAGATATATAGATAAATGCTAGATAGATAGATAGATAGATAGATAGATAGATAGCTTGTACAACTAGTTAGTAGAATTACAAAATAATTAAAGGAAAAAACTGAAGTGGGGTATCCCTTTTTTCCCATACCAGCACCGGTATAGCATAGCAGCAGCTGCCGGCAGAAAAAAATAGATGTCAGCTGAACCTTGGCTAGTTATGAAAAATAGAGGCGATCTCATAGTGTTTTTTTAAATTATTTAAATAAAGAATAATGTGTGATCCCCCCCCATATTTCATAACGAGCCAAGATACAGCAGATATCTAGAGGCTGGTATTATTAGGGTGGGAAGGCCCATGGTTGTTTAACCCTTCCCAGCCTAAAATAGCAGCTTGCAACTGCCTCAGAAGTGGCGCTTCCATTAGATGCACCAATTCTGCTGCTGAACCTGGCTATTCCCGATTGTCCTGATACAGTGGCAATCAGAGTAATAGCTTATGTGGTTGATGCCAGCTGTGAATTGATAGCTGGTATCAAGCTCTGGTGTTAGCAATGGGTGAGCGTCTATTAAACAGTCCCATTACTAACCCAGTAGATGTACATAGAAAAAAAGAACACAAAAACTATATTATTTAACCCCCCCCCCAACTTTAGCCCTCGTTCACAAATTTATAAACAAAAAGCCTTGAAGTCCCACCATAATCCAAACGGAGGTCCTATGACGTCCCACAAGAGGAAACCTGTTGTATGGAAGGGAGAAGGAATAAGGTTAACCTGTGCTGTGGGATAAGAAGAGGATCACTGCCGGGAGCATCGTAGGCACCGCTCCGAGAAGAGAGAGCCGGGTCCCAGCTGTAACATTATGTTTGTTGGAAAAACTCAGGAAAGACTGAACCAAAAGTGTGTTAAGAAGTCAGTGAAAGGTGGTGGAGGAAGTGTCATAGTTTCTGGAATGTTTTCTGCAGCAGGAGTTGGACCTCTGATACAGCTAGATGGCAGAGTGAATGCAAGTTTGTATCACAACTTTCTTCAACAACACATGGTTCCTTACTTGTGTTCAGCACTCAATCAGCCAGCAATTTGCATGCAGTACAATGTCACACAGCAAAACAGGTAAAGCAGTTCCTTCAAACAGAAAACATTGAAACAAATGAAATGGCCGCCCAGAGTCCTGATCTAAACCCAATAGAAAACCTCTAGAAAATCGTTGGTGACAAAGTTATTCCCAAGAAACCCCCAACAGTCAAAGGGAGAGACTGGAAGAAGGGTGGACCAAAATTACACTACAGCAGTGTGAGTGTCTAGTGATGTTCTGTGGCCACAGATGTGCTGACGTCATTCATAGCAAAGGCCTGTACACGTCCTACTGATTGGTTACTGTTGTTACCTTCAGAAAATATACTTATAATCTTTTTCTGTGCTACAGTCATTGCTGTTCTCTCATTATAATCATCAAATGTTGGGCAAAATAAAAGTTTTCTGTTGATAAAGTTTGGATCTTTTGTAAAACACTGTTCTAGTGACATTGTATACCCCTTACAAAAAACTGCAGGATGCAGCCGGTCCCCTGGGATATCTGTCCACTGTGCCAGTGCACCTTTTAGGTGCTGGGCAGCCCGCCTGATCTAATAGAAGGGCATGATCAATAGGCTTTGCCTGGACACAGGGCATTGCACGTATCTGTGTGACTGATGCCCTATATTAGATCCTATTAGTGTGCAGTGTTGCGCCGGCAACCGCCCCCTCCTGACGTATTAGGCTGTTGGTGGTTGTATTATAGGCATTCTGCACCTGTTAAATTCCAACCTTTATCATGGGGGACCGTATGCATCTTGCATGTGCTTTTGCCATTGATTTGACCATTTTTTTTGGCTGGTGGCTTTATTTCTGGTGAGTTTTTTTCTGTGACAAAGTTATTCCCAAGAAACCCCCAACAGTCAAAGAATTGTGGGAGAGACTGGAAGAAGGGTGGACCAAAATTACACTACAGCAGTGTGAGTGTCTAGTGATGTTCTGTGGCCGCAGATGTGCTGAAGTCATTCATAGCAAAAGCCTGTACATGTCCTACTGATTGGTTACTGTTGTTACCTTCAGAAAATATACTTATAATCTTTCTCTGTGCTACAGTCATTGCTGTTCTCTCATTATAATCATCAAATGGGCAAAATAAAAGTTTTATGTTGATAAACTTTGGATCTTTTGTAAAACACTGTTCTAGTGGCATGATGTACCCCTTACAAAAAACCTTCAAATATTCATCAAT
The DNA here is from genome assembly GCF_048569485.1 of Anomaloglossus baeobatrachus. Lineage (NCBI taxonomy): Eukaryota > Metazoa > Chordata > Amphibia > Anura > Aromobatidae > Anomaloglossus > Anomaloglossus baeobatrachus. The sequence continues at coordinate 482,762,670 of NC_134355.1, forward strand.
GTAGATTACATTATTTCTGAAACCATCAAGTGATCATACATTGTTCTCTAATTTTGATCTCTAGTGTACATGTACATACATATATAAGTTGCCAGCCAGAAGATGAGGACATACACTTTCTTTATGTATCATTTAACATAAATGACATACACTACTGGCATGCCTTTCCCAATATACTGCATCTAGACAAGAGCGAGGACAGTGCAGTAAAAATGGAGGTTAACCCCTTCATGAAATGACTATTCTCCATTTTTCCTCCAATAGTTCCAAGAGCTATAACTTATTTTTACATCCACCTAACCTATATGACAGCTTGTTCTTTACAGGAGAAGTAGTATGTTTGAATGACACCATTCTTTTTATCATGTCGTGCATGGGTAAGTGGGAAAAAATGCAGGTCTACTGAAATTGCAAAACAAGTGCAATTCTACAATGGCTTTTTATTTATTTTTATTTACCATGCTCACTGTACAGTAAAACTGACCTGGCATCATTATTTTCCAGGTCAATATGAGTAGTACAGAGATACCAAACATGCACAGTTTTTTTATTTAAGTGGTAAAAAATGTTTTTGAAATTCGTAAAAAACAAAATTGCTTGATTTTCTCTTTTTTAGAGACCTGTAATCCTCTCAATTTTTTGGATATGAGGCAGTGAGGGCTTAAGGCCACTTTACACACAACGATATAGCTAGCGATCTCATTAGCGATGTGACACGCCCAGATCATTGCTACGATTTGCCGAGAAAGCTCATAGGTCGTTTTGTAGCGGTCACACGTACCCATCTCACAAACGATGCTACATCGTTCAGCGATATATGGTTTGACCAAGGCGATCGTGTGGACACTGTTACACAGCATTCCTCCCAACGATTCCGGCAACGACAGAGATGTATAATTGTCCATAGTATACACCCTGGCGTGTGATTGCCTTGCCCTCTCCACGCCCCAACTTCCATACTGTCAGAATCTCCTCTGCTCTTCTGTTACGTTATTGTTTGTCTGTGAAATAAAAGGCCGCATTTGCGGCTGCCCCGTGTGATGCAACCACTGGTGCCGCACATGTGATCTGTTTTGTGTGTGTGTGGGGCATCCTTTACGCCTTTCTGTCTTCTCCAAGGTATGGGTTTTTTTTTAATAAATTTAAAAAAAAAAAAATTACATGTGGCCAACATGTGCTTACAGGTGTATAAACATGTGAACAATGCAGGATAGGGCTCAGTGTTTTTTAATTCCAGAAGTATGCAGAAAAACAAGGTCTAAAATTCATTTTAAAACAAATATAATAAAACAAATGCCCAAAAGATCCAATCAACCAGGACAACAGATAGTAGCCGAAAATTAAATAACTCACACCTCACAGCAGAGCAGCTCTGTAATGAAACGCGTACAGGACCGCGGGCTGCCACAAAGGACGTCAATGAAACTTTGTGTCCGCCTTATCAACCATGGCTGCCAAATCAGAATGCAGTTGGGACCACCAATCAGAGCGGAGGAGGCGTGGAGCATTGCTCGTAATGACACGCCCGCGTTGCTGATGACGGACGCACTAACGATGTTGTTCGTTGTTGGCAGGGTGTCAAACGTAGCAATATGTCTGCTGCTGTGGCGCCCCTGACCCGTTTAGGCACTACTGAGTACTGCACCAATGCTGGGACAGTACTTCCAGGTAATCCTAAGGGCCAGAACGAGGTGTGTACGCACAGACACATAGCAACCAGTTCTCTGACACTAGTAGATGGGACCCTTGGGCAGTCTCCGGAGGGAGCTGGCCTTCAAATCTTGTCAAGGGGTGTAGCAGAGGGGCTAGGAGCTAGAGTGCAGAGGTTGTCAGGAAGGGAGGAGAGTCGAGTTCTGAGGAGGAGGAGAACCAGTCTGGTGGTGGTGAGCGGCGGTCGCGAGGCAGATACGCGCGTTGCCACTAGTCAGACCCTGCATGGGGTAGTAACCGTTAGCGGGGGAGAACAGTCACCTGGTGAAACAGTAGGGTGTTCCTGGTGACTAGGCACATATGGGGTACAGGTCCCTAGAGCAGACCCCAGTTTAACTACCTGCTAAACCTGCCAGTGAGGGGTACTACACGTACCTCACCAACCTGACAGAGTCCGAGCCTCAGCAGCAATGCAGGGACACATAAGGGGACAGAGCCTGGAGCCATCTCACTTGGTCCAGGCTGCCGGCAAACGGGCCAAACACAGGGGTGAAAAGGCAGCAGCAACTCCCTGGATAGACCCCTATGGTACTCCACGTCAGGGGGTTATCCGAACACAGAGTGCTAGGAAGGCGAGCTAACAGGTCACCCTCAGACTGGCCCGAAGGAGCCCTGGTCCTACCTGGTTCATCACAGCAACTCCCGGGTCAGCTCATCACATCATCCAAAGTGAGTAAAAACTAGTTAAAAAGACTTTTGGACCTGTATCATTCCGGGACCCACTATCCTGCTCACTCGAGCCCCTGGGGCCTGCCTCACTCACGGGAGGCTACATTATCTGGCTGCAGATCCCATCAGCCCCAGAAGCTCATAAAACCTGCAGCGGCAGTCATTCACATCTCTAACCGCAAGCCGTGAGTGGCGTCACGACATAAAAAAACTGACATTACCTGTTCGCCATATTGAACAAGCCCTGTGGCGTCCCTGAACAGGATCGACACTCCTGGGGCAGCACACTGCGTTCGAAACGACGAACAATATTTTGAAACTGAACAATATGTCAACGATCAACGATTTTCTCTATTTTTAAGATCGTTCAGAGTCGCTCGTAGGTGTCACACGCTCGTAGCTCGTCGCTCGTAGGTGTCACACGCAACAACGTCGCTAATGACAACGGAAGTGCGTCACTAAAACCGTGACCCCGATGACATATCGTCAGATAAATCGTAGCGTGTAACGGGGCCTTTATTATTGGCGTCCTGAGATGACGTTTTTACTAATATCTTTTCTGGGGTAGGTACAATTTTTTGGGATCGCCTCTTATTGCATTTTAGTGCAATGTTGTGGTGGCCAAAAAAAACCATAATTCTGGTGTTTTGATTTTTTTTCTCATTACACTGTTTATGGATCGGACTAATGTAAATTACATTTTAATAGATCAGACTATCAAGCTTGAAATCATCTGTGCTACACTGAACAAAACTACAGCACAGGTATGTATAGCTAAATCACAATCTCCTATGAACATCAGCCACTGACTGGCTTTCACAGGAGAATAATAATGACAGGCATGAAGATCATCAGCACACATTGGTGCTCCATGATCATGTTGTGGGCATGGGGGCACGTAAATGACGTGCTCACCTAAAGGTCACAGTCAGAGATTGACATTGACGAATATGCTATATGCAGGTTCCTGCCAAGAATCTGACTAGAGGGTGACAGTCTACCTCAATGCAAGTGGGAAAAGCCTTACACAGTCATCAAATTATAGTCAGGAGTAACCATATCGCATTCTTGCATATTTGTGATCGCCATTGCCGACTCTGATACTGGCAGATCCTCACAGCACACAGTGCTTGCAATGTGAGTCTTCACAAGTATGCAGTCTCATAGCGTGACACATAGAGTGAGCGCAGATTCATCATTTTAGAACGGACAACCCCTTAAGGTAAGTAGAAGACAGCCAGTGTCTCATATACAGATTTACAGCTCACCTGTCTCTTGTATTTCCTGTTTGTCTCTTGTATCCTGCCTCACTCTTGTCTTCTGTCTCTTTTTTGCATCTTATCTTTCTCCAGTCTGCTCTCTTTCTTGTATTCTGTCTTTCTCTTGTCTGCTGTCTCTGACTGTCACTTCTGTTTTCTCTCTTTTGGTCTATTCTTTCTTCTTTCTTCTCTTTATTCTGCCTCTGTGTTGTCTGCTCTCTCTTGCTCATCTGCTGTCCCTCTATTGTATCCTGTCTCACTCTTGTCTGCTGTCTCTCTCTTGTATCCTGTCTTTCAATTGTCTGCTGTCTCTTTATCATATCCTGTCTCTCTCTTGTCTGCTGTCTCTTTATCATATCGTGTCTCTCTTGTCTCTCTTGTCTACTATTTCTTCATTGTATCCTGTCTCTCTCTTGTCTGCAGTCTCTTTTCTGTATCCTATCTCTCTCTTGTCTGCTCTCTTTCTTATACCCTGTCTCTCTTTTCTCTTTCCCGCTCTATTCTTTCTTCATTTTGTCTCCTTTTCCATGATTGTCTCTGGCTCCGCCCCCACCATTCAGCCCATTTGGCTCCAATTCTTCCATGTGGCTCCAAAGTCTGCCAGCTGGGACATTATGCAAGGGAGGGCTCTGCTGCTTGGCACCTGTCACCACTGAGTACAGGCTGGGATTGAGTATTTCTCCTAAGCATCCTGCATTGCAGCAGTGATTACTTCTCTCAGGCGGTAGCACAGTCAGCCCTCCTGCTGCTGGAGGATTATGTCTCCCACTTAGGCCATATAACTCAGATGAGGAATGCATCACACTGCATGCACTGGCCGCAGATCCCCTGACCTGACCTTAGCAGTTTCTTGCATTTCCATGCAGCTGTCATGCTCAGGTCAGGGGAGCTGCCCGCCAGTCTGAGCATTTTGGTGTGATGGATGTTCATGTTAAAAGAAAAAGGTTTTGGTATCGTTTTAGCCATGTTATACGGCCATCTGACTGCTCTCTTAGAGACAGTATCAGATTGGGGCACTTCCGCGAATCAGTTTTATGATAACAATTGGTTGGGGAGAACTGGTAAGAACAAGCTAAATCCTATCCTTGATTGTAGGTGTATTCACATATTATGGTTGCTATGGGCAAAGCAAGCTCCATAAATTAGAGAAGATGCCATGCTGAGCTGTTGTGGGCTGTAGAAATAAGTAAAGTAAAGCAAGACATAATTAAAAACAAACTGTGCAAACGCTAATAACCTGCATGTCATTAAATGGCCATTTGTTTCCAGCATCCAGGATAGATGGGCTGCATTAAGCCCATCCAGTAAAACATACAGTACTGTAGAAGACAAGTCCTAATTACCTTTTGCAATAAGTGTGCATAGTGTGTATAAATGGGGAAGCTTTTGACTCGAAAAAATACTCACCTAAATAATGAAGGAATATGCATTACGTGTAACAAAATGCCATAATATTGAGCCTAGAGAGAAAGAGACCAAAAAGCCATGCACAATCTTTTATCCCATGAACCCTTCATTGAATGGCATTTTACATTTGTTCAATAACAATAAAAACTGCAGTAGGCTAAAATGTTTCTCAGTGAGAAAGCATAAATCACATACTAATGATAAAGGTGTTATGGAAACTAAGGATGAAGGTCAGATGTGATGTTATCAATCACCAGCCACATTTATGTGGTCATTGCAGTCCTACTGCTTAGCTACCCTTTCTGTAATTAGCGAGATGGGTCTTCGAAATAACCTTGTAGAAAGAAGCAGCAGTTTCTGCAAAATGTTTTTAACATTTTCCTTTTGTATGACATTTTTATTGTTCTTCATTGGCTTCTTGTTTATTACTGGTAACACTACAGATAAAGGCTTATGTTGATAATAACCTACTCCACATATAATATACTCCTATGACATAATTTATTATAATTTATTATTTTTATATATTTAGTTTGCTCTTAGGAGGATACAGTATCTGTTTTTGCAGGAAGCTATTACTGTGCAGAATTATTAGGCAACTTAATAAAAACCAAATATATTTCCATCTCACTTGTTTATTTTCACCAGGTAAACCAATATAACTGCACAAAATTTAGAAAAAAACATTTCTGACATGCAAAAGCAAAACCCCAAAAAATTAGTGACCAATATAGCCACCTTTCTTTATGATGACACTCAACAGCCTACCATCCATAGATTCTGTCAGTTGCTTGATCTGTTTACGATCAACATTATGTGCAGCAGCCACCATAGCCTCCCAGAAACTGTTCCGAGATGTGTACTGTTTTCCCTCCCTGTAGATCTCACATTTTATGAGGGACCACAGGTTGTCTATGGGGTTCACATCAGGTGAACAAGTGGGCTATGTCATTATTTTTTCCTCTTTTAGACCTTTACTGGCTAGCCACGCTGTGAAGTAGTTGGATGCATGTGATGGAGCATTGTCCTGCATGAAAATCATGTTTTTCTTCAACAAAACCAACTTCTACCTGTACCACTGCTTGAAGAAGTTGTCTTCCAGAAACTGGTAGTAGGTCTGGGAGTTGAGCTTTACTCCATCCTCAACCAGAAAAGGTCCCACAAGTTCATCTTTGATGATTCCAGCCCATACCAGTACCCCACTTCGACTTTGCTGGCGTCTGAGTCGAAGTGGAGCTCTTTGCACTTTACTGATCCAGCCTCTGGCCCATCCATCTGGCTCATTAAGAGTCACTCTCATTTCATCAGTCCATAAAACCTTTGAAAAATCAGTCTTAAGATATTTTTTGGCCCAGTCTTGACATTTTATCTTATGTTTGTTGTTCAAAGGTGGTCGTTTTTCAGCCTTCCTTACCTTGGCCATGTTCCTGAGTATGGCACACCTTGTGCTTTTTGATACTCCAGTAACGTTGCAGCTTTGAAATATGGCCAAACTGGTGGCATCTTGGCAGCTTCACGCTTAATTTTCATCAATTCATGGGCAGTTATTTTGTGCCTTTTTTGCCCAACACGCTTCTTGCGACCCTGTTGGCTATTTGACATGAAACGCTTGATTGTTCGGTGATCATGCTTCAAATGTTTGGCAATTTCAAGACTGCTGCATCCCTCTGCATGACATCTCACAATTTTGACTTTTCAGAGCCCGTCAAATGTCTCTTCTGACCCATTTTGCTAAAGGAAAGGAAGTTGCCTAATAATTAAGCATACCTTATATAGGGTGTTGATGTCATTACACCACACCCCTCCTCATTACAGAGATGCACATCACCTGATTTATTTAATTCGTAATTGGCTCTCAAGCCTATACAGCTTGGAGTAGGACAACATGTAAAAAACGTATCATGTGATCAAAATACTTATTTGCCTAATAATTCTGCACACAGTGTAATGATATAAAGCAGCCAATTAAGGAGGGACTATGGCTAATGAGTCTTAGCCTGTGTAAAAACAGAAGTAAGAAATGCATCCACCATTAGGGATGAGTGAACCCAAACTCTAAAATTCGGAGTTCGTACCGAACACTTGGTGTTTGGGACTCGAACATGAACACAAAGTTTTCAAAAACACTGTGTCCAAGTTTGGAGTGTGGATACTGTTCGTATGCTAATAAAGTTTGTTAAAAGGCTTCAGCACAGCCAGTCAACAAGCTTTTTGGGATGTGGAAGATGCCTGTACCCTGCTGTGAACAAAATAAATAAATTACATTCTTTAATTTTTTCAAATAAACAATTTAAAAAAATGGCATGGGGTCCCCCCTATTTTGATAACAAGCCAAGGTAAAGCAGACAGTTGGGGGTTAGTATTATTTGGTTGGGAAGGCCCATGATTATTTGGCCCTTCCCAAACTAAAACTAGCAGCCCACAGATGCCCCAAAAATGGTGTATCCATTATTATTGGGGTAATACTTTGAGGTTGTTGTCAGCTGTGAATTGACAGCTGACATCAAGCCCAAGGGTTAGTAATCGATAGGTGTTTATCACTAAGCCGGCAAGTGCAGAGTTAAAAAAAAACAGAGAAAAAAAAAATTAGTTGAATAAAGACTCCCCAAACTCCCCTGTTCACCAATTTGTTATTAAAATTGAGATTTTGATAGATCAGGCATGTCTGAACGTGGCGATACAAAATACATGGGTTTTAATTTATTTTAACTGTTTTATTTTCAATGGGGCAAAAGGGGGGTGATTTGAACTTTTTTTTTTTTTTCATATTTTTAAAACTTTTTTTTACATTTTTTATTGATTTTACTAGTCCCCCGGGGGGGGGCTTTCTACCTGCAATATTCGATCACCTGTGCATTTCTGCTGATCAAAGCAGCATCGGTCTGATCATTACTGAACAAGTTACCATGTTCCTCTAAGTCCAACAATGCCCCCACCTCTGATAATTAGCTTTCTGTGAATATTCATTGTACATATGCCAAAACAAAGAGGATATAAATAGGTATAGCTAAACTACATACCTACTGTATATCTTACATAATCCTTTATTGGTATACATTAAAACACCATATAAAAGTGTACACCATGAACAGATTACAGATCTGAACAGGTATGAACAGATACTAACTCAATAACAGGATGCTATACACACATGCACAACATTAGAGGTGTGAATATGCCTCTCAAATGCACTAAGTAGCCCTCATTACATCTAGCTAACAGCAGAGGTGATCACCCTAAGGCCCGTTTCACACGTCAGTGAAAAACACAGACGTTTTTCACTGGTGTGTAAAACACGCACATGTCCCTGCGTGTGCCGAAAATCACGGCACACGTGAGTTGTCTAAGTGCAATCCGGGCTCCATTCTCCGTGGTCCGTGATTGCACTTAGAGATTCACTCACCTGCGCCCGCTCCCGCTCTCCGTGGTGCTGAATCCTCCCGCGATGCAGCATCCGGCCGGCAGTGACCCCTGCAGGAGCTGCTTCCTGGTCGGCCGTGTCGCGCATAATGAATATGCGCGACAGTAATCAGCCGGCACAGAAGGAGCAGGGAGAACGGGCTGCAGAGGACATCGCTGGACGCCGGGTGAGTTAAAATGTTTATTATTTTAAAAGCACGTTTTTTTCTGGCACGTGTTTCACGGATCACACCACTGCGTGGTCCGTGGAACATCAGTGATGCCAGAAAAAAATGGACATGTCTCCGTGCAGCAATCACGCACACGTGGGTACGCTGCACGGAGACACGTGCAGTGACAAATCACTGACGTGTGAGCAGACCCATTCATTAGAATGGGTCTGCGTATGTCAGTGATTCTGGTACGTTTAAAAAAAAGCACAAACGTACCAGAATCACTGACGTGTGAAAAGGGCCTAAGGTATAATGGTACCCCCGCTCAACCTTGACTTTTCCTATATGACCCTAAAATATATGTTTTTCAGGAAAGGGAACACTAAATCAAAACCTAAGTGTGTACAGTTAGGTCCAGAAATATTTGGACAGTGACACAATTTTCGCGAGTTGGGCTCTGCATGCCACCACATTGGATTTGAAATGAAACCTCTACAACAGAATTCAAGTGCAGATTGTAACGTTTAATTTGAAGGTTTGAACAAAAATATCTGATAGAAATTGTAGGAATTGTACACATTTCTTTACAAACACTCCACATTTTAGGAGGTCAAAAGTAATTGGACAAATAAACCAAACCCAAACAAAATATTTTTATTTTCAATATTTTGTTGCGAATCCTTTGGAGGCAATCACTGCCTTAAGTCTGGAACCCATGGACATCACCAAACGCTGGGTTTCCTCCTTCTTAATGCTTTTCCAGGCCTTTACAGCCGCAGCCTTCAGGTCTTGCTTGTTTGTGGGTCTTTCCGTCTTAAGTCTGGATTTGAGCAAGTGAAATGCATGCTCAATTGGGTTAAGATCTGGTGATTGACTTGGCCATTGTAGAATGTTCCACTTTTTTGCACTCATGAACTCCCGGGTAGCTTTGGCTGTATGCTTGGGGTCATTGTCCATCTGTACTATGAAGCGCCGTCCGATCAACTTTGCGGCATTTGGCTGAATCTGGGCTGAAAGTATATCCTGGTACACTTCAGAATTCATCCGGCTACTCTTGTCTGCTGTTATGTCATCAATAAACACAAGTGACCCAGTGCCATTGAAAGCCATGCATGCCCATGCCATCACGTTGCCTCCACCATGTTTTACAGAGGATGTGGTGTGCCTTGGATCATGTGCCGTTCCCTTTCTTCTCCAAACTTTTTTCTTCCCATCATTCTGGTACAGGTTGATCTTTGTCTCATCTGTCCATAGAATACTTTTCCAGAACTGAGCTGGCTTCATGAGGTGTTTTTCAGCAAATTTAACTCTGGCCTGTCTATTTTTGGAATTGATGAATGGTTTGCATCTAGATGTGAACCCTTTGTATTTACTTTCATGGAGTCTTCTCTTTACTGTTGACTTAGAGACAGATACACCTACTTCACTAAGAGTGTTCTGGACTTCAGTTGATGTTGTGAACGGGTTCTTCTTCACCAAAGAAAGTATGCGGCCATCATCCACCACTGTTGTCATCCGTGGACGCCCAGGCCTTTTTGAGTTCCCAAGCTCACCAGTCAATTCCTTTTTTCTCAGAATGTACCCGACTGTTGATTTTGCTACTCCAAGCATGTCTGCTATCTCTCTGATGGATTTTTTCTTTTTTTTCAGCCTCAGGATGTTCTGCTTCACCTCAATTGAGAGTTCCTTGGACCGCATGTTGTCTGGTCACAGCAACAGCTTCCAAATGCAAAACCACACACCTGTAATCAACCCCAGACCTTTTAACTACTTCATTGATTACAGGTTAACGAGGGAGACGCCTTCAGAGTTAATTGTAGCCCTTAGAGTCCCTTGTCCAATTACTTTTGGTCCCTTGAAAAAGAGGAGGCTATGCATTACAGAGCTATGATTCCTAAACCCTTTCTCCGATTTGGATGTGAAAACTCTCATATTGCAGCAGGGAGTGTGCACTTTCAGCCCATATTATATACATATAATTGTATTTCTGAACATGTTTTTGTAAACAGCTAAAATAACAAAACTTGTGTCACTGTCCAAATATTTCTGGACCTAACTGTATATGTGACGCCCTGGCCAGCCAGGTAGTCACAGATAGGGCCCCGCATTACACCGTTCCCTAACAAGGTGAAAACAGCCAAACATATAAAACCCTAGTCACCCCCCTCAGTGCTGGATGTACACATCAGGGGGCGGAACCAGGCGGTTGGAAGATGCCCACCAAGGAGTCTCAGACAGCCTGGGGCGGGAAAGTTTAGTCTAGTCGAGAAGTTCAAGTCTAGAGGTCAAAAGGAGAGGTGTGTGGCTGGAGCTGTGTGCAGCTCCAGCAAAGGAAAGACCCAAACTGAACCGGTGCCAGGGTAGGAGCCCTGGTACTGCTGGCTAGGAGGCAGACAGAGGCCTCTGTCTGCAGGAGTCGGAAAGACGGCTCGGTGGAAGCGTGGTGGACCAGGACAGGGTAGTGGCCCACCGGTACCGACCCGGGGAACCGACTTGTAAACCCGAGCACAAAGGGGGTACTCAGACTTTGAAGCTAGGTCCACAAGCTACTGGGGGGTATCTAATTAACTGATTGCGGCCAGGACTAGAGGTCCTGTCCCACCCAAAGTCCTGAAGGCAACAGCCCAACGAGGGGGATAGAAAGCCACCGCCATGGCACAGAGATCCCACGGGCCAGCGTCTGCGGGCAAAGGGCTCTTCAGGCAACCAAAAGCCGGGAGCAAACTCCTGAAGTTGCAAGCACAGGTAGTCCACCATCACAAGCAGGTGCAGGAGAAAGACAGAGACCACCAACCGGGTGGGGGACCAGACTGCGACCACCATCACCTTGGTTTACCAGAGACTCATGTGTTTACTAATCATGAGTACATCAGTGCCCTCCGGCCGGCCATTTTCCTGCACCGCCAAACACCACCAATGGGTCCCAGGGCCACCATCCCTGCCCATTGAGGGGTTAACAACTTGATGCGCAACATCTCCCCTGGGTGCCCCGTAACTGCAGCGTGGTGTCTACCATCACCACATCCCATGGGTGGCGTCACAAACTTAAACACGGCTCCAGCCGTACACATACGTCCCAAAACCGAAAACCCCTTTTTGATCGACGTGACCGCAGGACCCCCGGGTCCGGAGACCCTTGAGCCACCCACTGAAGGTCTGGATCCGAGCAGCTCGGCTGCCGAGCACAGGGCGGTACACATCGATTTCTGGCATCACAAACAGGATTTTTACCCCATCCGTGACCTGGATGACGTGCGCCTTGTAATCCGTGAACTGTTTGTAAAATTTTGATCTGCCGCAATCTTGCCTGCCATTTTTGGCGCCAAAACAACGGCACCATCTTCTTCTTCCCCGAAAATGGGGCAAAGTTGAAGCCCCGCCCCCTGGGAACACGGCCAGAAGGAGTGCTTGCAAAAGACCAAGGGGGGCGGGCAGAGAAGCGGTGGCATGTAACCGGAACAGTAAAGTGCAGGGACGCCAGGACTCTGCAAAATTCCGTTCCTGGACACGAGCGGCAAGATGTCTCAGCAGGCTGCAACCCCTATGACATCCCGTCCGGCCCCGAGCCAGGCTGCAACCCTGATGACATCTCAACCGGCCCCGAGCATGGCCGCAACGGTGATGACGTTGGCTCTGGCAGTCCGCCCGGCCGCAGCGGTGATGACGTTGGCTCCGGCAGTCCACCCGGCCGCAACGACGGCAGCACCCGTCCTGAAATCGCCCCCATCTGCAGCGCCAGCCGCTCCCAAATGCCCCGTCTCGGCTGTGGAGCAGCCGGAGTGCACCTGCAGAGAGGAGGAGCAGGCCACTGAGCGATGGGGCCTTCGGCAGTTAGCGAGGACGGTTGTAGCTGGGGCCGAGGGCATCCGAGTGGGCCTGGCTCCTGAGCAGGAGGCAGAGCACAGAACCCGTGCCCCATACTGGGAGTGGCGGCAGCAGCAGCAGTGGTAGTGGAACATGGACGGCTACCCGCAAGTTTAAAGAATGACTGTTGAACGTCCTCAAGTTCCCAGAGGAGGCCATCTGCACAGCAGGTGGGGGGGTGGCAGGATAGTTAAAGGTTAAGCAAACGTACCTCCCGATGTGGGAAGATGTATGGTTGTAATTTGTTAATTTTTTCTTTTCCTGTTAAAATAAACGTCAGTTGCCAGACAGCCCACGGATGGGCTGTATTCAACCAAGGGGGAGTGTGACGCCCTGGCAAAACCAGGTAGTCACAGAAAGAGTTAATCCTCCTTGACAGCTACACAACCCCACACAGATGTACACCAGCCAATCAGGCACTACTCACCCCCTCCCCAGGAAAAGGGAGGGGGCGAGAGGAGCTAAGGAAGTGGAGAGAGTTTTAGTTTCAGTTGTGCAGTAGTCAGTGAACGCTGACAGGGGAGGCTTGGAGCTCCCCGGGAGAAGGTGGTAGCCGGGGTTGGAGCCCTGGACTACCGGACTAGGTGGCTGTGAGGGCCACAGGCGACGGAGATCTGGTCGCGGGGATCCTGAGGTGACTGGGACAGGGTTGTAGCCCGCTGCTGCTGGGAGAGGGACCTGATCCAGAGGCCGTTCAAACGGACAATTTTAGACAAGAAGGAGACAGACAGAGAGTGTGGAAAGAAGAGCCCTGGCTGTACATCTGGGTGTGGGACCCGAAGACAATCGCCGAAGGTGACCGGCCATTTGGCAAGTTGGTTGACAAAACAGACTCTGTGTTTCCTGACCCTACACATGAAAGCAGCCTCATCCAAAACCAGGACAACCGAACTGTAAGTGTGCTGATCCCTGCAAGCCCTGCCACCACCACAACTCCTATTGGGCCCCGGGACTACAACTCCCCAACCCGTGGAGGGGATCCCACCTTGCTGCCCCCACACCATCAGTCCCGGGCACAGTCCCCAGAGGCAGCGGCAGTGCCACCATCTCATCAACGCAACCCACGGGTGGCGTCACAGACAATCTCCCTTTACATATTACCCTTCTGTTGTGGAGCCTGGGATCACAGACCGAGTCACGCCATCGTGGTATCTCTAGAAGCGACCCCGTTGGCCCGGTTCTGAGTACCCCCTAACCCTGGGTAACACATATATCCAATGAACTGCATGTAATTATGTCCACATATACCAGATGATATACACTTACTTAAACATGACACTCGCCCTCCTTTTGAAATAGGATATGTATCAAATTTTAAACTCACACTCACACTGCTTTTTGGTTTTTGCCCTTAACACAGGTTCATCAGGAGTAGAGTTGAGCGCGGTTCGCGGTTCAAGGTTCTCCAGTTCGTGGCTCGAGTGATTTTGGGGGATGTTCTAGATCGAACTAGAACTCGAGCATTTTGCTAAAGCTCGATAGTTCTAGATACGTTCGAGAACGGTTCTAGCAGCAAAAAGAGAAGCTAATTACTAGCTGGCTTTCCGTTGTAATAGTGTAAGTCACTCTGTGACTCACACTATTATGAAATTTCAGTGTATAGTGTGCGGGAACAGCACATTCAGATCACTGCTGTTTGGATAATGGCGATCGCCATTTTTTTTTTTTTTCCTTGTCTTCCTTCCCTAAGTGTGCGTGTGTAGTGGGGCGGGCCAGCATGTCAGCCAATCCCAGACACACACACAGTTAAGTGGACTTTTAGCCAGAGAAGCAATGGCATGTGTGATAGGATGTCCATGTCACATGTCCCTGCATTATAAAAACGAGTATCTGCCCGTCCGGACGCCATTATCTCTTCTGCGTCTGGGTGTCAGTCACCGCTGGCGTTGCTCCTGTCTCCGATACTGCTGTGTACGCTCTATACACAGCGCTATACAGAATAGGGATAGAAGTTTCTTTCAGCCCTTGTAAGGGCTAATACCGGCAGGGTCAGAGCCATAGGTGACAGTCAGGGCCGTGAAAACAGATTTTAACAGCTACACAAGATGACAGCGTCTGTGTAGCTAAGGTCAGGGATTTTCTCGCTGCATTTCCCCATTAGGAGGGATAGAAAGGGAGGCTTCCTTTCCTGTACCCAGACCCACAACCCTGCCACTGTACCCTCCTGCCCTTTGCACACTCAAACTCATTGTTACTAAGCCATTATACTAGCAAACACTGAGGAAACTTAGTGGCATCCTAAACGTGGCTGTTGGACTTCTGTATTGTCCCACTAGTGCAAAGATATTTCCAGCACGTCTGCCTGCATTGCACACTCAAACTCATTGTTACTAAGCCATTATACTAGCAAACACTGAGGAAACTTAGTGGCATCCTAAAAGTGGCTGTTGGACTTCCATTAGTGCCCCACTGGTGCCAAGCTATTTCTAGCACCTCTGCATGACACCCTCCTGCTCTGTTTTTAATAAGCTATAATGACAGCAAAAAATGCTGCCATTTAGTGGCATACAAGAAGTGGCTGTTGTACTCCATTAGTGCCCCACTGGTGCAAATCTATGTGCAGCACCTCTGCATGACACCCTCCTGCTCTGTTTTTAATAAGCTATAATGATAGCAAAAAATGCTGCCATTTAGTGGCATACAAGAAGTGGCTGTTGTACTCCATTAGTGCCCCACTGGTGCAAATCTATGTGCAGCACCTCTGCATGACACCCTCCTGCTCTGTTTTTAATAAGCTATAATGATAGCAAAAAATGCTGCCATTTAATGGCATACAAGAAGTGGCTGTTGTACTCCATTAGTGCCCTACTGGTGCAAATCTATGTGCAGCACCTCTGCATGACACCCTCCTGCTCTGTTTTTAATAAGCTATAATGATAGCAAAAAATGCTGCCCTTTAGTGGCATACAAGAAGTGGCTGTTGTACTCCATTAGTGCCCCACTGGTGCAAATCTATGTGCAGCACCTCTGCATGATACCCTCCTGCTCTGTTTTTAATAAGCTATAATGATAGCAAAAAATGCTGCCATTTAGTGGCATACAAGAAGTGGCTGTTGTACTCCATTAGTGCCCCACTGGTGCAAATCTATGTGCAGCACCTCTGCATGACACCCTCCTGCTCTGTTTTTAATAAGCTATAATGATAGCAAAAAATGCTGCCCTTTAGTGGCATCCTAAAAGTGGCTGTTGGACTTCATTATTGTCCCACTAGTGCAAAGATATTTGCAGCACGTCTGCCTGCATTGCACACTCAAACTCATTGTTACTAAGCAGTTATAATACCAAACACTGAGTAAACTTAGTGGCATCCTAAAAGTGGCTGTTGGACTTCATTAGTGTCCCACTGGTGCAAATCTATGTGCAGCACCTCTGCATGACACCCTCCTGCTCTGTTTTTAATTAGCTATAAGGATAGCAAAAAATGCTGCCATTTAGTGGCATACAAGAAGTGGCTGTTGTACTCCATTAGTGCCCCACTGGTGCAAATCTATGTGCAGCACCTCTGCATGACACCCTCCTGCTCTGTTTTTAATAAGCTATAATGATAGCAAAAAATGCTGCCATTTAGTGGCATACAAGAACTGGCTGTTGCATTCCATTATTGTCCCACTGGTGCCAAGCTATTTCTAGCACCTCTGCATGACACCCTCCTGCTCTGTTTTTAATAAGCTATAATAATAGCAAAAAATGCTGCCATTTAGTGGCATACAAGAACTGGCTGTTGCATTCCATTATTGTCCCACTGGTGCCAAGCTATTTCTAGCACCTCTGCATGACACCCTCCTGCTCTGTTTTTAATAAGCTATAATAATAGCAAAAAATGCTGCCATTTAGTGGCATACAAGAAGTGGCTGTTGTACTCCATTAGTGCCCCACTGGTGCAAATCTATGTGCAGCACCTCTGCATGACACCCTCCTGCTCTGTTTTTAATAAGCTATAATGATTAGTGATTGGCGAGTATGCTTGTCACTACTCGGTACTCGCACGAATATCACTGTACTCAGGCTACTCGGCGGGTACCGAGTAATTTCGCGATACTCGTGCTGTACTCGTGGTCTTCATCCCTGCATGTTGGCGCTCTTTTGAGAGCCAGCCCTCATGCAGTGATTGGCTGGCAGACCACTGCAATGCCACAGCCCTGTTAGTTGTGGAATTGCAGTGATTGGCCGGCCTGCACAGCGTGACCGAGCCTTTATACCGGCGGGCGCGCTGTGCTCTGCACACAGCCATCTCATTTCCACGCCCACAGGCGCCTATGATTGGTTGCAGTGAGACACGCCCCCACGCTGAGTGACAGGTGTCTCACTGCACCCAATCACAGAAGCTGGTGATAAAGCCCATAGCTGCCACTAAATCCTAGATTAATCATGTCAGGCGTCTCCCCGAGATTCCTTCCATGATTAATCTGTAAATTACAGTTAAAAAACACACACACCCGAAAAAATCCTTTATTAGAAATAAAAAACAATAACAAAGTCCCTCATCACCAATTTATTAACCCCGACAAACCCTCCATGTCCGGCGTACTCCACAGTCCTCCAGCATGGCGTCCACCTCTGCTACATTCAGGTGACAGGAGCTGCAGAATACACCGCCGCTTCTGTCAGCTTCACACAGCAACTGAGGTGAGTAGCGCGATCAGCTACTGTCAGTCAGGTAACTCATGGCCACCGCTGGATCCAGCGGTGCCGCGATTAACCTCAGTGACAGCAGCTGATCGCTATACTCACCTCAGTTGCTGCATGGAGCTGACCGGAGCGGCGGTGAGTAGCGCGATCAGCTGAGCTGTCACTGAGGTTACCCGCGGCTACCGCTGTGACTCGCCCACCCCAGGGCTATGGGACACCCGGTGCCGGGCCGGACTAGTCCGGAGATAGTCAGTGGTGGCGGGGCCCGACTCCGTGGCCCTGGTGGGTGTCAGTTAAATATGGCTGGTGACTTGGGGTTTGTGTTCGTGACGCCACCTGTGGTATGCGGCTATTAAGCCGCCGCTGCTGTGTAAGGCCTCCGGCGTGATGATATGGCAGCAATGGTGGTACTGCTCCCCACAGGTGGAGCGGTGCCCCGGGGACACTGTTGGTGCTCGTGAAAGTCTATGGTGTTGTGTGGACAAAACGGTGCAGGGCCGACAGGCAATGAAAGAACCAGGCACAAACAACAGTCTCTTTAGCTTCTCCTCTTTTACTTTAAGAACAGTCCAGTCCTGGGAGACCGTCACAGGTGGTGAAGGGGATCCGGTCGGCCTGGAAGTACTTGGGGTAATCTTTTTGGCCAGCTGAGTATGAGGCCTACTCCTGTTCTTTTCTTTACTATTATAGGACCCTGCTCTCTGGATCTAGCAATGGCCCTCTTGCTGCTGGGAACGGTGGTACGTCCCTTTCCCTCTGTGGTAGGCTGCGCAGGCCCTCTCTAGTGCTTCTCTGCTGGAGTCCACACCGGGCCCTGATGATGCAGCTGTACCCTTGGGCTGTTTATGGGCCAGGTGCTTGCAGCTCTCCTGCCCTTCGGATTCGGCTACCAGGAAGTGTTTTAGGCCCTGGTGGCCACAGACTCCGATGTCCGAGTCTCTTCTGTGCCTCTCTGCTACTCCTGCTTCCCTGGGCCAAGCTGCGTCAGCTCTAGGCCCCAGATCCACAGGACAGCACACTCTGCGTCTGCTTGCAATCACTTCTCTCTACAGACTCAACACTACTTCCTCCCTCAGGTCAGACTTAAGGAAGGCTCCCTGGAATTCCAGGTTCAGAGCTCCCCCTGCTGGCCGGAGGGAGAACTGCGTTGGATGTTAAACTTACTGGCCAATGGACCTCCCAATTACCTCCAGGCTCAGCATTAACCCTTTGGGAGGGCAATGCTGTTGTGGCAACCAGGTCCTGGGGCGCCACAGCTGCATCCACCGCTGGATCCAGGTAACCTCAGTGACAGCTCAGCTGATCGCTATACTCACCTCAGTTGCTGCATGGAGCTGACCGGAGAGGCGGTGAGTAGCGCGATCAGCTGAGCTGTCACTGAGGTTACCCGCGGCCACCGCTGCATCCAGGTAACCTCAGTGACAGCTCAGCTGATCGCTATACTCA
Organism: Anomaloglossus baeobatrachus; assembly: GCF_048569485.1. Classification (NCBI taxonomy): domain Eukaryota; kingdom Metazoa; phylum Chordata; class Amphibia; order Anura; family Aromobatidae; genus Anomaloglossus; species Anomaloglossus baeobatrachus. The sequence continues at coordinate 482,781,226 of NC_134355.1, forward strand.
CCTCAGTTGCTGTGTGAAGCTGACCGGAGCGGCGGTGTATTCTGCAGCTCCTGTCCTGTCACCTTCATGCAGCACAGCTGGACGCGACTCTGGAGGTCTGTGGATTACGCCGGACATGGAGGGTTTGTCGGGGTTAATAAATTGGTGATGAGGGACTTTGTTAATGTTTTTTATTTCTAATAAAGGATTTTTCGGGTGTGTGTGTTTTTTAACTGTAATTTATAGATTAATCATGGAAGGAATCTCAGGGAAACTGAGGGTAAATCGGGAAGAGCCGGGTACAGTCCCAGAACTGTCGCATATAATGTATGCGGCAATTCTGGGCGGCTGCTGACTAATATTGTTAGGCTGGGGGGCTCCCCATAACGTGGAGCTCCCCATCCTGAGAATACCAGCCTTCAGCCGTATGGCTTTATCTGGCTGGTATTAAAATTGGGGGGACCGCACGCCGTTTTTTTTAATTATTTAATTATTTATTTCACTGCACAGTATACACACACACACCGGCTGCTGTGTTTGGGTGCAGTGAGACACCTGTCACTCAGCGTGGGGGCGTGTCTCACTGCAACCAATCATAGGCGCCGAAAAGCAGGAAAGCAGGGAATACGAGATTGTTTAATGAGCGGCCGGCTTTTTCAAAAGAGGAAAAGCCGCCAAAGTTTAGTGAACAGCTGTGCAGCGCCGCGGCAGTGATCGGGGAATGGTAAGTAAGAGAGAGGGGGGGAGAATGACCGACAGACTGTGAGAGGGGGACAGACAAGACAGAGAGAGACCGACAGAGCGAGACCGACCGACGGGAGATAGAATGAAAAAAAAAATGACCGACATCGCTAGTAAAAAGCACAAAACGTGCGTTTTGGACATCGGAGTGCCACACAATGTTTTACGTAAAATCTTTCATGTATTAATCTCAAAAAGTAACATACACCAGCTCTATCTCACTATTGGGTATGTGCCCTTAACATTTCCGCCATGAAAATTCATTTTGGTGTCATTTTGGAAGGTTTTCTGGTGAGTCCATAAAAATGGCGTAAAACTCGGACAAAATTGTTCACAGCTGTGACTTTTGAGTGATAAATGCTTCAAGGGGTCTTCCCCATGCTGTTGCCATGTCATTTGAGCACTCTTCTGAGACTTTTGTGACATTTTTAGGGTTTCTACATGCTGCCGGGGGTCATTTCATAAAAATACTCGGGTCTCCCATAGGATAACATTGGGCTCGGTGCTCGGGCCGAGTACACGAGTATCTTGGGATGCTCGGCCCGAGCCTCGAGCACCCGAGCCTTTTATAATAATAGCAAAAAATGCTGCCATTTAGTGGCATACAAGAACTGGCTGTTGCATTCCATTATTGTCCCACTGGTGCCAAGCTATTTCTAGCACCTCTGCATGACACCCTCCTGGTCTGTTTTTAATAAGCTATAATAATAATAGCAAAAAATGCTGCCATTTAGTGGCATACAAGAACTGGCTGTTGTATTCCATTATTGTCCCACTGGTGCCAAGCTATTTCTAGCACCTCTGCATGACACCCTCCTGCTCTGTTTTTAATAAGCTATATTAATAGCAAAAAATGCTGCCATTTAGTGGCATACAAGAACTGGCTGTTGTATTCCATTATTGTCCCACTGGTGCCAAGCTATTTCTAGCACCTCTGCATGACACCCTCCTGCTCTGTTTTTAATAAGCTATAATAATAGCAAAAAATGCTGCCATTTAGTGGCATACAAGAACTGGCTGTTGTATTCCATTATTGTCCCACTGGTGCCAAGCTATTTCTAGCACCTTTGCATGACACCCTCCTGCTCTGTTTTTAATAAGCTATAATAATAGCAAAAAATGCTGCCATTTAGTGGCATACCAGAAGTGACTGTTGGACTTCCATTAGTGTCCCACTGGTGCAAATCTATTTGCAGCACCTCTGCATGACACCCTCATGCACATTTTGCTACGCTAATTTTATAGCAAACTCAGGGAATTCCTTGCTGCATTTGATAATTCGGAGGGATAGAAAGTGAGGCTTCCTTTACTGTCCTGGTACCCACAGACCACGGCCACTGTACCCACCTGTCCACTTTTGCCACGCTATTTAATTTGCCTAAAGAGCTGACTCTTTTTCTGCCTTCCTAAAATTGTCTGTAATACTAAGTTAGTGTTCCTTTGCTGCCAAGCAAGGTAGAACACATGTGCATTCTACACTCCTTTCCATTTCTGGAATGCAATTATTAAATGCAGGTAGTCCAGCCAATCTATGACGAAGGTGCAGGTGTGGATATAATGTAGCCTGCATCCAATGTTGGTTTTCTCGATGTCTGACAGCTCAACAATACCATCTGTTTCCAAAACAAGTGATGACCTGCCAATCACACTCCCTGTTGCGTGTCCCAGTAGTTAGCATTACTTCGAATTCGTACAATCCGAGGGTCATGTTGTAGGTAGTGCAGCAAGAAGGCGCTCATGTGTCTTGTGCATCCAGGAGGACCAAGTCCTTGGTGTGTTGGTGGCAGAGAGGTGAGAATCGTGCCTCCTTCCTCTGCCCTCTTCCCCCAACCTCGCACAACCGAAATGTGAGCAAGCTCTCACTCATCTGCTGAGTCTTCCATGCCCATCGCCAGTTCGTCCTCCATTTCTTCATGGGCTCCTGCACCTTCCTCAACACTTTTTGCTGATACTATGCGCCCTTGTTAATCCCTCTCCCTCACCATGACTGCCGCCTAGGTGCTGCTGACCATCTGGACCTCGTAGATCTTGTTATCCCTTCCGCATATGGCTCCTCCTGTACTTCCTCCCCTTCCTCTTGTCCCAACACCTGACTCCGAATAATGCTTACAGTGTGCTCCATCATGTAGATGACCAGAATTGTCACACTGAGAATGGCATTGCCAGTGCTAAACATCTTCGTCAACATTTGTAAACTGTGTAGAAGGGTGCATAGGTCCTTGATCTGACACCACTCCAGCAGTGTGATCTGCACCACCTCTGGATCAAATTAGGACAGGCTATATGTCATAACGTATTGCAGCAGGGTTCGGCGGTGCTGCCACAAACGCTGCAACATGTGCAGATTCAAATTCCTGCGTGTCGGCACATCGCATTTCAGGCGTTTAACCACCAGACCTAAAGACTTCTGGAGCGACGAAAGTTGTTGAGCTGCTGTGTGCGAACGATGGAATGGAGCACATAGCGAGCGTGCCCGCTGCACAAGGCCATGTAGGCCGGGATGGTGTTTTAAAAATTGCTGGAGAATTAGATTCAACACGTGAGCCACACAAGGCACGTGTGTCACATTGTCACAGCGAAGGGCCGCACCCATGTTTGCATCATTGTCACACTCGGCCTTCCCTGGCTGCTGGTTGAGTGGAGACAACCATTGATGAAACTTGGTCTCCAGAGCTAACCGTCCACAACTTCTCAGCGGTGTGACTCACATTTCCCATACATTTCAAAGTAAACATTTGACCGCATGATGGCATTGAGCTCAGTTGCCAGCATAGTAAGGAGGAGGTGTGTGGTTTTCCTTGTGCGCAGTTACAAGGAAGGGTGCCCTGACCACACAGGGTTTGAGCCGAGGTGAAGGACCCAAACGAGGTTGAGGAGGCAGAAGCAGTGTATTAACTTCTACATACAGAGGAAGGATTGATACAACTCGTGGGGACAGCAAGACTTGTACAGCAGACCCTTCTCCATCTCTCCCCATAGTAACCCATTGCCCAGTCAGCGACATGTAACGCCCCTGTCCATGCTTACTGGGCCAAGTATCTGTGGTGAAATGCACCCTGTCACACAGTTTCTCAAAGAAGCGGTGATGTTTGGTGCGACATGCTGGTGTAGCGCATGCACGCCTTTGTTGGAGAAGGAGTGGAGCCTGGGCATCGGCTCTTGGGGCACTGCAATGGGCATAAGGTCTCGAAAATCCTCGGTTAAAAAGGTTGGAAAGGAAGCATTTTGGTAGCCAACAGTTTGCAGATGCTGAAAGTCAAGCTCTAAGCCATGTCATGCCCTTCTAAAAGCATGTAAAACACAGCAAGGGGACTCCAACCACAGTCTCCCTCGTTTCCACTAATTGGGCCACACACACCCCACTTGACTGGCATCAGTTGACCCCCATTTTCAAGATGAAAAAGATGCTTTGCAGGAAGCACTCTCAAAAATACGTGTGCCTTTCGCCTCCCCTGGCTGAGCCAGGGGAAGAAAAGTCCTCTGAGAGCCATGACTTGTTCATCTTGGTGAACGTTAGTCTGTCCACATTGTCAGTGGACAGATGCGTGTGCTTAGCTGTCAGCACACCCCCAGCAGCACTGAGGACACGTTCCGAGAAAACGCTGGCTGCGGGACACAACAAGATCCCCAAGGCGTACGTGGTGAGCTCAGGCAATTTATCCAGATTGGAAGCCTAAAATGAGCAGGGCTCAAGTTGCACAGTAATGGCATGGACGTTCCCTTGCATATACCCATATCTGTGTCTCCTCCTCTTTTTCCTTGTCCAGCTCCTTTGTTTTCGCATGAGTATATGTCCTTGTCACTTTCCCATGTGTTTGTGTTGTGTTGTGAGTCGTTTGTCACCTTTTGGACACCTTTGAGGGTGTTTTCTAGGTGTTTTTATGTGCTTGTGATTGCCTGCCATTGTTTCCTATGCGGTTCGAGTTCAGTTCGTCGAACGTTCACCAAACTGAACTCGAACGAGACCTCCGTTCGACGAACCGAACTCGAGCCGAACCACGGCCGGTTCGCTCATCTCTAATCAGGAGTAACAATGGTGAACTCATCTTTAAAGATGACAATTAATACACTATGGATCAGGCATGCGACAGCCAATTGGGCCATTTGATTGACCCTTCAGTGCTCCACACATAGATGCTCGCCACAGGTGGTCATAGGCAGCCTGAGACCTCCGGGTACGGCCGGACTTTAAAAAATAATCCAGTTCGGGACCAGACTTAAACCTGAATATCTTCCCAGACACCAAACCCCATATAAGTCTATGGGGACCCAAATATTGTGGTGTAATATGGTGGTAGGGCTTTGGGGGTTAGAGGAGAACCGTTATACCATGCCCACATCCTGTGTAACAGCGTCTCTGTTTGGTTGGAATCACACAAGCTGTCTGCGTCTCTATAGTGATGTAAAAATAAATTATTAAATAAATAAATTGCTGTTGGGTCCCCCCCTATTGTGATACCCAGCACAGTTACAGCATATGGGTACAGGCTGTAGACCCTAGCCATGTGCTTATATTGGCTGTGTTTCAAAATAAAAGAGACCCTCATGCGACTTTTTTTAATAGTTTAAATAAATAATTTAAACAAAAACCTGCCTGCGTTCCCACCAATTTTGATACCCAACCAAAATAAAGCCTGCACCTGAGGGCTAATATTCTCAGGTTTTGGAAGCCCATGGTTATTTAGCCCCCCAGTTTAAAAATAGCAGCCTGCTGCCACCCAGAGTTGTAGCATCCATTAGATGTAACAATTTCATGCTCAAAAATCCCAGTGGAGAGAAAAGATCTCTCTTATACAGCAACATGAAATACTGCACCTTGATACTTAAGATTCCCTTACTTCATCCAGTTATGCAGCATGTTGGGGATGCCCCTGGTAGCATATAAGATGGATCTTTCTTTCACACTTGGAATTGGAGCATGTACATTGAAGATATTGTTGAGGTCACTGAGTTCAATGAGGTCAGCTGAGGTCAATTTACCATCAGATAGCCCCACATGACTGATATCCGCAGTGTATCTGCTCAAAATTCAAAGTGGAGAGAAGAGATCCATCTTATACGGCAACATGAAATACTGCCCTTTGATATTTAAGATTTCTTTACTTCATCCAGTCATGCGGCATGTTAGCGATGCTGCCCCTGGTAGCATATACTGTAAGATGGATGGAGCATGTACATTGGGGATATCGGTCCTGTGAGGATAACTTATAGAATCTCTCTATCAGAAACTGAAGATGCATAGCAGCGGACTATCTCACGCTATGTGAAGCAGCAGTGATATATGCAACTTGAAGGTTTATCTAAATGGCACCTGCTGACATTATCTATTATAAGTAGGGCTGAGTGGATCTGGACTTTAAAAGTCCAGATCCACGTGGTTCCAAAGGTGCCCGGGTGCCGGACTCGGGCTTGATATTCCAGGTGTACAATCCGGTATCGACACTGACTAGAGAAATTGAAGGAAAAATAAAGAAAACAAGACTTAAGCGAGTGTTTAATAGTTACGGAGACACGCTGTCATGGTGGCAAACTGCTTCAGGGTGTGCATTCACTTCCTGTACTGCACATTAGGCTCATCGCATACACACAGCCTTGTGTGGTTTCCACGCCTACCGGCCATCCTGTCATCTGTGGTTGGTTGCAGTCAGACGCGCCCCCAGCCTGTGATAGTGTCTACCTGCAGTCATCGCTCATCACAGCTCAGTCATTGTCTGGACTCTTAGCTGGCGGTCTTCTTCTATGGCCGCTCGCGGTGAGATGTAGCAGAGTTGGAAGCGGCGTGGGGCCTCATGTGGATTACGCTGGATCTGGAGGGGTGTTTGATAAAGTGATAAAAGAGGGTTTGTTTTTGTATTTTATCCCAAATAAAGGATTTTTTCTCTGTGTTTGTACTTATTTACTTTCATTTACAGGTATTGATGCAGGTATCTCATAGATGCCTGTGCCATCACAAACCTAGGGTTTGGTAGCAGCTGTGCACTGTTATTAACCCCTGCTATTATCCCAATTACAACTGCACCAGGGCAATGGGAAGTGCAGGTAAAGCACCGGGATTGTCACATCTAATGGATGCGGCAATACCGGGCGGCTGCAGGCTGAGAATACCAGCCCCCAGCTGGCTTTATCTTGTCTGGGTATCAAAATTTGGGGGGGACAACACGTCGTTTTTTTTAATATTTTTATTTAAATAATTAAAAAAAAAAAAAAAAGCCGCATGCAGTTTCTCTTAATGGGGTTTTACAAGCAGCGACATCGCTAGCAGTGAAAGCACCCGCCCCCGTCGGTTGTGCGTCACGGACAAATCGCTGCTCGGGGTGCACAACAACGTATGGACCCGTCACACGGACTTACCTGCCTAGCGATGTCACTGTGGCCGGCAAACCACCTCCTATCTAAGGGGGAGGTTCATTCGGCGTCACAGTGGCGTCAATAAGCGGCCGCCCAATAGAAGTGGAGGGGCGTAGATGAAGGGCAGCAGAATATCCCACCCACCTGCTTTCGTCCACATTCTTTGAGGGTGGATGCAGGTACGGTGTTGTTCTTCGTTCCTGCGGTGTCACACGTAGCGATGGGTGCTGTCGCAGGAACGACAAACAACCTGCGTCCTCAACAACCAGTGATTTTTTTTGAAAATGAACGACGTGTCAACAATGGGCGATTTGGTGAGTATTTTCCATCGTTAACAGCCATTCGTTGGTGTCACACGCAACGACGTCGCTAACGATGACGGATGTGCGTCATGGAATCCGTGACCCTGGCGATATATCGTTAGATACGTCGTTGCGTGTAACAGGGCCTTCATGCCAGAATCCCACTTGCGAGGGACTTGCGTCGCATCACCCGGCACAGCCGCACACTCTCCTAACAGGAGCGGATCAGCCGTTGTGTTTCTATGTACCTGCACACTCATGTTCTGAGAGCAGCAGGCTGTGCTGGGTGATGTCATGCCAGTCTCGCACGATTCTCCATTGCATCACCCAGCACAGCCGCACATGCTTCAGACAGGAATGAGTCAGCCGCATTTGTTTCTATGTTAACCCAAAGATTAGAAGAAAATACCAAAATATATTTCTGTTCAGAAAACTACTACAATATACCACAGATATTTCCAAACTCGATATCCCAATAAATACACCATACCTCATCAAATTATGAGTCTTTATTGATGACAGATTAAAAACATAAATCATAAAGGACACAAATTTAAAATATTATTATTATTATTATTATTATTATTATTACTAAAAACACTGGGCATGGAGAGCAGGTAATACTCCAATTTTCCATAAAATTATATTCAAAAATACATAAGGGAGTTATAACTATTTAAAAATGGTGGTAATCAATATAACAATTTTACAATATAATATATAAAGCTGAGTGTATGTATGTATCTGTGTATGTATGTGTGTATGTCCGCTAAAGTAATCCGCACCGTCGCATTTACAATCACGAAATTTTGCACAGTCGCCTCATGTGACTCAGGGAACATCATAGACTATGTTTTGACAGGAAAATGTAACCCTCCGCTTTACAGTTACTCTCCAAAATCCTGCCTCCATTAAACTGAAAGGAGCTGGAAGCTACAAGTTATTATTAGCAGCTGTCAGTGGTTGTTATAAGAACAAAATAAACTGTTAGTATAAGAAGCTTATGTGTAAGGTAATAAGATGTCGGTGGTGAGACGGATAGAGAAAGACAGAAAGAGACAGACGTGGAAAGAGACAGACGTGGAAAGAGACAGACGTGGAAAGAGACAGACGGGGAAAGAGACAGACGGGGAAAGAGACAGACGGGGAAAGAGACAGACGGGGAAAGAGACAGACGGGGAAAGAGACAGACCAAGAAAGAGACAGACAGAGACAGATGAGGAAAGAGACAGACCTGAAAAGAGACAGACAGAGACAGACCTGGAAAGAAACAGACCTGGAAAGAGACAGACCTGGAAAGAGACAAACGGGGAAAGAGACAGATGGGGAAAGAGACAGACCTGGAAAGAGACAGACCTGGACAGACGGGGAAAGAGACAGATGGGCAAAAAGACAGATGGGCAAAGAGACAGCCCGAGCAAAGAGACAGACGGGCAAAGAGAGACCTGGAAAGAGACAGCCCTGGAAAGAGACAGCCGGGCAAAGAGACAGCCAGGCAAAGAGACAGCCCGGAAAAGAGACAGCCCGGGAAAGAGACAGCCCGGGAAAGAGACAACCCGGGAAAGAGATAGCCCAGGAAAGAGACAGCCCAGGAAAGAGACAGCCCAGCAAAGAGACAGCCCGGGAAAAAGACAGCCCGGCAAAGAGACAGCCTGGCAAAGAGACAGCCCAGCAAAGAGACAGACGGGCAAAGAGAAAGACGGGCAAAGAGACAGATGGGCAAAGAGACAGACGGGCAAAGAGACAGCCCTGGAAAAGAGACAGCCGGGCAAAGAGACAGACGGGCAAAGAGACAGACGGGCAAAGAGACAGATGGGGAAAGAGAGAGACAGACAGACACACATAGAGACAGACAGAGATAGAGAGAGACAGACAGACACAGAGATGGAGACAGATAGACTGATATAAATACAAACAGAGAGATAGAAACAGACAGACAGAGACATAGACACAGACAGACAAGGAAAGAGAGAGACAGACAGACAGTGACACACAGACAGAGACTGGGAGAGAGACAGAGAGACAGTTACTATCCCGGGCAACGCCCGGATACTACAGCTAGTATTACCATATAAATCACCAATGATGCATTCAAATCCATTATATCACAGCATTATATGCATAGCATCATCAGTAAAACCACCCCATTAGTAACATCACATAGACAAACCTGATATCATGGTATACAGAGTATGACACTGCTCCCTCGTCAAACACTTCAACGCGCGTTTCACAACCGCTTCCTCAGGGCGTTCCTGAGGAAGTGGTTGGGAAACTTGCGTTGGAGTGTGTGGCGGGGGAGCAGTGTCATGAATGCATTATTGGTGATTTATATGGTAATATTGTAAAAGTGTTATATTGATTACCACCATTTTTAAATAGTTATAACCCCCTTATGTATATTTGAATATAACTTTATGGAAAATTGGAGTACGACCTGCTCTCCATGCCTAGTGTTTTTAATAATAATATTTTTTTATTTTTGTCCTTTGTGATTTATGTTTTTCATCTGTCAGCAATAAAGACTCATGATTTGATGATGTATAGTGTATTTATTTGGATATCGAGTTTGGAAATATTTGTTTCTATGTACCTGCACGTTCATGATCGGAGAGCGGCAGGCTGTGCCAGGTGATGTGATGGGAGTCTGTCGCGGGCGGAGGAGGGGACGCTGTGCTCTCCCACTGCTCGGGTCCGGCTGCTGCTGCTGCAGCGGCCTCTGCTGCTCGGTGGCTCGAGCGATGGGCCGGATCCCGGGGACTCGAGCGGCGCTCCTCGCCCGTGAGTGAAAAGGGGTTTTGTTTTGGGGATTTATTGTCCGTGACGCCACCCACGGTTGTGGTGATTGTGTGGACACCACCGCTGCTCTGTATGGGGATCCCGGGAGCGGTGACAGGGAGCAGCTGAGTTGTTAGTTCTCCCCTCCATGGGTAGGGGTTGGTTGTCCCGGGGCCCAGTGATGGGGTGGAGGATGAGGGATGGCAGGCCAGGTGCGGGGTCTGGTGAGGTGCAGGGTCGCGGGGGCAGCGCTGTGCCTCACGGCACAGTTGTACTCACTCAGCCTGAGACGGTGACACAGTTCTCGGTAAAACACACGGCTGGAAAGACGGTTCCCACGGACGGCTGCTGTTGCTTTTCCCCGGTAGGTAACGGTGACTGTCTCTTTCCCTGCACCTATGTTCAATGTTGGTAGCGATGGATTCCCACCGGTAACCCGCTCCCCGACTTGGATATGGGCCGGAGGAGCCCCTCTTTGCCCGCAGGTGCTGGCCCTGAGAAACTGGTGCCTTGGCGGTGGCGGTGTCTCTCTCATACGGTTAGACTGTTGCCTTCAATCGGGACTTAGTTGTTTGGAGACCCGGAGGTCCCCTTCACTGACGGATTTGGCAAATTCACGGCGACTCCTAGCCTTGCCGGGATCCGAAAGGCCCCTGCCAATGGTGCTGGCTTCTCCTTGTGTACCGGTCCGGTACCGACGGGCCACCACCCATCCTCGGTCCTTATGGTAACTCCGATCAGCCTCCACTGCAGACGGTCACCGCCGTCTGCTAACCTTGCTGTCTCTGTCCGGGGCACACACCCGGACGCTCTCAGGCTCTTTAACTGTCCCTTTTCTCCTCTCATTTGCTCCTCTACCACTCAACTCTCACTTCCTCCTCCAAACTCTAACTGCCTGGTTTTCCTGCCTCCAGGACTGTGAACTCCTTGGTGGGTGGAGCCAACCGCCTGGCCCACCCCCTGGTGTGGACATCAGCCCCTGGAGGAAGGCAACAAGGATTTCAGGTCTAGCTTAGGTGTGCCTCACCGGGGTGTAGGGTGTGGTGATGTCATTACCTGTGACCCCTGGCTTGTCCAGGGCGTCACAAGTCCCTTGCACATGTGACTTTGGGCCTATTTTGATACACAGCACAGATAAAGCCTGACAACTGGGGGCTGCAGCCGCGGGCTTTATCTGTGCTGGCATCAGAATATGGGGGACCCTGCACTGATTGTTTTATTTATTCATTTATTGTTATACCACCATTCTGACCCGCAGACACTTGCACTGCTTTACCTGCTCACAGGCTGTCCTGGCACCTGTGATTGGTTGCAGTCAGCTGACACACTGCCACTCAGGGTGGGGGCACGTCTAACTACAACCAATTACATGCACCGGGGGGCGGGAAAAGCAGTGAATGTGCAATTGTCTGTTCCAGAAGGGAAAGCGTGACCCAAAAGCAGTGTGCCACCATGACACAGCCTTGGTGAATACACTGTGCGCACTCCTATCCCCCTATCCCTTCCACCAACGTTTGTAATTTCCAGATTCTGGTCCCCATAGACTTATATGGGTACCGGCTTCTGGAGCGGATCTGGGGTGTTTTTTTTTTTTTAAATTTAGCAGGGATCCGCCGGTCCCAGTTTTTTGCGAGTTCGACCAGCTGTTTAAGACATTGATTAATCCACTTTTTTTTAGGTTTAGAGATATGAATGGAATGACAAATTCACTGACTACATGCTTAAGTGTCCTGGCACCCTGTTTCTCAGAGAATACTTCACTAACAGAGGATTCAGACTGCCTATGAGCACCTGTGGGGAGATGAAGCATCTGTGTGTAGAGCCCTGAATGGTCAATTGAGAGGCCCAAATGGGCTATCACATTCCTGCTCTAAAAGAAGAAAGAGAGACCTTCAACCATACATGATTACCGCACCAATATCATAATAAATCCAGGAAAATTCCATTTCATGATCATAAGGTGCAATTTAATTCACATATAACAATACAATTTACCAATAGATTTAAAGGGATGTCATTTGGACACACAAAGTGCAGAAGTGCCTGTAAAAAATCACACCCAGGGAGGCGTGCCTGAAAAGGCAGATCCAGGGGTTTAATAAACCATAACATGCATGGGGATTATTGTAATTGCAAGCATGCAGTATTCTGTAGTACAACCATTGTATACAATTACATTTCATCAGATTAACTGAGCATAAGATAATAACCACTATTCAGCAATCACAGCTCATGATAAAACATGATAACAGAATGGAACATTATCCTTGCATATGGGAAAGTGCATACAGAACAAGCTATTATCTCCATGTATGGAAAGGTGCTGTCACAGCCTGAACCATAGCCATGGCAATTGGGAAACAAAAAGCTCCCTTGTGAATATAAGAGGCTGGACCGGCAGATAGGATAACCTACCACAATAACCCCAGGACCTGGTACAGACACACCACCCTGCACCTCGACGCGTTTCGCTGTCGCTTCGTCGGGAGGTGCAGGAGTGATGTGAGTGGCTGCTATATATCCGAAAATATATCCCTTACTGTCCCTCATTGGCGCGCCGCGGCAATCCGATGCCCATCCTCCACACTGACCGGCGTCCCGGAAACCGAGGTGCGCGTGCGCGCAACCCAGAGTCCTGGTAGGTCGCCAGACAGAAAGGAGGAGGGGAGATCGGACGGCCGTGCGCGCTCAGGACGGAAGCCGGTGACACCATATTTAGAGAGGGCAAAGAGATGGGCAGCACGATAATGCAGCACATAGCAGCAGAGAGCAATGACAAATAAGATCACATATACAGTAAGTCAATTTGTTAAACAACATAATAATGATGACGAGGATCCTTCTATTAGCAGATCTCTGTTGTGCTATAAATCCATATGAAACATATAGTTGTCTCTCTTCACTCTCCAGTGTCTCCCTTCTGGTAACCAATCAAATCAGGGGCAGCAGCCAGTCACATCTAAAAAATCATGTAATGGAAAAACATAAAAATTAATTAAAAACAAAAAATAAAAAATGGTGTATAGCCACCGGCACAATCACCCACAACCAATGCAGAGCCACGGTTAGTACATTTAATTCTGTTCAAGCAGATCAATTCAAAAACGGCTTGTAACTAATCATGTCATTCAAACCCCTTGGTTTAACGGTGTCAAGTATAGTTATCCACCGAGTTTCTCTTTTAAGTAGTGTATTTTTAAGGTCACCACCTCTAGATCCAAGATGAACTTTATCAATTCCTCTGAACTTTAACAAACGCCAGTTACAGTCATGACATTCTTTAAAATGTTTAGGAATATTTTTCAAAAGGAAAATATCCTCTGGCCTGTGTAGTTTGGCCGCGTTTTTGATATCCCGGATGTGCTCCAAAATCCGCACCCTGAATTCCCGGGAAGTCAGCCCTACATAGACCAGACCACAAGGGCAGACCGCCCAATAAATAATGCCTGACGAACGGCAGTTGATGAATTCTCTGATTTTATAGACATTTTTACGGCTTGAGTCCCAAAACTCCACCGCACGATCCATCTGAGGACACGCGCCACAATCCCCACAAGATCGAGAACCCCAGTTGGAACCCCTAGAACTGCCAAAAAAATTAGTAACAGTGGGAGTATAATGACTCCTCACAATTTGATCCTTTAATGTTTTTGATCTTCTTGGCGTAATAGCGGGTGTCGGACTTAAAATGTGAGATAAATCACTGTCAGTCTGAAGAATTGACCAGTGTTTTCTGACAATGTCCGACATCTCCCTCCACTGGGCATGGTAAGGGGTGATAAAGCGAATGACTTCATCATGGCACTTAATATGAGTTTTAAGTAATTCCTCACGTGGAGTATCCCTAGCCCTAATGTACCCATCTTGTATGGATCTATGATGGTAATGGCGGGCCCTGAACCTCTTTTTTAATTCATCAGATTGCTGCTCAAACAAGGCATCACTAGAACAGACACGTCGAACACGTAAGAACTGGCCAATAGGTATAGACTTAATCACCTGGGTTGGATGTGAAGATTTTGCATTCAGGAGTGAATTCACCGCTGTTTGTTTACGAAATAAATCTGTGCATAAAGTTCCATCATTCCCTTTAAAAACCCGCACATCAAGGAAGTCGATTCTCTCACTGCTGTGGACATAAGTAAGATGAATATTAATAGAATTAGTGTTGAGTCGCTGCATAAAGGTGTCAAGCTGATCAATCTCCCCCTGCCAAATCAAAAAAATATCATCGATGTAGCGCAGCCACATGTGGACTGCGCCCATCTCAGAATCTGGAAAATAAATAGACCGCTCCCAATGTCCAAGAAAGAGGTTCGCGTATGAGGGCGCACAAGACGCCCCCATCGCAACTCCTCTCTCTTGGAGATAGAAGCGGTCCTTAAATAGAAAAAAATTATGAGTGAGAATAAATCTTAAAAGAAGCAGGAGGAGATCAATCAGCCGGGCATCCAACCCAGTGGTTTTCAGAAAAAAATTAACCGCTTCAACACCGTCATCATGCTTTATAGATGTGTATAACGACTCAACATCAGCGGTTATCATTACCACATCAGTTTCAAAGATTATACCATCAAGTCTATTTAGAAAATCGGTAGAGTCCCGGATGTACGAGGGAAGGGTATTAACCAAAGGTTTAAGGTAATAGTCAAGGAATCTGCAAGCAGGTTCACATAGACTGTTATTGCCAGAAACGATCGGTCTCCCTGGCGGACAGATTATGTTTTTATGTACCTTTGGTAGAAAGTAAATTGTGGGTACAATAGGATGTTCCACTATCAGTCCCTCAAAAATGGACTTAGGTATGATGTTTCTCTCAAATGCCAGAAAAAGCAGATCAAAAAGTTCACTCTGATATTTCCTTAATGGATTAGTCTCTAATTTAGTGTAACAGCTGGTGTCATGGAGTTGTCTAAAAGCTTCTGCTTCATATTTCTCTTTTCCCCACAATACTACATTCCCCCCCTTGTCGGATTGTTTTATGACAATATCATCCATATTTTTTAGTTCTTGCAAAGCCACTCGTTGATTACGGGTGAGATTGTCATGTGTACGCCTACGAGGTAGGCGTCTAAATTCCTGTGTTACCACTTTCGTAAAGGTATCAATCACAGGACAAGTCGACAAGGGAGGAAATGCAGTAGATCTTTTTTTAATAAATGAGGGAAAGCCTGCCATGCTTCCATCCTCCTGTTCTGCCAATAGTGACTCCAATGTTCTCACTGCCTCCAATTCTTCAGGAGATAAGTCAGAGTGCAAACTCATCTCTTTTTTCCTGAAATACTTCTTAAATAGAAGCTTACGACCAAATAGATTAAGGTCCTTGATGGCAGTGAAAACATCGAAGTCAGCTACAGGTGAAAAAGAGAGACCCAACTGTAACACCTCAGCCTGATCATTTGTTAACAATTTGTCAGTAAGATTAATTACCTTAAGGGTATCCGCTGGGTTAGAGGATTTTTGTGCATTCTGGCGCTGCTTTTTCTTTGCAAAATTTCTCGTTTCCATCCTATATGTGAAGGGATTGTGTCTTCCATGACTACCAAAGGGAGGGCGGGAATGTGATATTCCCTCACCAGAGGAGAGTGATTCCGTGTTCGACTGTGACTTGGAGCGACTATTAGACCCAGACTTGAAGAATTTGTTATGATGCCATCTGAAAACATTCCCATTTTGATAATCAGTGACATCACGCTTGAATTTATGTGCCTTTTTCTGTTTGATATCTGCCTCCCATTCCTCAAATTCTTTGGCCAGCTCCCTGTCAAAATCTGAGAGGGCAGTTTCAGACATATTCTGCTTCAACTCATTATTGATTTTCTCAATTTCACATTCAAGTTCTTGAATTCTCTTTTTGTCATAACCTACAAGAAGCTCCAGCATGGTTCGGGAGCATAACATGCAGGCCTCTTCCCACCTGGTTTTGAACATATCATCATCTACCACAAAGGCAGGAAATGTCTGAATACGTAGCCCTCTTGGTATAATATTTTTACAAAGATATTGCTCTAGTGATGCCTTATTCCACCACGTCTTGGTCCGCTTGAACAGAAAGTTTTTCAATTTAACCTGGAGCTCGCGGTGCTGCACTGGGGGCGAGGGGCCAGGCTGGCCATCACCATTTCCAAACACATCCGACACCTGTGTTGCCCAATTGGCATCCCGACCTCGATAATCCATTGTTGGACCTATATTCCCCAAGAAACCAGAAAACAACAAGAAATGAATAATTGGGTCCATAATATTAAACACCTATATATATGAAGGGTCACCAAAAGAGAGCACAAAAAGAAGAAAGAGAGACCTTCAACCATACATGATTACCGCACCAATATCATAATAAATCCAGGAAAATTCCATTTCATGATCATAAGGTGCAATTTAATTCACATATAACAATACAATTTACCAATAGATTTAAAGGGATGTCATTTGGACACACAAAGTGCAGAAGTGCCTGTAAAAAATCACACCCAGGGAGGCGTGCCTGAAAAGGCAGATCCAGGGGTTTAATAAACCATAACATGCATGGGGATTATTGTAATTGCAAGCATGCAGTATTCTGTAGTACAACCATTGTATACAATTACATTTCATCAGATTAACTGAGCATAAGATAATAACCACTATTCAGCAATCACAGCTCATGATAAAACATGATAACAGAATGGAACATTATCCTTGCATATGGGAAAGTGCATACAGAACAAGCTATTATCTCCATGTATGGAAAGGTGCTGTCACAGCCTGAACCATAGCCATGGCAATTGGGAAACAAAAAGCTCCCTTGTTGTTTTCTGGTTTCTTGGGGAATATAGGTCCAACAATGGATTATCGAGGTCGGGATGCCAATTGGGCAACACAGGTGTCGGATGTGTTTGGAAATGGTGATGGCCAGCCTGGCCCCTCGCCCCCAGTGCAGCACCGCGAGCTCCAGGTTAAATTGAAAAACTTTCTGTTCAAGCGGACCAAGACGTGGTGGAATAAGGCATCACTAGAGCAATATCTTTGTAAAAATATTATACCAAGAGGGCTACGTATTCAGACATTTCCTGCCTTTGTGGTAGATGATGATATGTTCAAAACCAGGTGGGAAGAGGCCTGCATGTTATGCTCCCGAACCATGCTGGAGCTTCTTGTAGGTTATGACAAAAAGAGAATTCAAGAACTTGAATGTGAAATTGAGAAAATCAATAATGAGTTGAAGCAGAATATGTCTGAAACTGCCCTCTCAGATTTTGACAGGGAGCTGGCCAAAGAATTTGAGGAATGGGAGGCAGATATCAAACAGAAAAAGGCACATAAATTCAAGCGTGATGTCACTGATTATCAAAATGGGAATGTTTTCAGATGGCATCATAACAAATTCTTCAAGTCTGGGTCTAATAGTCGCTCCAAGTCACAGTCGAACACGGAATCACTCTCCTCTGGTGAGGGAATATCACATTCCCGCCCTCCCTTTGGTAGTCATGGAAGACACAATCCCTTCACATATAGGATGGAAACGAGAAATTTTGCAAAGAAAAAGCAGCGCCAGAATGCACAAAAATCCTCTAACCCAGCGGATACCCTTAAGGTAATTAATCTTACTGACAAATTGTTAACAAATGATCAGGCTGAGGTGTTACAGTTGGGTCTCTCTTTTTCACCTGTAGCTGACTTCGATGTTTTCACTGCCATCAAGGACCTTAATCTATTTGGTCGTAAGCTTCTATTTAAGAAGTATTTCAGGAAAAAAGAGATGAGTTTGCACTCTGACTTATCTCCTGAAGAATTGGAGGCAGTGAGAACATTGGAGTCACTATTGGCAGAACAGGAGGATGGAAGCATGGCAGGCTTTCCCTCATTTATTAAAAAAAGATCTACTGCATTTCCTCCCTTGTCGACTTGTCCTGTGATTGATACCTTTACGAAAGTGGTAACACAGG
Source organism: Anomaloglossus baeobatrachus (assembly GCF_048569485.1). NCBI lineage: Eukaryota > Metazoa > Chordata > Amphibia > Anura > Aromobatidae > Anomaloglossus > Anomaloglossus baeobatrachus. Next base: position 482,799,302 of record NC_134355.1, read on the forward strand.
AATTTAGACGCCTACCTCGTAGGCGTACACATGACAATCTCACCCGTAATCAACGAGTGGCTTTGCAAGAACTAAAAAATATGGATGATATTGTCATAAAACAATCCGACAAGGGGGGGAATGTAGTATTGTGGGGAAAAGAGAAATATGAAGCAGAAGCTTTTAGACAACTCCATGACACCAGCTGTTACACTAAATTAGAGACTAATCCATTAAGGAAATATCAGAGTGAACTTTTTGATCTGCTTTTTCTGGCATTTGAGAGAAACATCATACCTAAGTCCATTTTTGAGGGACTGATAGTGGAACATCCTATTGTACCCACAATTTACTTTCTACCAAAGGTACATAAAAACATAATCTGTCCGCCAGGGAGACCGATCGTTTCTGGCAATAACAGTCTATGTGAACCTGCTTGCAGATTCCTTGACTATTACCTTAAACCTTTGGTTAATACCCTTCCCTCGTACATCCGGGACTCTACCGATTTTCTAAATAGACTTGATGGTATAATCTTTGAAACTGATGTGGTAATGATAACCGCTGATGTTGAGTCGTTATACACATCTATAAAGCATGATGACGGTGTTGAAGCGGTTAATTTTTTTCTGAAAACCACTGGGTTGGATGCCCGGCTGATTGATCTCCTCCTGCTTCTTTTAAGATTTATTCTCACTCATAATTTTTTTTCTATTTAAGGACCGCTTCTATCTCCAAGAGAGAGGAGTTGCGATGGGGGCGTCTTGTGCGCCCTCATACGCGAACCTCTTTCTTGGACATTGGGAGCGGTCTATTTATTTTCCAGATTCTGAGATGGGCGCAGTCCACATGTGGCTGCGCTACATCGATGATATTTTTTTGATTTGGCAGGGGGAGATTGATCAGCTTGACACCTTTATGCAGCGACTCAACACTAATTCTATTAATATTCATCTTACTTATGTCCACAGCAGTGAGAGAATCGACTTCCTTGATGTGCGGGTTTTTAAAGGGAATGATGGAACTTTATGCACAGATTTATTTCGTAAACAAACAGCGGTGAATTCACTCCTGAATGCAAAATCTTCACATCCAACCCAGGTGATTAAGTCTATACCTATTGGCCAGTTCTTACGTGTTCGACGTGTCTGTTCTAGTGATGCCTTGTTTGAGCAGCAATCTGATGAATTAAAAAAGAGGTTCAGGGCCCGCCATTACCATCATAGATCCATACAAGATGGGTACATTAGGGCTAGGGATACTCCACGTGAGGAATTACTTAAAACTCATATTAAGTGCCATGATGAAGTCATTCGCTTTATCACCCCTTACCATGCCCAGTGGAGGGAGATGTCGGACATTGTCAGAAAACACTGGTCAATTCTTCAGACTGACAGTGATTTATCTCACATTTTAAGTCCGACACCCGCTATTACGCCAAGAAGATCAAAAACATTAAAGGATCAAATTGTGAGGAGTCATTATACTCCCACTGTTACTAATTTTTTTGGCAGTTCTAGGGGTTCCAACTGGGGTTCTCGATCTTGTGGGGATTGTGGCGCGTGTCCTCAGATGGATCGTGCGGTGGAGTTTTGGGACTCAAGCCGTAAAAATGTCTATAAAATCAGAGAATTCATCAACTGCCGTTCGTCAGGCATTATTTATTGGGCGGTCTGCCCTTGTGGTCTGGTCTATGTAGGGCTGACTTCCCGGGAATTCAGGGTGCGGATTTTGGAGCACACCCGGGATATCAAAAACGCGGCCAAACTACACAGGCCAGAGGATATTTTCCTTTTGAAAAATATTCCTAAACATTTTAAAGAATGTCATGACTGTAACTGGCGTTTGTTAAAGTTCAGAGGAATTGATAAAGTTCATCTTGGATCTAGAGGTGGTGACCTTAAAAATACACTACTTAAAAGAGAAACTCGGTGGATAACTATACTTGACACCGTTAAACCAAGGGGTTTGAATGACATGATTAGTTACAAGCCGTTTTTGAATTGATCTGCTTGAACAGAATTAAATGTACTAACCGTGGCTCTGCATTGGTTGTGGGTGATTGTGCCGGTGGCTATACACCATTTTTTATTTTTTGTTTTTAATTAATTTTTATGTTTTTCCATTACATGATTTTTTAGATGTGACTGGCTGCTGCCCCTGATTTGATTGGTTACCAGAAGGGAGACACTGGAGAGTGAAGAGAGACAACTATATGTTTCATATGGATTTATAGCACAACAGAGATCTGCTAATAGAAGGATCCTCGTCATCATTATTATGTTGTTTAACAAATTGACTTACTGTATATGTGATCTTATTTGTCATTGCTCTCTGCTGCTATGTGCTGCATTATCGTGCTGCCCATCTCTTTGCCCTCTCTAAATATGGTGTCACCGGCTTCCGTCCTGAGCGCGCACGGCCGTCCGATCTCCCCTCCTCCTTTCTGTCTGGCGACCTACCAGGACTCTGGGTTGCGCGCACGCGCACCTCGGTTTCCGGGACGCCGGTCAGTGTGGAGGATGGGCATCGGATTGCCGCGGCGCGCCAATGAGGGACGGTAAGGGATATATTTTCGGATATATAGCAGCCACTCACATCACTCCTGCACCTCCCGACGAAGCGACAGCGAAACGCGTCGAGGTGCAGGGTGGTGTGTCTGTACCAGGTCCTGGGGTTATTGTGGTAGGTTATCCTATCTGCCGGTCCAGCCTCTTATATTCACAAGGGAGCTTTTTGTTTCCCAATTGCCATGGCTATGGTTCAGGCTGTGACAGCACCTTTCCATACATGGAGATAATAGCTTGTTCTGTATGCACTTTCCCATATGCAAGGATAATGTTCCATTCTGTTATCATGTTTTATCATGAGCTGTGATTGCTGAATAGTGGTTATTATCTTATGCTCAGTTAATCTGATGAAATGTAATTGTATACAATGGTTGTACTACAGAATACTGCATGCTTGCAATTACAATAATCCCCATGCATGTTATGGTTTATTAAACCCCTGGATCTGCCTTTTCAGGCACGCCTCCCTGGGTGTGATTTTTTACAGGCACTTCTGCACTTTGTGTGTCCAAATGACATCCCTTTAAATCTATTGGTAAATTGTATTGTTATATGTGAATTAAATTGCACCTTATGATCATGAAATGGAATTTTCCTGGATTTATTATGATATTGGTGCGGTAATCATGTATGGTTGAAGGTCTCTCTTTCTTCTTTTTGTGCTCTCTTTTGGTGACCCTTCATATATATAGGTGTTTAATATTATGGACCCAATTATTCATTTCTTGTTGTTTTCTGGTTTCTTGGGGAATATAGGTCCAACAATGGATTATCGAGGTCGGGATGCCAATTGGGCAACACAGGTGTCGGATGTGTTTGGAAATGGTGATGGCCAGCCTGGCCCCTCGCCCCCAGTGCAGCACCGCGAGCTCCAGGTTAAATTGAAAAACTTTCTGTTCAAGCGGACCAAGACGTGGTGGAATAAGGCATCACTAGAGCAATATCTTTGTAAAAATATTATACCAAGAGGGCTACGTATTCAGACATTTCCTGCCTTTGTGGTAGATGATGATATGTTCAAAACCAGGTGGGAAGAGGCCTGCATGTTATGCTCCCGAACCATGCTGGAGCTTCTTCTAGGTTATGACAAAAAGAGAATTCAAGAACTTGAATGTGAAATTGAGAAAATCAATAATGAGTTGAAGCAGAATATGTCTGAAACTGCCCTCTCAGATTTTGACAGGGAGCTGGCCAAAGAATTTGAGGAATGGGAGGCAGATATCAAACAGAAAAAGGCACATAAATTCAAGCGTGTTGTCACTGATTATCAAAATGGGAATGTTTTCAGATGGCATCATAACAAATTCTTCAAGTCTGGGTCTAATAGTCGCTCCAAGTCACAGTCGAACACGGAATCACTCTCCTCTGGTGAGGGAATATCACATTCCCGCCCTCCCTTTGGTAGTCATGGAAGACACAATCCCTTCACATATAGGATGGAAACGAGAAATTTTGCAAAGAAAAAGCAGCGCCAGAATGCACAAAAATCTTCTAACCCAGCGGATACCCTTAAGGTAATTAATCTTACTGACAAATTGTTAACAAATGATCAGGCTGAGGTGTTACAGTTGGGTCTCTCTTTTTCACCTGTAGCTGACTTCGATGTTTTCACTGCCATCAAGGACCTTAATCTATTTGGTCGTAAGCTTCTATTTAAGAAGTATTTCAGGAAAAAAGAGATGAGTTTGCACTCTGACTTATCTCCTGAAGAATTGGAGGCAGTGAGAACATTGGAGTCACTATTGGCAGAACAGGAGGATGGAAGCATGGCAGGCTTTCCCTCATTTATTAAAAAAAGATCTACTGCATTTCCTCCCTTGTCGACTTGTCCTGTGATTGATACCTTTACGAAAGTGGTAACACAGGAATTTAGACGCCTACCTCGTAGGCGTACACATGACAATCTCACCCGTAATCAACGAGTGGCTTTGCAAGAACTAAAAAATATGGATGATATTGTCATAAAACAATCCGACAAGGGGGGGAATGTAGTATTGTGGGGAAAAGAGAAATATGAAGCAGAAGCTTTTAGACAACTCCATGACACCAGCTGTTACACTAAATTAGAGACTAATCCATTAAGGAAATATCAGAGTGAACTTTTTGATCTGCTTTTTCTGGCATTTGAGAGAAACATCATACCTAAGTCCATTTTTGAGGGACTGATAGTGGAACATCCTATTGTACCCACAATTTACTTTCTACCAAAGGTACATAAAAACATAATCTGTCCGCCAGGGAGACCGATCGTTTCTGGCAATAACAGTCTATGTGAACCTGCTTGCAGATTCCTTGACTATTACCTTAAACCTTTGGTTAATACCCTTCCCTCGTACATCCGGGACTCTACCGATTTTCTAAATAGACTTGATGGTATAATCTTTGAAACTGATGTGGTAATGATAACCGCTGATGTTGAGTCGTTATACACATCTATAAAGCATGATGACGGTGTTGAAGCGGTTAATTTTTTTCTGAAAACCACTGGGTTGGATGCCCGGCTGATTGATCTCCTCCTGCTTCTTTTAAGATTTATTCTCACTCATAATTTTTTTCTATTTAAGGACCGCTTCTATCTCCAAGAGAGAGGAGTTGCGATGGGGGCGTCTTGTGCGCCCTCATACGCGAACCTCTTTCTTGGACATTGGGAGCGGTCTATTTATTTTCCAGATTCTGAGATGGGCGCAGTCCACATGTGGCTGCGCTACATCGATGATATTTTTTTGATTTGGCAGGGGGAGATTGATCAGCTTGACACCTTTATGCAGCGACTCAACACTAATTCTATTAATATTCATCTTACTTATGTCCACAGCAGTGAGAGAATCGACTTCCTTGATGTGCGGGTTTTTAAAGGGAATGATGGAACTTTATGCACAGATTTATTTCGTAAACAAACAGCGGTGAATTCACTCCTGAATGCAAAATCTTCACATCCAACCCAGGTGATTAAGTCTATACCTATTGGCCAGTTCTTACGTGTTCGACGTGTCTGTTCTAGTGATGCCTTGTTTGAGCAGCAATCTGATGAATTAAAAAAGAGGTTCAGGGCCCGCCATTACCATCATAGATCCATACAAGATGGGTACATTAGGGCTAGGGATACTCCACGTGAGGAATTACTTAAAACTCATATTAAGTGCCATGATGAAGTCATTCGCTTTATCACCCCTTACCATGCCCAGTGGAGGGAGATGTCGGACATTGTCAGAAAACACTGGTCAATTCTTCAGACTGACAGTGATTTATCTCACATTTTAAGTCCGACACCCGCTATTACGCCAAGAAGATCAAAAACATTAAAGGATCAAATTGTGAGGAGTCATTATACTCCCACTGTTACTAATTTTTTTGGCAGTTCTAGGGGTTCCAACTGGGGTTCTCGATCTTGTGGGGATTGTGGCGCGTGTCCTCAGATGGATCGTGCGGTGGAGTTTTGGGACTCAAGCCGTAAAAATGTCTATAAAATCAGAGAATTCATCAACTGCCGTTCGTCAGGCATTATTTATTGGGCGGTCTGCCCTTGTGGTCTGGTCTATGTAGGGCTGACTTCCCGGGAATTCAGGGTGCGGATTTTGGAGCACATCCGGGATATCAAAAACGCGGCCAAACTACACAGGCCAGAGGATATTTTCCTTTTGAAAAATATTCCTAAACATTTTAAAGAATGTCATGACTGTAACTGGCGTTTGTTAAAGTTCAGAGGAATTGATAAAGTTCATCTTGGATCTAGAGGTGGTGACCTTAAAAATACACTACTTAAAAGAGAAACTCGGTGGATAACTATACTTGACACCGTTAAACCAAGGGGTTTGAATGACATGATTAGTTACAAGCCGTTTTTGAATTGATCTGCTTGAACAGAATTAAATGTACTAACCGTGGCTCTGCATTGGTTGTGGGTGATTGTGCCGGTGGCTATACACCATTTTTTATTTTTTGTTTTTAATTAATTTTTATGTTTTTCCATTACATGATTTTTTAGATGTGACTGGCTGCTGCCCCTGATTTGATTGGTTACCAGAAGGGAGACACTGGAGAGTGAAGAGAGACAACTATATGTTTCATATGGATTTATAGCACAACAGAGATCTGCTAATAGAAGGATCCTCGTCATCATTATTATGTTGTTTAACAAATTGACTTACTGTATATGTGATCTTATTTGTCATTGCTCTCTGCTGCTATGTGCTGCATTATCGTGCTGCCCATCTCTTTGCCCTCTCTAAATATGGTGTCACCGGCTTCCGTCCTGAGCGCGCACGGCCGTCCGATCTCCCCTCCTCCTTTCTGTCTGGCGACCTACCAGGACTCTGGGTTGCGCGCACGCGCACCTCGGTTTCCGGGACGCCGGTCAGTGTGGAGGATGGGCATCGGATTGCCGCGGCGCGCCAATGAGGGACGGTAAGGGATATATTTTCGGATATATAGCAGCCACTCACATCACTCCTGCACCTCCCGACGAAGCGACAGCGAAACGCGTCGAGGTGCAGGGTGGTGTGTCTGTACCAGGTCCTGGGGTTATTGTGGTAGGTTATCCTATCTGCCGGTCCAGCCTCTTATATTCACAAGGGAGCTTTTTGTTTCCCAATTGCCATGGCTATGGTTCAGGCTGTGACAGCACCTTTCCATACATGGAGATAATAGCTTGTTCTGTATGCACTTTCCCATATGCAAGGATAATGTTCCATTCTGTTATCATGTTTTATCATGAGCTGTGATTGCTGAATAGTGGTTATTATCTTATGCTCAGTTAATCTGATGAAATGTAATTGTATACAATGGTTGTACTACAGAATACTGCATGCTTGCAATTACAATAATCCCCATGCATGTTATGGTTTATTAAACCCCTGGATCTGCCTTTTCAGGCACGCCTCCCTGGGTGTGATTTTTTACAGGCACTTCTGCACTTTGTGTGTCCAAATGACATCCCTTTAAATCTATTGGTAAATTGTATTGTTATATGTGAATTAAATTGCACCTTATGATCATGAAATGGAATTTTCCTGGATTTATTATGATATTGGTGCGGTAATCATGTATGGTTGAAGGTCTCTCTTTCTTCTTTTTGTGCTCTCTTTTGGTGACCCTTCATATATATAGGTGTTTAATATTATGGACCCAATTATTCATTTCTTGTTGTTTTCACATTCCTGCTCTGTAGTGTATTTATTATTATCTTTAAAGATGAGTTCACCATTGTAACTCCTGATGAACCTGTGTTAAGGGGTAAACGCATCGAGTGTGAGTGTAAAATATAATTATAAATCTTATCTCATGAGGAAGTCGAGTGTCATGCTTAAGTAAGTGTATTTCATCTGGTATATGTGGACATAATTACATGCATTTCATCAGATATCTACACACTTAAATTTTGATTTATTCTTCCTTTTCCTGTAAACCATATATTCTAGGGTCATATAGGGAAAATCGACATTGAGCACGGGTACCATTATATGTTAGGGTGATCATGCTGTTATGTAGGGCTACTTAGTGCATTTGAGAGGCATTATCCCACCTCTATTATTATGTATGTGTGTATAGTATCCTGACATTGAGTTGGTATTTGTTTTAACCTATGTTTATGATGTACAAATTTCTATGGTGTTTTAAAGTATATGAATAAAGGATTATTTAAGTTCTAGGTATTCAGTGATTTTTAAGATACATTGTACCTAGAAAGCTGCTAATCAGTGGTGTGGGTGAGGTTAAACAGGGCTAATCATTTTCAGCTCTGCTAGGTCTTCAGGAGAGAAAACTGTAGCAGTCAGTTAGTTAAGTAATACATCACTGGAATCAGAGTCTAGGTCCCTACATCATGCTGCTGTCAGATTACGTACCTAAACCTGCTGATAGATACCCTTTATGTCTGTTTGACATGAGGTGAGGCCTCCGTGGAATAACTGATTTTACAGCACATCCCACAGATGTTCAATTAAATTGACATCTGAGTAATTTGGAGGCCAATGCCAACAAATCAAAATACTGAAATATTGTTAATGTTCCTCAATGCATTCCAGAGCAACTTTTGTAGTTTGACAGGATGCAAAACTCTCTTGAAAGAAATCACTTTCATTAGGGAATACTATTGCCATGAAAAAGTGTAAGATGGCCTGTGTGCATGTTTGTGTACGTGTATAGTAGAGTTGAGCTGTGTGTGTTGATGCTGCGGAGTGTGTATATCTGTGTGTTAATGTAACAAAACTATGTGTTGATGTAGTAGAGTGTGTGTGTGTGTGTGTGTGTGTGTGTGTGTGTTTATATAGCAGAGCTTTGCTTGTACACTGGGGGACATCATATTTAGTGAGGGGTCTCTGGGAGACATCATACTGTGGGGGGTTTCTCAGTCTGTGGCACCATACTGTGGGGGAATATACTGTGGGGGTATCATACTGTGTGTGGAGTAATGTAATGTGAAATCATAGTGAATGTTTGGTGGACACTGTGGTGGCATTACTCGTATACAATGTGTGCGGGAATGTGGAGTCATCTAATTGTTTAAGGAGCCCTATGTAGCCCTTGAAAGGTGTACCATACCGTGGGGGAACACGAATCAGCTTCATTGGTAGCAATATTTGTGTGTAGATGCATATAAAGAAATGAGCAAGAGTAGGGTACTGGCTCAGCGTGAAGTAAGATCTTAAACGGTGTGCTACCCATGCCATAGTATGTGTCCATCTTTACATAGTTATATAGGTTGAAAAAATAGGTCCATCAAGTTCAAGCCTCTTTCTTGTTTTGGGAATTATGCAGTTATAGATAGACATAAAAAGATAGACATAATGCACAGGGTATACAGGAAAGATAGTGCAGGTGCAATGAAGACTAGTGTGTCAGCAAAAGAGAATAATATAGGTTTAACTGATAGGGGAAGAAACAGAGAAACAGGGTGGGTGAGGCAGAGATGTTGCCAAGAGACCTTAATTTACATTAAAGACATGTCTGTCTTTAGTGATCCCAAGTAATTGTGAGGTACCTTTAAGAGAAAAACATATTCCTCCACTTAATGTGGTGGATGACAACAATGTTAGGACTTGGTCAAGGCAGAGGTGGAGGACAACATGATTCATTAGCCTAGCTCTGTTGGTGGTGTTAATAGTAGTGGAACTGTTAGTTGTAATAGTAAGGACACACAGTTGTGGTAGTTGTGAATGGGGTCACTGCCAATTGTGGTGGTAGCAGCACTCTGAGGCAGGGCACATCTAGATGTAGGAATCAGGAGAAGGGGTTAGGAGCTCAGGACATTTACTAGCCAGAGACAACTGGAAGGAATGATACTTGCATGCTGGGCAGGGTAAATGTGATGCCGAGTTTGAGAGGACATCTAACGAGCAGTGCAACACAAAGGAAAAACAAAGAAAGATGTACAACAGAAGGCTATGGTGATAGAGAGAAGGAAGTGGGGTCACCTTCTAACACTCATCTGAGTCTGATCCCTACACTCTAACGTCCTTAAATGTATCCTTCCCCCTGTGCACCATCAGGTGTCTAGGCCCTCACTCTGTCTATTGTGAAGGCCAGCAAGACACTAGTTTCACTACTGAACTAAAATAAGAACAGTAAGGTAAGATAAATGGGTGGGGAAATACACAATAAATAGCATTCCTTGACTTCTCCAACAAGAAACTTCTCAGCTGCAACAAATTCAAATACACCTCAGCATCTCCAGAGACAGGTTCCTTCAAAGTGATCAGTATAGAAGAACTATAAACAGCACAGAGTAAAGTCAGGAGTGGGTAAATACGGAAGGGAGTGATGATAAGATGCTGTTGCTGTAATTAAAGGCCGCTTTACACGCTGCGACATCGCTCAAGCGATCTCGTTGGGGTCACGGAATTTGTGATGCACATCCGGCCGCTTTAGCGATGTCGTTGCGTGTGACATCTATGAGCGATTTTGAATCGTCGCAAAAACGTTCAAAATCGCTCATCGTTGACATGCCCCCCTATTCTTGATTATCGCTGCTGCAGCTAGCGATGTAGTTCCTCATTGCTGCGGCAGCACACATTGCTATGTGTGACATCGCAGGAACGAGGAACCTCACCTTACCTTCCTCCATCGGCAATGCGGAAGGAAGGAGGTGGGCGGGATGTTACGTCCCGCTCATCTCTGCCCCTCCGCTTCTATTGGGTGGCGGTTCAGTGACACTGCTGTGACATCGTTGTGATGCTGAACGAACCGCCCCCTTAGAAAGGAGGCGGTTCGCCGGTCACAGCGGCATCGCTAGGCAGGTAAGTAGTGTGACGGGTCTGGGCGATTTTGTGCGCCACGGGCAGCGATTTGCCTGTGTCGCACAACCGATGGGGGCAGGTACACACGCTAGCGATATCGGTCATGATATCGCAGCGTGTAAAGCGGCCTTTAGGCTATAGGCCGCTTTACACGCTGCGATATCGTTACCGATATCGCTAGCGTGCGTACCCGCCCCCATCGGTTGTACGACACGGGCAATTTGCTGCCCATGGCGCACAACATCGCTCAGACCCGTCACACTACTTAAATCCTATAAATAGAGAGAAATTCATCCCATATAATTAACCATAAAGGTTTAGCTCAGGAATATAACCGCAAGTATATCCCACAAAATATTCCATGAACATACTTTGTGACAAAATTATTTTTATTGGTTAAAAAACTAGACATACATTTAAAATCAAAGTGCACAGAAAAAAGCAAGAGGGAACCAATATGTAAGAAGGTCACATATAATATACAATAAACTCACATGTGTGACAATTAGATAAAGTGCTATACACAGTCCATAAAGGTTATTTGCTATTCAATCCAAAAGATGGACACAGGCACATCATAGATGTCAAATGGCATATATAACAAGTATAAGTTTTATATAAATTTATCTCAAAAGTTTAAAGCCATTTTAAAGTGCCAGATGCATAGAGGTAGAGAAGGTATACAGCAGTAGAGAAGGTATACAGCAGTAGAACATGTATCGCATATATGACAATTAAGTAAAATGCTGTATACAGCCAAAACAATTTTTATTAGCTATTGTATCCAAAGTTTATATGAAGACACATCATAGATATCAATTGGCATAAATGACAGATATAAGTTATATATATATTTCTCAAAAGATTAAAGCCTTTTTAAAGTGCCATGTGCATCAATATATAGCAGCATATACATATACTGAGGTAGCAAAGGTGTATAGCAGCAAAAATCAGTAAATGCATCAGTATATAGCAGCATATATATGCTGAGGTAGAAAAGGTGTATAGCAGCAAAAATCAATAAATGTAGAGATATTATATGAAATATTAGGCCATAACAAAGACAATTACCAATCCCTCACTGCCACCGTCACACTACTTACCTGCCTAGCGACGTTGCTGTGACCGGTGAACTGCCTCCTTTCTAAGGGGGCGGTTCGTTGTCACAGCGACGTCACTATGCGGGCGCCCAATAGAAGCGGAGGGGCGGAGATAAGCAGGACGTAACATCCCGCCCACCTCCTTCCTTCCTCATTGCCGGCGGACGCAGGTAAGGTGAGGTTCGTCGATCCTGCGGTGTCACACATAGCGATGTGTGCTGCCGCAGGAACGACGAACAACATCGTGCACGCAGCAGCAACGATAATTGTGAATAGGGGGGCATGTCACCGATTAGCGATTTTGCACGTTTTTGCGATGATGCAAAATCGCTCATAGGTGTCACACGCAACGTCATCGCTAAAGCGGAAAGCGGCCGGATGTGCGTCACAAATTCCGTGACCCCCAACGAGATCGCTTGAGCGATGTCATAGCATGTAAAGCGCCCTTAAGAGTAAAGGCCGCTTTACACACTGCGATATCGGTACCGATATCGCTAGCGTGGGTACCCGCCCCCATCTGTTGTGCGACACGGGCAAATCGCTGCCCGTGCCACACAACATGGCCCAGACCCGTCACACTACTTACCTGCCCGGCGACGTCGCTGTGACGGCGAACAACCTCCTTTCTAAGGGGGCGGCTTGTTCAGCCTCACAGCGACGTCACAGCTGCGTCACTGAACCGCCGCCCAATAGAAGTGGAGGGGTGGAGATGAGCGGGACGTAACATCCCGCCCACCTCCTTCCTTCCGCATAGCGGCCGGGAGGCAGGTAAGGAGAGGCTCCTCGTTCCTGCAGTGTCACACGGAGCGATGTGTGCTGCCGCAGGAACGAGGAACAACCTCGTTACTGCTGCAGTAACGATTTTTGAGAATGGACCGCCATGTCACCGATGAGCGATTTTGAACGTTTTTGCAACGATGCAAAATCGCTCATAGGTGTCACACGCAACGGCATCGCTAATGCGGCCGGATGTGCGTCACCAATTCCGTGACCCCAACAAGTTCTTATTAGCGATGTCGTAGCGTGTAAAGCCCCCTTTAGGGTCCTTAACACAATCAGCATCAAATTAAAGTAAATCCACTCCAATACAAGATTACAGTCAAGTGGGCTCCACAGAGAACCAGCAATCAATTAAGTTTGAGACTTCCTTATTCCACATCCCCCAGAGGTAGCATGCAGAAGGGACTCTCTCGTTACAACCAAGTTGGGGTGACAATGAAGTTATATTTTCTGAGGATGCGCCAATATTTATCCAAACAATAACTTTTCAAGGGACCAATCTGTTTCTACTGTGGGAAAATTGGGAGCAGTTGATGCTGCAGTGCTGGCTGCTGGAGTATCTTAAAAGAACTTCAAAATTCTGTGGATATAGTAGTGAGACTATATGTGGGCTTCTCAAGTGTGAGATTTACTTTCTACATTTCTGGATGCCCAATCTATTGCAGTGTGTAGGCTTCACAGATACAAAATAAGTAATTAATGTTCCAGAACAAAACATTTAAGAACTTTGGCTCTCCAAAAGCACATGGAGTGGTATTACATGCTTAGGCCCCCTTCACACGTCAGTGATTCTGGTACGTATGTGCTTTATTTTATACGTACCAGAATTACTGACATACGCAGACCCATTATAATCAATGGGTCTGCTCACACATCAGTGATTTTTCACTGAACGTGTCTCCGTGCAGTGTACACCCGTGGCTGTGTTTCTGCATGGAGACAAGTCAGTTTTTTTCTGGCATCACTGATGACCCACGGACCACACTATGGTGTGATCCATGTGTGATCCGTGAAACACGTACCAGAAAATCACGAACATATTAAATATTAAATATTTTCAACTTACCTTGCCTGCGATTCGCTCTGCAGCCTCCGCTCTCGGCAGCTCCTGCCTGGCTCATGAATATTCATGAGAGCAGGAATAGCCGACGAGGAAGTAGCTGCTGAAAGCGGTGGGCGGACGCTGGAGAGCCGAGGAGTTCAGCACCATGGACAGCAGTAGTGAAGGCAGGTGAGTAATGTCCATATGCAATCACGGATTGCACATGGACAACCCACGTGTGCCATGAATCACGGAACACAGAGGGACATGTGCGTGTTTTACATGTCAGTGAAGAACATCAGTGTTTTTCACTGACGTGTGAAACTGGCCTTAGAAAGATGGGGAATAGAATGAGGGTCTAGAAGGATTTGAGCAAGATGAGGAGTGGGACATAAGTTATCACAGTCACACCTATGGGACAAGGCTAATACTTGTTCTGAGTATGATGACAATGTTGATTACACTAATGGAGGAGGAAGACAAGGAGGTTATGTTGCAGATTCCCACACAAATATAGTGATGCAACAATGACAAACACTGCATCCTCAGCCAGAACTCTGGCTGTAAAATGTCTAAATAGACAATTTTACTCACAAATAGAGTTGAGCGCGGTTCGCGGTTCTCCAGTTCGCGGTTCGAGTGATTTTGGGGGGTGTTCTAGATCGAACTAGAACTCGAGCTTTTTGCTAAAGTTCGATAGTTCTAGTTACGTTCGAGAACGGTTCTAGCAGCAAAAAGCAGGGCTTTTTACAGCTACAGTGTGCAGGAGCCATTGCTGGCAGCCTGCCAGAAGCTGGTAACCAAGATAAACATCGAATATCCAAGCAAAGCGCTTTGGTTAGTAACCTGATATTTATCCTACTTACGTGTGCAGAAAGCCGACACTTCCCCACTCAGCTCGCTCCGCCCCCTCCTGCATGCGGCATGTACACACACGCACACACTCACACTCACCTGTCCCCAGCCATGCAGTCCACGACACTGACGTCCTCAGCGCCACATGACCCCGCTAGGCTCCACCCACTTCGCACTCCGCCGCCAGCACACATGGCTCCAACCACCTGGCACTCTGCACACATGGTCCCGCTAGGCTCCGCCCACCTGACACTCTGCACACATGGTCCCGCTAGGCTCCACCCACCTGGCACTCTGCACACATTACCCCGCTAGGCTCCGCCCACCTGACACACTGCACACATGGCGCTGCTAGGCTCTGCCCACCTGGCACTCTGCACACATTTCCCCGCTAGGCTCCGCCCACCTGGCACTCTGCACACATGGTCCCGCTAGGCTCTGCCCACCTGCACTCTGCACACATGGCACTGCTAGGCTCCGCCCACCTGACACTCTGCAAACATGGTCCCGCTAGGCTCCGCCCACCTGGCATTCTGTACACATTACCCTTCTAGGCTCCGCCCACCTGGCACTCTGCACACATGGCGCTGCTAGGCTCTGCCCACCTGGCACTCTGCACACATGGTGCTGCTAGGCTCCGCCCACCTGGCACTCTGCACACATGGTCCCTCTAGGCTCCGCCCACCTGGCACTCTGCACACATGGTCCCGCTAGGCTCCGCCCACCTGGCACTCTGCACACGTGGTGCTGCTAGGCTCCGCCCACCTGAAACACTGCACACATGGTCCCGCTAGGCTCCATCCACCTGGCACTCTGCACACTTTACCCCGCTAGGCTCCACCCACCTGGCACTCTGCACACTTTACCCCGTTAGGCTCCGCCCACCTGGTATTCTGCACACATTACCCCGCTAGGCTCCGCCCACCTGGCACTCTGCACACATTACCCCGCTAGGCTCTGCCCACCTGGCACTCTGCACACATGGTCCGCTCGGCTTACCTGCGGTGATGAAGTCCCGACCTCAGCGCTGTCACTGTCCTCCATGGCCGCCGCTTGTCACATCACCTTCTCTCACTTCCGACCCGAGACTGACTAGCGGTGACGTCACGGGCCGCTCGCGATACTTGGCTGTGAAGATGATTGAAGTCAGTGTGCAGGAGATAAGCGCAGGTAATGTACCTCGCTGACAGCAGCACTTGTCATCCCCTGCAGTGACCTGGGCTGACCTATTGATGTTAGCTCAGGTCACTGCACTGCTCTCCCAGCCAATGGGGAACATCCTGCTCTTCATTGACTGGGACAGTGTGGATTGTCATAGGAACCCCTGGGATTACACCAGACCTGGATTTGTTTTTCTTTCTAATAAATTGGTTAAAGAGGGAATGTATTGGGGAGTGTTTTTTCAAATAAAAATGTGTTTGTCGTCTATTTTTCTTTATTACAGCTGTGGTCTGCAGGCTGCAGCCGTCTGCTTTACCCTAGCTGGCTACAAAAATAGGGGGAACCCTACGTCATTTTTTTTTTTCATTTTTTTGGCTAAATACAAAGCTAAGCACCCCTTAGTGCCACATGAAAGGCACCAAAGGGTGCAAAATTACAAAATGCAGGAGAGTGGGACATTATGTGTCTTTCTGCCATTATAATGACAGAAAAGACTGATATGAAGTGTACAAGCACAAGAAAATCACCAGAGCGCTCTACACTGTGAAAAGCAGTAGAAAATGGCACTGGAGTGAACATGTGACCGCCTCATGTAGGTTGAAGCTATGGATCCTGGGTAAATTTATGTATTTTCCATCCTTCAGTTTTTTTGCAGTACGCAAACAAACGGAAGGCACACGGATGACAAATGGATGACATACGGACCGTATACGGAACGGAAACGGATACCACATGGATGCACCCGTGAAACAAACAGACCATTTTCTGCGGACGGCAAAAACGGATCGGTCATGTTAATGTAGCCTTATTCTGATCTGCCGTTTATAAACAGCAGACAGAAATAAGCGAATAGCACCCCCCAGCGTCAGAAAATCTCCGGGGTTTCAGGCGTAGCTGAGACCCTGGAGATCCTGATTCAGGACGGTTTTTCCAGTCCCCGCTCACGTGATCACAGGTATACACCGTACACCGATGATCACGTTACAGTAAATGACAGTGTCGGTAAAAAATTATTTATCTCCCATAAATCTCCTCCCCGGTCCCCCGGTGTTGCCAAAGTGCCCCCCCTGATGCCCTCCCAGAAATCCAAGATGGCCGCGCGCACAGCAGCGCACCGGCCGCATTCACCCTACTCCTCTAATTTCTGTCGCATGTGCCATGACACATGCAACAGAAAACTCCTCCCCAGGCCCTGCCAGGTCACCCCCTATAACCCTATGGGGAGATAAGGTATGCACACCAGTGACTATGTAAGGGGAATACATGAAATAGCAGAAACTGCTGTGTGAATACTGACTTGAAAAATCCAATAGCTATATGTAAGAGTGAAAATTGGAATCTGCATTACTGCCATGAACATATGAATCAAGAGAAATTTAGCTACTGAATTGATCAATGCAATAGAGCCCCAACACTACGCCAAAGTATTTCTCTATGTTGGGGTCCCTAGCTTGTGTGTGTCCTCTCATGCAGTTAAAAAACTTACCGTGTATGGGAAGCTGAGACCCAGGCTATTTAAGCGTATGATATGGATTGGCAATAGGTGTGGTTGGGGAGGGCTCACAAACGAAAAACTACTAACAAATAAGGAATAACGTTTGGAACACCATTCTAAGTCTGAACTGGGTGCAAAAACCTAAAAAAACATCACTATGGGGAGATAAGGTATGCACACCAGTGACTATGTAAGGGGAATATATGTGGGCTATATAAATATATATGGGCTCCCGCTGCATTTTTTTGTATTGCTAGCTAAGGGTAATCCAAGCAGCTACTGGCTGCTAACCCCCACTGCTTGGTGTTACCTTCACTGGCAATGGAAAATCCAGAGAAGCATTTTTTATTTTTTTTTACATATTTTTGTATGCTAGCCAGGTACAGCAGGCAGGTACGGGCTGCCCGTAACCCCCAGCTGCCTATTTGTACCCGGCTGGGAACTAAAAATATAGGGAAGCCCTTTTTTTAATTAATTCATGAATTTTATGAAATAATTAAAAAAAAAAAAAAAACGACGTAGGCTTCGCCCCATTTTTGTGTCCAGCCGGGTACAACTAGGCAGCTGGGGATTGGAATCCACAGCACAGGTTAGCCCGAGGTTTCTGGGCCCCTCTACTGAGAATTGCAGTCCGCAGCCGCCCCAGAAAATGGCGCTCTCATAGAAGCGCCATCATCTGGCGCTGTATCCAACTCTTCCAACAGCCCTGGAGCCGGGTGGCTTGTTGGGTAATCATGAGCCAGAGATTCTTAATGTCAGGCACGTTTGACCCGGCCATTAAGAATCTCCAATAAAGGGTTAAAAAAAAACACCACACAGAGAAAAAATACTTTAATAGAAATAAATACACAGACACATTAGAGACTCCATCTTTATTACCCCCTGTCAGCCCTCCACGATCCTGCTCTTCTGTCTTCTTTCCCCTTCAACACATGCAGCTCTGTCTGCTCCATCAGACAGCACTGCATGGGGGAAGACGCTGTGCTCCGTGCAGAAATCACTCTGTGAGAGTGACCACAGGCTCCCAGCTGTAAGCGGTGGCACGGGTTGCCATAGCAATGCTGCTCCGATCACGTGATTCCGGTGCCGCTGCGTGCTGGTAGCGGGACGTCCCCGTCACCGCTACCAAGCGCGTTGCTATGGCAACGGTGATCTCCGTGATTGGTCGGCTGTGTCAGCCAGTCAGGAGCCGGCTTCTGCGGACGCTGGTAACTACGGTAAACATCGGGTAACTCAGAAGCCCTTTCCTTGGTTACCCAATGTTTACCGTAGTTACCAGCGTCCGCCGCTCTCACACTGCCAGTGCCAGCCCCCTGCACACATAGCCAGACTACACATCGGGTTAAATTAACCCGATGTGTACTCTGGCTAGGAGTGCAGGGAGCCAGCGCTAAGCAGTGTGCGCTGGTAACCAAGGTAAATATCGGGTTGGTTACCCGATATTTAACTTAGTTACCAAGCGCAGCATCGCTTCCACGCGTGCTGCTGGCTGGGGGCTGTGGTCACTGGTTGCTGGTGAGATCTGCCTGTGTGACAGCTCACCAGCAACCCGTGTAGCGATGCTCCAGCGATCCCTGCCAGGTCAGGTTGCTGGTGGGATTGCTGGAGCGTCGCTTATTGTGACGGTACCTTAAGGGAACGGGGAAGCAGAGCGGGGAGTCGAGCTAGAGCATGTTGCCGGTACACAGCGATACACAAACGTGCACCGTGTAACAGAGAGAAGCAATGACAGGTCCTACATGACGCGTCATAGTCATGTGACCAGTCTGTAGCCAATGAGATAACAGGCACGTGACTGGTCACATGGCTATTTTTCACGTCACGATAGGTCCTGCATCACTGCTGGCAGTGCTGGTTACCGGGAGGTTTCAGCGATCATCGGATGGAATAGCGGCAGGAGACAGAGTGCAGGAGGCATCGCGGGGACCGGTAAGTGATATGGCAATGTTTATTAACTGTATGTGTACATTTACAATGTGTTTTTATGTGTTTGTGATTGCCTCCTATTGTTTCCTATGCGGTTCGAGTGGTTCGCCGAACCAGTTCGCCGAACCGAACTCGAACGAGACCTCCGTTCGGTGAACCGAACTCGAGCCGAACCGCGGCCAGTTCGCTCATCTCTACTCACAAATATAAATTTGTATTATGGACGCAAAAAACACATAGCAAAAGATGCCTTTTAAAAACACTCATGGCCAAACGGGGCAGTGCGATCATACATAAATGAATCACAAGATCATCAAAGAATAAATGGCTACAGCACAGCGAGATATGCAACCATAATATCAGAACATGATATGCTCATAGTAATCCCCATACACTAATAGTTGCTATTGCACAGATATCCCAGCATCAATGAATAGAGCAATAATCAAATATAGAGAAATGTACAAGTGGCGCCCTGGACTAGCCAGGTAGCCACAGACAAAACACACACACACCCCCACCCCCCAGACAGTTACATTAGTCAGACAAAACCCTTGTTGCCTCCCTCCAGGGTCTGATGTCCACACCAGGAGGGGCGAAGCCAGGCGGTTGGCCCCGCCCACCGAGGAGTTCACAGGCCTGGAGGCGGGAAAGCAGAGAGTTGAGTCGAGGAGGGGAAAGTGAGAGGTCACGTACTGCGAGTGTCTGGGTAGAAGCCCAGGCACTGACAACAAGGTTGGCAGATGGTGGTGGCCGTCTGCAGGAGTTGGTGGAACTCCGCAAAGCCATAAGGACCGGGGTCGGGTGTCGGCCTGCTGGTACCGGACCGGGGAATGGAGTGAAGCTAAGCACACACAGGCAGGGCCATTGGACCCCGACCAGGCTTGGAGCCGCCGTCAATAGTCAAATCCGAATGTGACAGGAACCCCAGGGGTTTCCTAACAACCAAGTCCCGATTGAAGGCAACCGTCCGCACCGTGAGGATATACAGCCACCGCCACCGGCTAGAGTTCCAAGGGCCAGTGCCTGCGGACAAAACGGGCTCCTCCAGCACCTATATGCCGGGGAGCGGACTACTGTTGGGAAGCCAGTGGAGTAAACACAGCACACAAAGGTGCAGGGAGAGACAGCCACCATCACCTGTCCGGGGAGAGACACTGCAGCCGGCTGCGGGACCCGTCCATCCAGCCATTTGGTTTACCAGAGACTTTGCGCATTTGTTGCTGAGTGAGTACACCAGTGCCATCCGGCACCGCGCTGCGCTGTCCCTGCAACCCTGCACCTCACCAACCCTGCCTCCCTGTCACCACACCACCGGGCCCCGGGACCACCGACCCCTACCCACGGAGGGGGAAAACAACATCCCAGCTGCTCCCTACCATCGCTCCCGGGATCCCCGTCACCAGCAGCGGTGGTGCCCATCTTCACCTCAACCCGTGGGTGGCGTCACGGACTAAATCCCCAAAGAAACCACCCCCTTTTCACTCACGGGCGAGGAGCGCCGCTCGAGCCACCGAGCAGCAGCCGCAGCGCCAGGCCTGAGCGTTAGTGAGCGCAGCGCCCAGCCGCCTGCGACATACACAGCAAACAGTATAATAGGGAAATGTCCCAAGACAAATATAATTAACAAGGTGAATACAATAACTTGAGTTCCTCATAAAGGACACTCACTGCGAGGAAAATTATGTATACAATGAGTCATTGGTAGAAGTGAAGAATTAGAGCTCAATGCCCCTATTAGGCTGCTTTCACACTTGCGTTGTTTTGCATCAGTTGCAATCCGTCGCCTTGAGAAAATACAGTATCCGGCTAAATATTTTGCAGGATTCCGTTTTTTCCCCATAGACTTGCATGGACAATGGATTGCGACTGATGGCCTTGCATTGCATCCGCCACGTGACGGATCACTCGTGGAACAACTGACTGCCGGGCGGCAGGAACGCAGCATGTAACATTTTTTGAGTGGCGGAATCCTTTTGTTTTCACTGTGCATGCTCAGCTCTTGTGTTTAATCATTGAAATCAATGTCTCTCTCTCTCTTGGCGGCCGAACGATCAGCTGATGGGCCGGCGGCAGGTTTTGTGAACGATCAGCTGAACGCCCGGTGGCCAGCTACTATGAACGATCAGCTGATCGCCCGGCGAACAGCTTTTGTGAACGATCAGCTGATCGCCCGGCGGCTGGCTATTGTGAACGATCAGATGGATTCCATCCTTTGCAGGGGAGGCACTTCACTTAAACGTTAATAAAATTATTAAGAGTTTGTCGCCCAACGGTGGGACGCTACCGGTTTCTATGGTAATGGAGGCTCAACCTACTAGGTTGCTGCCCCTTCCTGCGACAGTCCAGTCCCAATGTCACGGATCCCAATAACCTGCCAACCAAACAACCTGACCCCCTGGAAACCTATCCCCGGGTCCGTGACCGGGTTAAGGTCCCGGGTGTTGTATCTCAGACGACTCTGGTTGGCACAGGAGGTGCAACTATTATACAAGACACAAGTTCGTGTTGGTCACGCCAGTCCTGTGACCATGGTCCATATTTACTTATGCATAAAAACGTTAACGAGGTCCATGTACCAGTTGTACACATTTTCAGCAATTTGCTTGCAAAACTGGTAACTTTCACTCTTTTCATTAAAACTGGTTGATTAGGCACTTATTTACTAACATTTTCTATATTGAAAATAACAAACTATGAAAAATAATAAACGAAAACACCAATACCTAACAATTCTATGGCATCGCAACTACTGGTACTGTAACATTTTTCAAAACTAGACCGCTGGATTACTGCAACGGGCAATAACAATCAATCTGAGTCAGCGACCCTTGCAGAGTACAGCGCTGCGCCGGGCTGCCATTCCATGGGTGCTGGTCCCAGACGGCAGTTCCACTCACAAGCTCCTGAGCAGCAATTCTTCTCAGCCGTCGCTCTCTGGTTACCGCTTTTGTACGGAGCAGCAGCCGTCGCCCGTGCATCCCCTCATCGCAGGGGTCGGCAATAGGCTGCACTTCAGTTTCTGGCACAGATGATAGGTAAACTGCCACGCGGTAGCAGAACGGGTGGACATCTTGGTTCCGCTCCCGCAGGTGCAAACTGATGAACAGACTGCTCCGCAGCCGGGGTTGCAGGGTCCGGTTGCTCTGCCTCTGAGGACGGGCCCGGTTATGCTGCCGGGTCTAGTCTGGCCGGTGTATGGGTGACCGCTGCCGTGACTGGAATGAGGGTCGTTGTCTGGATCTCTGCAGCTGGAGCTTCTGGTAGATACACTGAAGGTTCCGCTGCCGGGGTTGGTGTGGGCAGCTTGGCGTCCGCCGAGGATGGGGTAGTTGATGGTGGAGCGCTCACCATGAGCGGGGACGGTCTGGATCCCTCAGCTGCTGTGGCCGGATTTGGGCAATCAATAGGGATTGGGTAACCGCTTACCCTCTCTTCACGTGCGATTTCAATCTCACGGGCTCGCACCGCCACCGCCAGGCTCCTCATCTCTTCTCTCCAGTGATTCAGAATGAACAGGAACTGCGTCCGCATTCTCCTGCACATCTGCTCTGTTTCCTCCTCTTACTATGTCGCGGTCCCAGGTACAGCACGTTCTGGGGACCAGTCTCGCTCCACCATCTTGCCGCTGCGTCTTCCAGGAATGTTGTCGCAGAGTCCCGGCATCCCTGCTCCACTTCGGCTAGTAACACATTTTAGCCCGCCCCCTCGGTCTTTTCGCAGCACTCTCTCGCTGACCATGGCCCTCTGGGAACTTCCAGTTCCGGCCTCACAAGGAAGACGAAGGGCATGACTTAGGCTTCGCACGCTTTCTCGATGAAGACAGCGTTTTGGCATGAAAAGATGGTGGACAATGGCGGAATTGGCGGGAAAAGGACTTTGGACCTGCGGTCTTCGGCTTTCAAGGCGCACGTCACCCAGGTAAGTGGGTCCTGCTCGTATCCTGTTCTTGACGTCAAGTTTTTCGAGGTGCACCGGCCCCGTGCCAGTGGCCGAGCCGCTCGGATCCGGAGCCGCGGTGGCTCGAGGGGTCTCCAGACCCGGGGGTCCGCGCGGACACTCGAATTTAAAAGAGAGGGGATAGATATGTACAGGGGATGTGTAAGTTCGTGACGCCACCCACGGTGCGTGGTAATGTAGGAGACTACCGCTGCTGTTGGGGAGCCCGGTGGCGATGGTGTAGCAGCAGGATGTTTAACCCCCTCTGTGGCTAGGGGGTTTGTGCCCCAGGGCCCGTTGGGTGTTGGTGAGGGGGGTGCCATTGGGTATAGAAAAAGGGGGCTTTTCAGCGTACTCACTCAGTCCAAGAATATGTTAGGACCAGGAGGACGGGTAGGCCCAGGAGGTGGATCCACTGGGCTGAACACCTCACCGAGGGCAAGGTGCCTGGTAGCCGGAGCACTACAGGTAGCAGGACAGTCCGTTCAGAGGAGTGGAGTGAAGAAGTCCCTGGGACCACAGAGTCTCTGAAGGTAGTCCGGGTGACGGAGCTAAGGTTCGGAGGCCGAGATGACGTCAGGCAGAATCCGGAACCAACGGAGCGAGGAGGTGGGTCACCACACGGATCCAGGGATCGGAGATGGTAGGGACTAACGGGATGGCAGGCAGTCACCGTTCGGGGTTCGGGAGTCGTCAGGACCGGTTGGCGAGACAGGAGCGACTCTACAAGACAGATAGGTAAGTATGGCACAAGACACAAGGAAACCTGACTCCTAGCTTAGCAAACACGAAGAACAGGCCCCGCCCACTTGAAAAGGATCCCCCTATATACCCTGTACCTGATTCTTCAATATCCTGTTGGAGGACACTGGCCCTTTAAGAGAGGGTCAATGACCGCACGCGCGCCCTAATGCGCATGCGCGAGGCCCGGGTGCCAGAAGCCAGAGCAGGGAGCGGTGCACAGGAGGCAGGAGTGCCGGGCTGGCTCAGCGTTACTGATGGGCACCGGGAGCGGGGACTGGGCTGCCTGGGGACCGCAGGTGATGGGGCATGAAGGCTGTGGAGCGGGGGACCGGGAAGCCTGGCACGGGAGCGGCGGAGCGTAACCTGAGAGCGGGGAAGCGTGGCAGGGGAGCCGGTGAGCAAGACAGGGGAGCCGGGGAGCATGGCAGGGGAGCCGGGGAGCATGGCAGAGGAACCGGGGAGCGTGACAGAATAATAACTCCGACAGCTTGTAAACCAGAATTCTGAGCACCACTGCAGCATGGAGGGAGCTTGTGTGGATCCGTGCCCTTGGTGTTGCTGTTAGCCTGTGGCCCTTTCCGTGGCACCTTCTCACTAGTTGGACCCTCAAGCTTGAAACTTTTCGGGTCCCGCTCACCCGTATGGCTAACGGAGTGAGCTTGCTCTCAGGGTTCACGTGTAGGATTTCTTTGGACTGTATTTGGGAAAGTCCTATCCCATCGGTGCGTTAGTACCCCGATTTTGAAGTGCGTTGGGGATGAATTTTGAAGTCTTCACCCCCGTCGGGTAAATTACTGGGACACATGAAGCTACTTCCCGGCCTAAGGTCCAAGTACCTTGTCATGCCCTGGCCCCTGCCCGGTGATGGCTCAAGGCCGCCAGCTACCCTCCTCGGCAGTCCCTGCCCCTTGACATGATCCCCTATGACCGGGGTTCCAGCTCCTACCAGACCAACGTCTGCCACCTAGTAAACTTCAGGAGCCCTGGTCCGGACCAGTGCCCTCTCCCTCTCGGAAAGTCACTTTCCACCTCCTACTCCTTTCACTTCTGTTTCACTTTTTTGTCACTTTCTCACTTCTCTCTACCCACCCCCATATGGGCGGCCCTGTTCCTTTCAAGCCCCACAATGGTGTGTCTGGTGGGTTCGGTGCAAACTGTTCCTAGGATTTTGACTGGCTAAGCTGTTAGCAACACCAAAGGACCAGGATCCGTAACCAAGGAGGAGTGGATACTGTGCAGAAAGGCAGATTGCACAATATCCTGTGACGACCTGATAGGCCAGGGCGTCACATACCCACCTCCCTCTTGGTTATGGGTCCCTAACCAAATGTTGTTGCCTTCAATAGCAAATCAAATCCTAGATACACCCTGCACCACACCGACCAGACACATCAGTGGACGGCTTAAGTGGAATAAAGTCGCCCACCTGGGGGGTCATGGACAGGAGGTGAGGAGTGTAGTCAGAGAGTGGTAGTGTAGCAGTGGAGTAGGAGAGAAAAGTAGCCCTCGAGCTGTGAAGAGCTCTGAGGAGGTCGGGAGCGGGGACTCCCTTACGAAAGCTGTCTAGGTTGCAGATGGTAGTCTGGGCCTAGAGGAGTCGGACCCCCGGTCGCAGGGGATTATGGCAAGGGGCTTCGATCTGTCGAGCAGGACAGCCGGCGGCCTTGCACCATCACCAGGCCGGGACCGAGGCACGAAAGGGTACGTGGACCCTAGGTCGAGGAGTAGCTGCAGGCAACCCTATAATTTACCCGTGGAGAACAGAACCCTCAAGATTCATGCCCAACCGCTCCAGAATTGGGGCATTAGCGCAACGAGGGGGATAGGACTTTCCATCCAAAACGGTCAAGAAAATCCCAAGCGTGAGCCCTGAGAGCAAGCTCCCACACTAAGCCATAGTGGGGAGCGGGACTCGGCAAGTTTCACACTACCGGGACCACCAGAGAAGTAAACGTAGTGCCCGGAGGCAGGTCACGGATCACCAGGCAGCACCATTAGGGACGGAACCCGAACTAGCTCCCCTCATCAGCAGTGGTGTCCAGAGACTTGGTTTACCCAGTTATCGGTGTCTGCTTAATGGACTGAGTGAGTATGAGAGTGACCCCTGCATCCCACGGCCTTACCCACACTGAGTCCCGGGGCATTTTCCCTACCCGTGGAGGGTTAAAACACCTGGCTGCCAACGTCATCACCCTGGGTACTCCCCAATGGCAGCGGTGGTATTCACCCCAGTTACCGTGCACCACGGGTGGCATCATGAACTCTATGATCCCTTGTAAATATTCTCCTTCATTTGAGAGGCCGCACACCCCCCGGGTCCAGAGACCCTCGAGCCACCGGGAACCCAGGTCCGAGCAGCTCGGCTGCTTCCATGGGGGCCGCACACACCCTACTCCACCCTCTATAAGCACAGCAGCCAGACCTCAGTCCTGCAGTTGTGGTCACATAAAAGATTATGTACTCCTACACATGCCAAAACTAAGATCTTGAACTTTACCATATCTAAACTGTTGGCCATGGAAATGCTGCCTTTCTGCCTGGTGGATACAGATGGTTTCTGAAACTTGATGACCGTGGTGTGGCAGTCTCTCAGTACCAGTTGCCCAGTCTCTATTACTTCCCTTATACAGCTTTGCCTGTGCTACACAAGCACTCGTTCCTTTAAAAACTCTATGTTTGAAAGGGTGCATTTCACCACTGACATCTGGACAAGCAAGCATGGCCACTGGGCACTGGATGATTCTGGTGGCTGCTGGGGCAGGCGGGCAAAGGGCTGCTCCACAAATCTTTGAATCCACAAGGCTTGCGGGACAAGCCTCTGCTTCTATTACTTCCTCCACTGTTTCTGCCTCCTCCATCTCTCTAGGGCCGCCACCTGTGCCATCAACCTCTCTCTTAACGTAACACGCTTTCCAACAGTCCAGAGAGAATCCCCCACCTCTGTACAGCGCAGCCAGGGTTCTCCACAATCAGGCAGTGTTGAAATTAAAATACATTTGAGAATGCAGTCACACACCTGAAGAGTTGTGGTTATTTAGGCCAAGTTTGAGCAATAGCTGTCTGCACTGAACCTGGAGCCTGGAAAGGTCATGTGCAATAACAGTGCAAACCTTGTGGCAGCCCTACGTTGAAGCAACCTCACACACGTACCTTGCATGGCTCACATTCTCAACCTGGCTGTAGGCAATTTCTAGGCCATTATCTCAGCCTGGATCCATTGCTGCAGAAGGCTGTGTGCTCACTTCCGCCATTTGCACTTCTTGGCTAATCAACTTGCATCGCTACAGAGGTCTTTCGGCCTACCGGTTAACCGGCTGATATGCGACGAGCTGACACTGTCGAATACCAC